>NC_090265.1:720100443-720416943 GCF_040414725.1 Anabrus simplex
TCACCGTTCAAAGTTTAAAGGTGAGAAGGTCACGTATTTAGTCGAACCTTGATGCTTCTACCAGTGAGAGGTCCGTTTCAGGGGTTGGAGAACACTTGGCTTCTGGTTTAGCTGGATGATAAGACATTTAATCCTCCACTTTTAACCAACAGAAAAGGAATCAAGAAGCATATTTACCAACTGTTCCATCTTATTATCAGACCATTTATTTTTAAGTAGTATTTAACATATACATGTCTTATGGCTGGGGGTCATACGAAAATTTGTGTGACATCACGCGACAAAACGTGTGGCGGAAGTGTAACTATAGCAACCGTGCAGACAGTGATGTAAGGTATGGATGGATGGTCAGACAATGTTACCTAGCAACCGTGCAGGTTGTGATGTAAGGTATGGGTGGATGGTCAGACAATGTTACCTAGCAACCGTGCAGGCAGTGATGTAAGGTATGGGTGGATGGTCAGACAATGTTACCTAGCAACCGTGCAGGCAGTGATGTAAGGTATGGGTGGATGGTCAGACAATGTTACCTAGCAACCGTGCAGACAGTGATGTAAGGTATGGATGGATGGTCAGACAATGTTACCTAGCAACCGTGCAGGCTGTGATGTAAGGTATGGGTGGATGGTCAGACAATGTTACCTAGCAACCGTGCAGGCTGTGATGTAAGGTATGGGTGGATGGTCAGACAATGTTACCTAGCAACCGTGCAGGCTGTGATGTAAGGTATGGATGGATGGCCAGACAATGTTACCTAACAACCGTGCAGGCTGTGATGTAAGGTATGGGTGGATGGTCAGACAATGTTACCTAGCAACCGTGCAGGCTGTGATGTAAGGTATGGGTGGATGGTCAGACAATGTTACCTAGCAACCGTGCAGGCTGTGATGCAAGGTATGGGCGGATGGTCAGACAATGTTACCTAGCAACCGTGCAGGCTGTGATGTAAGGTATGGGTGGATGGTCAGACAATGTTACCTAGCAACCGTGCAGGCTGTGATGCAAGGTATGGGCGGATGGTCAGACAATGTTACCTAGCAACCGTGCAGACAGGGATGTAAGGTATGGGTGGATGGTCAGACAATGTTACCTAGCAACCGTGCAGGCTATGATGCAAGGTATGGGTGGATGGTCAGACAATGTTACCTAGCAACCGTGCAGGCTGTGATGCAAGGTATGGGTGGATGGCCAGACAATGTTACCCAGCAACCGTGCAGGCTGTGATGTAAGGTATGGATGGATGGTCAGACAATGTTACCCAGCAACCGTGCAGACAGGGATGTAAGGTATGGATGGATGGTCAGACAATGTTACCCAGCAACCGTGCAGGCTGTGATGTAAGTAATAGATGGATGGTCTGACAATGTTACCCAGCAACCGTGCAGGCTGTTATGTAAGTAATAGATGAATGGTCAGACAATGTTACCTAGCAACCGTGCAGACAGTGATGTAAGGTATGAATGGATGGTCAGACAATGTTACCTAGCAACCGTGCAGGCTGTGATGTAAGGTATGGATGGATGGTCAGACAATGTTACCTAGCAACCGTGCAGGCTGTGATGTAAGGTATGAATGGATGGTCAGACAATGTTACCTAGCAACCGTGCAGGCTGTGATGTAAGGTATGAATGGATGGTCAGACAATGTTACCTAGCAACCGTGCAGGCTATGTCTTATGGCTGGTTAACATCTGAAATTAGCAGCCGTTGATTAATGTCCACTACCGGGAGACATATTTATGATCATTTGTTTTTCGCAAAGGGAAAATAGTCTGTTTTCCACTATTTAACATGGATTTTTGGTTTATCTGGAACTATCGTCATCAACTTCCCGACATCATTGTAACCATGACAACCAGTGTTCTTCTATGTACACTTGGTCAGTAGCATCATCATCTCACTGTGCGCTTTCTTCATGTAACTAAGATCTTAAGACATCTCATATCAGTGAACCCCGTTCTACTGCTCAGTCCAGAGTAAATCCTGGAAAAATCATCCAGGGCCTTGGAATAAGAGACAGACTCACTAACACTACACCACGGGGCTGAATAATAATAATAATAATAATAATAATAATAATAATAATAATAATAATAATAATAATAATAATAATAATAATAATAATAATAATATAATTAAATTGATGCTTACCGAGCTCGGTAGCTGCAGTCGCTTAAGTGCGGCCAATATCCAGTATTCGGGAGATAGTAGGTTCGAACCCCACTGTCGGCAGCCCTGAAAATGGTTTTCCGTGGTTTCCCATTTTCACACCAGGCAAATGCTGGGGCTGTACCTTAATTAAGGCCACGGCCGCTTCCTTCCCACTCCTAGGGCTTTCTCGTCCCGTCGTCGCCATAAGACCTATCTGTGTCGGTGCGACGTAAAGCAAGTAGCAATAATAAAAAAAATTGATGCTTTCGCGGGAACGCTAAAGTATTATTAAATTCAAACCATCATTATAGGAAAAGTCTTGCCCGTGAACAGTCGAGGTTTTTCTGAAGTCCCGGAGCAAAGTTCTCTGCGAAACGTAAAGAATTTCACCTTGTTTTCTTGAGACGGGGTAAGTATAGAAGCTTATTATCATGGTGGCGAAGATTTTTGTAGAACTTGCACATATTCTTCAGGCAGACTAATACCAGGATCACGCACGAGAACGCTGCAGCTGACTGACTCTCCAGTTCTACATTCACAGCGCCGTTTGTGTAGGCAGCATTGCAGTACTCAGCTCTCACCTGACGTCACACCAACTGACAGGAATTTTTTTTTGTTGCTATTTTGCTTTACGTCGCACCTACACAGATAGGTCTTATGGCGACGATGGGATAGGAAAGGCCTAGGAATTGGAGGGAAACGGCCGTGGCCTTAATTGATGTACAGCCCGGCATTTGCCCGGTGTGAAAATGGGATACCACGGAAAACCCTCTTCAGGGCTGTCGACAGTGGGGTTCGAACCCACTATTTCCCAGATGCAAGCTCACAGCTGCGCGGCCGTAACCGCACCGTCAACTCTCCCGGTACTGACAGGATTGCTCTTCGTTCTGATAGTCTCTCATTCTATTATTTTCTACCCAGATATTTGACCCTAAATGGGGCTGTCTCGTTATATTCTCTCAGCAGATTTGCCTCTTGTATTATTTGTGCATCTATGACAGCTGATGGTGGAGCTGTTGAGGATCCAACCAGCCTTCGGGCTGAAGACTGAACATACATACATACAAAGAACAACGTTTTTGTCATGTTTCCCTTTGACCCTTGTTCTTATCATCATCATCATCATCATCATCATCATCATCATCATCATCACCACCACCACCACCACCACCACCATCATCATCATCATCATCATCATCATCATCATCATCATCATCATCACAAATCGATTTACTCAGTTCTGAGAGCCGTGACCGCTCTGGCTTTGATAATTACATCTGTGGTGTAGCTTCGCCATCCCGCACGATCTTCGGCTTTCCTCAGGGTGTATTGGAAAGATCATCATCATTCCGTGTCCGGTCAGCATTTCCAAAATGTAGCAACTCCGATGGCCTTGTTGTTCGCCTCGATTAGGTCCTGTGTAGTGCAGGGATGTTCTAGTAGGGGACAAATGAGCAGGTGGTTCGGATCTTGTGTTACACCACACTCGCAGGATGCGTCTCCATCAGCTGGAAGTATGGCCCATTTTTGCATGTTGGTCTTGCAAAGAGGTACGCCCACCTTAAGACGATTAAGTGATCTCCAAATAGGGTAGGGCAGGTCATTTCCTGGAGCTAGCTCTTCCTTTGCAGGAGTATCAGGCGGCAGCATGTTCTTCCACCTGGTGATGCGGTTATACTCAGGTGTTCCTACCAGTGGTTGAGTCCTGGTGATGAAGCTCTTTCTCGACTTCAGTCGACAGACTACAGCCTGGTGATCATGCAGTGGGTGGCGAGAATCATTAGTCTGCTTTGTCCTCTCTGCATCAGCAGCAACAGCCCTTCTGATAGCGGCGGGAGCTATTCCAACAAGCGGGTAGAGTTTGTCAACTGGGGTTGGCTTCAGACATCCCGACAAGATACGTACGGTCTCGTTGATTGCAATGTCAACCTCCTTGGTGTGAGTGGATACACTCCACACAGATGAAGCGTACTCTGCAGCGGACACACACAAAGCAAGAGCAGAGGTTCTCAGGACGTGAGGGCTTGCTCCCCAGGTGGTGGCTGTGAGCTTTCTCAAAATACTGTTCCGTGAACTAACTTTCAGCCTGGTGTTGTGGCAATGTTTCTTGAAGGACAGTGTTCGGTCAAGAGTAACACCTAGATACACAGGTGTTGGACAATGTTCTAGTCGTTTGCCTTGCCATACAATGTCCAGTTCCCGCCGAGCTTCTCTATTCCTTAAGTGAAATGCGCACACCTGGGTCTTGTTGGGATTTGGCTTTAGATGATTGCCTTCATAGTAAGAGCCAAGAGTATCTACTGCAGAAGTCAACTTTTCCTCCACCTCTTCAAATGTCTTTCCTTGGGCAGCCACTGCAGTATCGTCGGCATAGATGAAAAGCCTGGTATGTTCCATAATGGGTTGATCATTAGTATAAATGTTAAAGAGCACAGGGGCTAGCACACTGCCTTGAGGTAAACCGTTCTTTTGTACGCGCCATCTGCTCTTCTTACCATGGAGAGAGACTTGGAATCTTCTTTTCTGCAGGAGAATGCCAATAAGAGATGTTAGTTGATAATCATTAGTGAGCTGGTAAATTTTCCTCAGTAACTTCCTGTGGTTGATGGTGTCATAGGCAGCTGTTAAGTCAACAAAGGCAACTCCAGTTACCTTACGCTGTTCAAAACCATCCTCGATGTGTTGAGTAAGGTTCAGGATTTGACTGCAGCATGACTTTCCAGGTCGAAAACCAGCTTGTTGAGGAATGAACTTTCCTTCGAGGATGCCACTAATTCGGTTAAGGATAAGGCGCTCGAAGATCTTGAAACAATGGCATAACAATGATACTGGGCGAAAGTTTTTAGGATAGTTTGGCTCCTTACCAGGCTTAAGTAGTGCAACCACTCGAGCTTTCCTCCAGAGCTTGGGAATATAAAGCTTAGATACACACTCATTAATCATTGTAAGCAGCCATTGCAGAGTAGTCCTGCCGAATTTCTTGATCTGTTCTACTCTGATATCATCGATGCCAGCAGCCTTATTTAATTTCAAGGTGGAGATGACAGACTCTAGTTCATTCAAGGTGAAGGGTTCTTGGAGATTTTGGTTCTCACTTCCTGGGGTTCGTTCCAGTTGCTCCCGTGTACTCCGACCTTTAATCTTCCCGTTCATGAGTAATTGGGTTGCGATCTGGTCAGCTGTAATTGTGGTGACGTTTCTAGGTTTTGTTGGGTCACCGCTGAGGTTTTTCAGGAGATTCCAGGCTCGCCTACTGTTCAACTTCATGTCCATATTCTCTACCAGTGAGGTCCACTTAACTTCGCGATTTGCTGAGATAGTTTGCATCAATTCCTCACCAACCTGGATAGTTTCATCAGCAAATGGGTCAGCCTCAAAAAGATCTTTGTAATGGTTCATCAGCTGTTTGCTGTCATCAGTCATTCCTGGTATGTAATTTGTTCTACAACCTCTTGGAATGGTCCTTCTAGAGGCTGTCTGGACGCATTTGACAAATGCCTCGTACATCTCAGGTTTCGGTGGGATCTTGGCAACTTCTATATCAAGTTCGTTGGTGAATCTTTCCCAATTGGCCTTCTGAAAATTAAACCAGTGATAATGTTCACTTGTCTTGTTCATCTGTTGCAGTTCTTCCCCGTGGTCTACTGAGAGCTCGTAACACGCACATTATTATGACCATTTATGGGGAACAAATTAAACAAGCGATTACCTTGGCAGATGGAGTACTGAGGTCTTGGACCCGAATTTACAGATCCGTGTACGAATAGAAATGGCTCGTGCTAGCTTTTTGAAACTGAGGAATCTACTGTGTGACACAAGCCTCAGCTTTAAGACACGTCACAACTTCGTCAGATGCTATGTATATTTAGTGCTTCTGTACGGCGCTGAACCATGGACTCTGAAATGTAACACCATTAAGAGAATAAATGCCTTCGAGATGTCGGTTTTCCCAAGGGTGTTACGGATCTCGTGGACTGACCACATCTCCGATGCTGCCGTACTTAAGAGCGTGAAGAGGGAATGAATGTTGGTATCAAGGAAAGTCAGCCTACCTTGGGCTTATTATGAGGATCATCTTCATTGTCTAAAGACAATGCCTTGTCCATGTAACCATTCTTTCCTGTCCTCAGCTCCTCGTTTCATTTCCATAATGGAGGCTCTGTGCAAAGTCTTGAAGGAATTTTGTCCTCGGTCGTCCTCGGCCTCTTTTCCCTGTGATTTTTCCTTCCAGTAGATTGGTAAGAAAGGTGTTGTGTCGCAAGATGTGACCAATGAATTAAGCTCTTCTTCTTTGTATCGTTAACATAAGTTCCCTTGCATTTCTTCTAGAGCGCTTTTGTTTGTTCCCTTTTCAATCCATTTAATCCTGAGCATTCTTCTCAAACGCTTCCAGTTGTTTCCAGTCCTGATCTCTGACTGGCCAAGATTTGCAGCCATACAATAGCACACTTCATACAAAATAAATCACAAATTTCGTCTTAACTCCAAAATCTAAATCTGCACTGATTACAAGATTTTTCTTATTACTAAACGCGTGTTTGGCAAGCGCTATTCGCCTTTTGATCTCTTTGCTGCACTGTTGTCATTGGTGATCAGGTTCCTAGGTAAGGGAAACTGTTGACTTGTTCCACTGTCTTGTAATTAAGCTTAATGTTGGTGAGACCTTGTTCAGGATGTTTACTCACAACTAATATCTTGGTCTTCTTGACATGTTTAAGCGTGAATCTGACAATGCTGATCAGTGATGACAATGCATTCAGCATCTTAGACAACTCTTTTTCGGAGTCTGCTTCAATTGCTATATCATCTGCAATTCGAATGCATTGGATATAGTGCCCATTTACGTTTACTCCTTTGGTATTTGCCTTAAAGTTATTTATGGCTTCTTCAATGAACACATTAAAAGGGTATGTTGAGAGACAGCAGCGGTGTCTCACACCTTTCCTGATTTTTGTTGTCTGGATACTTCCTCCGATATCTACAATCGTGGTCTGTCCTTCATAGAGTCGCATTATCAGCCTCCTGTCTTTCAAGTCCAAACCAGCTTTAAGAATTTTGAACAGTTTGTCCCACCTCACGTTATCGAAAGCCTTTTCCATATCTATAAACGCTAGAAAAGTGTTCCTATTCATCTCCACCCTCCTTTCTGAAAGTGTTCGGAGAGCTAAGACGGCTTCTCTTGTTCCCGTCCCTGTCCAAAAGCCGAACTGGTCCTGATCGATTTGTAAATTTAATTTGATATTTATCCTTTTTTTATTATTGATAGTAGTATTTCGGATGTATGAGGAATGAAAAGAAAAATCTACTTAAATTTATCACGCAGCGTAGAAATGATGGGCGTAGGGGTCGCGGGGTGGCTGAGGAACTGGACAGGACTAGATTCTATTCTCCTATTATTTTCTATCATTTCTGTTCCAAGTGTATGTACAAATTTATCTTCTGTTATTTAAAAGTGTAAGACACACTTGCAGATTATTTCCCACTGTATCATTCCTTTACTTCTATTACAAATTTTTGATTCCTCCCCTGAATGGGGAGGGGGCCTCTTAGACAGTGACGCCGTCCTTAGGCCAGGGGATGCTCGGAGAAGCTGAGAGGGTTGGCGGCCGTGGCCTATACTAGGAACTGTCCCGGCATTCGCCTCAGTGCAGGAGAATGGAAAACCATTCTCAGGACAGCCGACGGTGGGGTCCAGGCCACCTCCGTCTCCCAAATACAGAGGCGTAGTGCCACGGCCACCTGTAGACCGAATACCTCTCTACATCTGCCGACTTCACTTCTTTTTCTTCATACATTATTTTTAAAACCTCAAGTTAAAACAATAAAATATGGGCTTTAATAGATGAACTCATTAGCACATTTCCTTACGCAATTGATTCAAGTAGTGTTCACCATGAAATAAACCCCAGAAATAATGTTCCTCACTCCTGAAAAACTGGTTTGTTGGTTACATCCTAATATCGCGGAGGTCTTCAATATTGTAACCCTTTCGTTCTCGGCTACCGAAATGCATTCTGTTACAGAACGTGTATACTAAAATGATTGCTATTTCCTTCACACCCGAAATGTATGTATATATGTTCAGTCCGTCAGCGATGCCGCTGGTGGGATCCTCAACAGCTCTGCCATCAGCTGTCATAGATGGCCTAGGCATCACTGAAGAGGCGTACTAGGGAAATGAGGAGTGAGGTAGTTTCCCGTTGCTTTCCTCACCGAGCCCGAATTGCTATTTCATATCAGTCTGCCAAGCCCACTGAAATGCATACACCAACCGACCCTATGAGCAACGTTTTCACACCATTCTGGCTGCATAAGGATTGGCATTACTAGCATCGCTCATACCTCAGACACTTTCATATTGTCAAAGCCAACGATAAGACAGAGACAGATTTATGAAAGTAACAAAATTGCTCTAGCCCATACCAGAAGACATAGTGCACTGTAAACACTAGGTCCTGCCAGCAAAGGTATACATCCGAAATAGACAACGTTAAAGACCTCCTTGGAAACGAGCGACTATGCATCCCGTTTATCACAAGCGCAAGCAGGACACTTGTGAGTAGAATGTAAGGGGCTGGCGGGACATTTGGTATATTTGAAATTTCTTCGTGCCTTACGATATTTTAAAATCAATTATTTGCATCTACTCAGTTTTGTTATTGTTGAAGTGTTGTTACTTCAAACGCTGAGCTGATCGCTCATTACGGACCACACAAGTTGTTCCTCACATTTAGAACGCCGGAGACGGTCGTCATGACGACGGCCTGGTCTCTGACCTTTCCCCAGGACTACGGGGGTGTAGCAACAGCTCAGCGACTTGCAAAGCAATAAATGTTTCTCTGTTTCGTGAAGATCGCGCTTCCTTCACACCTTCCCGCCCTACCTCTGGTCTACAGTGGTCTTTCATTTTTTCCACTTTTCAAGATTTCCCCTGTGCATGTGGGCATAGAATACATCCCCTGGGGTTCTCATCTTGGAAGTGTAGTTTGGCGACCACTGGGTTTCTAGCTCAGTCTGAAATTTCCTTCACTTACTTTTGTCAGGGTTCATCACTTTGCTATCCGACCTCCCTTGGTCAACACTTGTTCTCTTCTGACGTCGACGCTATTAGGTTTCGAGGCCTTCGTGGTCCTTGTCTAATTTTGACCGATATCTTAATTTTTCGAAGCGTCCGACTTCTTTTCTTTTTCCTTCTTATTAGTTTCTTGCCGACGGCCGTAGCCGTGTTGACACACCGGATCTCGTGAGATCTCCGAATTTAAGCAACATTGGGCGCGGTGAAGATGTGGATGGGTTGCCACGCGCTGTTGGTGGGGTCAAGGGAATGGAGGATAGGAAAGGAAAGGCCACCCTACCGTACGTAAACTCCGACTCAGGCACACCTCTGCGGTGGTTCGGACCTGCCTTCGGGCAGAATACATCCTTAAAAATTAGTTTCTCTTGTAATGATTACCTAAAAACTTGGGTGGGAGACGCTGGGGACTATAAGGGAACGAACACGGTTTTCCATAAGGAGGACGGATCATCCGGATAAAGTAATAGGTAGATAGGTAAATCGGGGAACTGATGATTGGAATTCATTACTTGCAGCTGTCTTAGAGCCTTTTCCCAAAAATATAAGATGCTTCAAGAATAGACTCCATCATTCTGTAAACTGTCTGTAAATTGTCTGTAAATTTCTGGGTGGTGTCATATTTTAATGTACAACAATCCACTTTAAATCGTAGTATTAAGGTACTTGAAGTATTCAAGGTATGTGTGAATTTGTACATGATGGAATTGTAACGTTAAGTTAGTTTTAATTTTACTTCATTATCATGCTACTGTAAGTGATTATTGCCACCGGGAGATTTCCCAATTGTGGCGTATTTGTTAATATTTAAAAAAACAACCTTAGACAAAGTGTGGTCAAGTGCTATCCAGGATGTATCATAACTACACCGCCAAATATATCAGAGACGCTCTCCGCCTTATGTTAAAAAGGTTGGTGCAACCATCGGTTTGGCGGAGAACATGTTTCTTTTCGAGAAAATGAGGTGACTTTTTCACTTCCGGGCGCGGGATTCAAACTGACGAACTCCCCGTATTTGTTCTGCCATATGACAAGCCGCTGCGTTAGAGGAGGGAAGCGAGAAGTGGGAACAGAGGTAATGCATGACACACTACACATTCTGAACGGAGTGCTGTGAACTGTGCATCGAAATAGGACGTGAGGGAGGGGGCGGATTGTTTCATTCGCTCAGTATTTCATTCTATTTACACAATTGTGGGGCGGCAGCATTGCATCTTCGAGCATGTTAAATAATAAAGAACGTTACTGCGACCGACGCGCGAGAGGATAAACGATCTGGTGCGTTCCTTGACTGACAAGTGTCTTTTAATTACAGTGCGTTCTTGTACGGCTGTTTAATAAACGAACTGTGGACATTGCCTGTAAGAGACAAGGACAACCTTATGCAAGTCGAACGAGAAAGCTTGTGGATACGCACGGAGCATTATCCCTATCTCCATCATACACCCCATTTCCCCTCCCTCTCCCCCTTGCCTGAAGCACGGTAGTGACTTCTGCTCTGGGATAGCAAATACGGCGTGTTCGCCAAACTGGACCGCGCACCCGGAAGTAACAATTTGACCTCATTTTCTCCACCAATCCGATTGCACCGTTGTGATTAACATAACACGAAGAGCATACCTGATCTTTTGTGTCGGTATAGTTATGTTCCAGCTTGGATATCGTCAGTCCTGTTATATGTTGTGGAAAAATGGACCCTCAAATTCATATCAGTGAAACGCTTGGAAGCCTTTGATATGTAGACCCATCAGAGGTTGTTCGACTAACGAATCAAGTACTCAGAAGTCGGGAACTCATTCGAACAATAAAGCGCCGAAAGGTTTTCTTACCTTGGACACATCCTCAAAAATGACCATGAACCTGATCTTATAAAAGCTTGTAAAAAGGAAAATAAAGGTGTCGGGAGGAGGCGAACATCATGGCTTGGAAATATCAAAGAATAGGCTGGGATTCACAGTGTTGAAGGACTTCTCCATCTGCCAAGAGACCGCACAACATAATAGGTTATGTGATATGGCACTTTGGTTGCACACTTGTATGAAGGTTGCTTTTTTTAACCTTTGATGGGCTGGGCTATTAAAGAAAGATACATTGACATAACAAATGTATTTTATCACTAAAATGTAGTGGTTTCATACATATTTTTCCACATAGACGCCAAAAAATTTAGACATTTAACGTGTCGTGACACCAGCTCTCCGATGCCCTCTGCAAAGTAGTCTGCCGCCAATGCGTGAGGACAGCATCCTCTTCGTTTTTCCGTCACAAATTGAGGTTTATGATCAGTTAACATTCTACAGTAATCCCAGACATTTCAAGGCATTTTGCTGTACACAACAGTGTTGCCAACTTAGCGGATTTCTTGCGGATTGTAAATCCTTCTAGAGACAAACATATACATTTAGCGCTTGACGGTAGTTTTGGCGGAATTGTAATGCATAAGAGGATTTTATAGCGGCTTTGTTAAATGTAATGTCACATATTTATGATGTATCACTGAATAAAATTAGTGGGAAAATTGAAATGCACCTAGTCCCCGGTGGAAGTACTGCTACTGTTGTTTCTCAATTGCGTTATCCCGAGCCTGTAAATCCCCTTCATGTAATTGGGAAGTATAGTTGCTTACCAGACGTGATCCATTTTCCTTTGTGACTGTGTATATTAAATAGTTCAGGTCTTCACTGGTGCCTGGGAGAAACTGCGTATCCTGCTGCAGCACCACAGGAGTAATTTTTTAAAATATTTAGTATTTTAGGGACTTTCAACAGTGTGTTGTGCACGCATTCTGTGTTTTTATGTTTACATGATTTACGGTATTTATTTAATATTAAATTAAAATAAATACGAGGAATCTAAACGACTTCTAGCGGAAATGGCACAGTCAATTAGGGGATTACACTCTTCGAGTCCTGGCAACACTGGTACACAATTGTGACTCAACACTTGGAAATATCAGAGAATAGGCTGGGATTCACAGTGTTGAACGACTTCTCCATCTGCCAAGAGACCGCACAATATCATAGGTTATGTGATATGGCACTTTGGTTGCACACTTGTATGAAGGTTGCTTTTTTTAACCTTTGATGGGCTGGGCTTTGTTCGTGTTGGTTCCCAACAATGTCGACTGACGATCACAAAACTCAGCGAATGAAGTCAGCTGTAATATCTCTCACACGTTACCACAACGATGGGGAAGAGTTCCTAAAGTCTATCGTTACTGGCGATGAAACATGAGTGCTGTATGACACTCCAGAAACAAAAGAACGGTCTATCAGTGGATGTGTCCTTCTCCGAACAAGCCTAAAATTTTAAACTGACATGGAACGACAGGAAAACTAGGTACCATTTTTGGGGTCTATGAAGGTGTCTTGTTGTTGGACTTTATGAAGAAGGATGCTGTGCAGACGAACATTACCTCACTGGCGGTACACTTCTTTGCAAAGGGCATAAGGAGGTTGGTGTCACGATAGGACAAAATCCCTAAATCGTTTTGACGATTATGTGGAAAAAGAGTACGAAACCACTAAACTCTTAGTGATAAAATAAATTTGTTTTGCATGTGTCTTTATATAGCTCATCGGAGATTGAAAAAACATCCCTTGTACTTCCTCTTAAAACAATAATCATCACCACCATCTCCTTCCGTGGCTCTGCCCTGTAATCGTCTAGTTCTATATTCGGGAGGAAGGTGGGTCGAAGCCTCTCGTCACCCATTCTTGAATTGGTTTTCCTGGTTTCCTATTTCAACTCCAGCCAAATGCAGGGATGGTGCCTTGAAGGTCACGACTATATCCTTCAGATTCCTAACCCGTACAATTAAACCTACATCCACAGACAACAGCGGTACATGTAGCTCACCCCCATGGGGCGTACTGAGAGAAACAGCTAGAGAAGTGGCATGCTGCACATGTCCTCGGACAAACTAGAAGCTAAAAGATTATAATAATCAGAGCTCTGATATTTAGGAAGACAATAATTTAGAATGCATACTAATTTGACTCGTAGGAAGAGCCGTCTACCCAGCGCTTCCGTGATGTAGTGAGGGTAATTGTAGGGGTTCCAATAGTCTGTGCCCCTGATGTCTATGCAAGTCTCAAAACATCACTGTTATCCGGGCTAGCGTATACTTGCTATTCGCTTCAGTAAGTTTGCATTCTATCTTATAAAAGCCTAAATATCCGGGAAATAATAATAATAATAATAATAATAATAATAATAATAATAATAATAATAATAATAATAATAATAATCTATATATATATATATATATATATATATAAGAGTAAACAAAATGGAAAGGATGTTTCATATGACAAAAAATATGCAATAAGAAATCTCTATCCTAGAGCTTGAAATTAAGGTATTATCAAACAGTGCCCCGGCTAGAAATTTTATATGAGCAGAAACTCTTAAACTTACAAGAACTGAGGATTTTGAAAAATTAGATTAAGTTGAAGGAAGAATTTCGAGAAATGCCGAAATTAGACTACGACTAAACAGAAATCCATATTTTAAAAAGTTGAAAAACTGACAACTGTAATGAGGAAACGAAGACTGCAGTTGTTTGGACACATTTATAGAATGAATAGCAATAGACTAACTAAACAAATCTTCAACTTATTGAACAGTTACAAATCCAAGCCAACGTGGTTCATTGAAATTGAAAAGGATATAAAAAACGCTGGAATTAAAATAGATACGATAGAAAACGGAACACGTTTCAGAGAAATAACACGAAAAGCAGGATTTCAGAAGAGAGGGAATTAACAACTGGAAGAAAATGGAATGAATAGGAACAACATTCTCAGAAAATGAGGGAAGTTCGGAAACGAAGAAAGTTAAATGCAAAGAAAACTAACCAAAGTTGATTTATCGTACCATCAAAAGGGTTATTAGAATAATAATAATAATAATAATAATAATAATAATAATAATAATAAATGATCAGAGTGTCTATACGCTTTAGAATGCTGAGGATTACCAGCGAGACATGGAAAAATCTGCAAGAAAGAAAGATAATAATAACAATAATAATAATTCCAACCAGAGAGCCTATTCTTTTCAGAAAGCCGAGGATTAACGCCAGACATGGAAGAATTCGAGAAGAAAGATAATAGTAATAATAATAATAATAATAATAATAATAATAATAATTCCCCCTCGTGTGTGCTTCTACAATTGTAGGGGGCTAACCTTGGTTACCCTCTTCAATTGAAGATCCTCTTCGCGGTGAGGGGGACTAGTAGCTCCTTTCTTGCGATGCCGAATGGAGCCCTATTGGGTAACCATTCGGCATACAAGGAGGAGGAAGCTAAAGCACCGCCCAACCCTAAGGTGTAACGCGACCCGTGCCGATGGGGTGCATGGCACATGGGAGATGTGTCTTGAACGGAGCCTTCGAGATACTTGGCGACCTCTCGAAGTAAGTAGCCTTACCCAGGTATGCGGGGCTCTGCCTGGGCGGACATATATTTCCCTAGCTACTCGTGGGACCTACATGAGTTCCGTAGCCACCCATAAACCGGAGAGCTCTTCTGGGGCCTCCGAGAGAAATACCAGCACAACAACAACCGAAGGGGACTCTTCGGAGATACCCTCGGACAGTACGACTTCAACAGTTAGAGGGCTCACTCAAGAGGTGGGCAATCTGCAGGTGAAGAAGAAGAAGAAACAGCGCTCTGGCGCTGAAAAGAGGAGGTACAAGAAGGCCTTAAAGGCCCGGGAGCAGGCCAAAGAAGGCCTAACTCCTGGGGCTGAGGGGACTTCTACTACCACAACAGCGACAACAGTGGAGGGATCCAATGGGCACAAGAGGCGGGACCCTGGAAAGGGCTCTGCTTCTAGGGCACAGAGGACCCCACCCACTAAGATGCCAGCGGGGAAACGACTTCTGTCGGGGGCAACCCCAGAAGAAGATCGGCAGACCCGCAAGAGACCCAAAGTGGAGTACGCCAGGATAGCTAAAGCTGGGATCAGGATGGCCATAGTACCTGTGGGATATCCTGACCAGCAGCTATCCGAGAAACAGGTGGAAGCTGTGGAAGAGGCTATCACCAATCTGATAGACGAGCTTCCGGAGCAGGGGCCCATTAAGCCTCAGTTCCTGGACTGCTATCTGTCAAGGGGTGCGGCCGTCATCATAGCGGAGAACAATGAAACTGTAGCATGGCTTTCTAGCCTTGTTACAGATATACAACCGTGGGAAGGAGCCAGGCTCACAATTGTGGGCATGGACAAACTCCTTTCCTACAAGAGAGTCATGGTCTGGATACCAGGACAACCAAAGGACAATAACGTCCTTTTGGGAAGAATGGCACGCCAGAACCATGGCTTAAATCCCGCCAGCTGGAGGGTCTACGACCGCAAGGAGGAGAAGAGAGGCGTCCGCCTTGTGGTCAGCATGGACTCCAGGGATGTGGAGAAAGTGGTGGGGAAGAAGATCTTCTGCGGGGTGCATGTGGCTACCTTCACATTAGTGGAGGGCAAGCGTGACAAGCAGAGGACCAACCCCACCACAGATAAAACCGAGACCAGCAGGGGCGAAGAGCTGGAGCCCGGACAGGAACCGGGGCCAGCCAAACCCCAGGATCCATCGCGGGAGACGGAGCTGCAAGTTCCGGAGACCGCATAAGGTAAAGTATTCTATGAAAGTAAAGAATGATTACTTTCATACAAGCAAATATACAACATTGTATAGCGGCCTCTAGGGTACTTAATAGAAGTATCCAGAAAGGCGGGTTTTCGGTCGCCCTGATACAAGAACCCTGGCTTAGACAGGGACATATCATGGGACTAAATTGTGCAGGTTTCACTCTATTCAGTGGAATAGCAGAGGAGAAGCCTAGAGCATGTATACTAGTTAAGGATCATAACGCTTGGGCTATACCGGGTTTCATTACTAGAGACCTAGTAGCAGTCCTAATGAGATATGAAGAGGGCGGACAGCCAAGAGACTTGGTTGTCTGTTCTGCATATTTCCCAGGAGACTCTGAATCTCCACCCCCGCCGGAGGAGTTCAAGAGACTGGTGATATACTGTAGGAAACAAGGATTAAACCTCATAGTAGGATGCGATGCCAATGCTCATCATAGCATTTGGGGAAGTAAAAATACAAACCGAAGGGGAGAGCACCTCATAGAATTTCTATGTACAACTGATCTTGAGATCATGAATATTGGTGATACCCCTACCTTCATTAATAATAGGAGCGAAGGGATCATAGATCTTACCCTGGGTTCCATGGGAATCATGCAGGAATTTAAAGACTGGAAGGTCTCTCTGGAGCCTTCCTTGTCAGATCATAGACACATTGTGTTTTATATAGAGGGCTCCATCGAGATCCCGTCTTACAGAAACCCTAGACGAACCGATTGGATATCTTTTAGGGAGGACGTGAGGAGGGGACTGGAGGGAGGACCCTCAAATATAATTAAAAACAAAGAGGAGCTGGAGCTCAGTGTGAGTTTCCTCACACGGACACTGGTTACCTCTTATGAATTAAACTGCCCTATTGTTAAGGCAAAAAGAGTAACAGGAAGCTTCAAGTGGAATAGTTATCTTGAACACCTGAGGAGAAATACACGAAGGCTCTGGAATAAATACAGGGAACTTCAGGATCAAGAAAGCCTAGATTCTTACAAAGAATCTCAAAGAAGGTACAAGTCAGAAGTCAAGAAGGCTTCTAGGAAATCTTGGAGACAATTTTGTGACTCCATTGAAAGTCAACATGAAGCGGTAAGGCTTCATAAAATTTTAACCTTGGATAGAAGGGCAAGGCTGGGCTCATTGGAGACTCCTTCTGGTGGATACACATCCACAGAGGGGGAGACCCTGAGCTTACTGCTTGATGCCCACTTTCCAGGTTCGGTAATCACGAATAGTGAGGTAGAATCGAGCGGATCCTTCAGACCCGATAAAAGTGGCTGGAGGGAAGCCGCAGAGATTGTTACCCCAAGAAGGGTTAAGTGGGCATTAGAATCCTTTGCCCCTTACAAAAGCCCAGGTGTGGATGGGATCTTCCCGGCGCTTCTTCAGGAGGCGGGGGGGGTCCTTATACCATACCTGGTCAGAATCTTTAGAGCCTGTCTCACTATGGGGTACGTGTACTCCTTGTGGCGTCAGGCGAAGGTGGTATTTATACCTAAACCCGGAAGGTCTTCATATACTAGACCTAAGGATTATAGACCCATTAGTCTAACGTCTTTTCTACTTAAGACCTTGGAAAGACTGGTGGATAGACATATCAGGGAGAAAGTATTAAGAGACTTTCCCCTGCATTCTCATCAACATGCATATCAACCAGGGAAGTCGGTTGAGACGGCACTACACCAGCTGGTTTCTAGGCTGGAGAGTGCCTTGGATCAGCAACAACTTGCTATGGTTGTATTCCTAGATATAGAAGGGGCCTTTAACTATACATCTTTGGGCTCCATAGAACGTAGTCTAGAGAGAAGAGGAGTGAGCAGTATGCTCATAAAATGGATTATGGCCTCACTGCAGGGCCGTCAAGTTCTGTTTACTCTCAACGCTGTAATGTTGAGAGCTAATATAGACAGGGGGTGTCCACAGGGAGGAGTATTATCACCAACATTATGGTGTCTGGTAGTGGATGAACTACTTACCAGGTTAAATGTTGGAGGAATATACGCCCAAGGCTATGCAGACGACATAAGCCTGATGGCGGTAGGAAATTTCCCCAGTACGGTTTCCGAACTCGTACAGAGCTCTCTACGTAGGGTGGAAAGATGGTGTCACGAGACAGACTTGTCGGTTAATCCCGATAAGACGGAGCTCGTGGTATTTACCAGGAGGAGGAGGCTAGACGGACTGTCAGAGCCTTTCCTATTCGGAAAAAAATTAGTTAAGACAACCTCGGTTAAGTACCTAGGGGTAATCCTTGAGGCAAGACTGAGTTGGAAGAAACATATAGATCATAAGGTGGATAAGGCTCGCAAGATTATGTGGGCCTGTCGCAGGGCCGTCGGGAAGACTTGGGGCCTAAGACCTAGGGTGGTCCAGTGGCTCTATATCTCCATTGTACGGCCCACGATCACCTATGCATCTATAGTCTGGTGGCCAGGCTCAGAGAGTAAAACTGTGAGCACCAAGTTAAACAGTGTCCAAAGACTTGCGTGTCTAGGAATAACAGGGGCACTGGATACTACACCATTATGTGCAATGGAGGCCATCCTAGGTTTTCCCCCCTTACATTTATATGTTAAGGTAATAGCGGGAATGAGTGCCTATCGCCTTTGGTCACTCGGAGGATGGTCCTTCAAAAACCCGAATAGAGGTCATGCCTCTATTCTTACAAGGCTTCACCAGACTTGCCCTATGACAATGATGATCGGGGATCTGATGAAGCCTAGCTTTAATTTGAATTATAAATTCACAGTGGTGATACCCACAAGGGAGGAGTGGGCCGCGGACGCTGGGGCCCATCTTAAGTCTGGGGACTGTACATGGTACACAGATGGCTCGCGGACGGAGGCGGGCACAGGCGCCGGGGTCTGGGGGCCTAAGACAAGGCTCTCCCTTCCTATGGGTAAATATGCTACTGTTTTCCAGGCTGAAGTATACGCAATACTAGCCTGTGCTTTAAATATATGGAAAATGCCTGGACACAGAAGACACATCACTATATGTAGTGATAGCCAGGCAGCGTTAAAAGCACTATGTGCAGTTAAAACAACATCAAAACTGGTTTGGGAATGCCAAAGGATGTTAGATCAGCTGTGTGAGCTTAGCTCAGTTACCTTATTATGGGTTCCTGGGCACACAGGAATCAGTGGAAATGAAGAAGCTGACAAACTAGCGAAACAGGGCTCAATGGGTTCCTTCACAGGACCAGAGCCCTTCCTGGGAGTGTCACTCCGAAGTGTGAGACTGGCAATATCCCAATGGATAAACCAGTCTCACCTAGATATTTGGAAGAGGTTAACCATAGCAAGACAGGCACGTGAACTTATCAAAGGGCCTAGTCAAAGCTATAAAAAGGTCCTAATGAATTTGAATAGGACCAGAATGAGAATGGTAGTTGGACTGTTAACAGGCCACAATACCTTACAGAGACACCTACACATCATGAAAATCACCCAGGATCCGATGTGTAGAAGATGCGGTAAGGAGGAGGAGACCTCCGCGCATGTGTTATGTCAGTGCGAGGCTTTTGCAGGCACTAGACATCGATACCTGGGCTCACATTTTGTGAGCCTGGAGGACATCAGGAACGCCAAAATCCGGACACTGGTATCCTTTATAGGAGCACTAGGTCTGGACTAGGCAAACCCGTTCAAGGGGCACAAAGGGTCTTCATAGACCTACGTGTGGAGCTCTGCGAAAACAGGGCTCACCCATTTCTTATCTATCTATCTATCTAATAATAATAATAATAATAATAATAATTCCAACTATGGTGCCTATATGCTTTATAATGGTGAGGATTAACAGCCAGGCATGGAAGAAATCTAGAAGAAATAATAATAATAATAATAATAATAATAATAATAATAATAATAATAATAATAATAATAATAATAATAATAATAGATATGAAGTTTAACAGATTAATGAACACAATCTTTTAATTCTTCAGGAAGAGGAAGGCGGTGCTGAAATGGTTTTGAGAAGCGAGGTTGGGCTTGACTAAGGTGGCGGTTGCACAAGTTTACATCTTGGACAGAAATCGATTTAGGCAACACTTAAAAACGTGCTGTGGTTTTCAAAAGATCTAGGAAACACTAGTGATAAAATCGAGGTCGTATACAGAAGAATACAAGAAGGAAGTAGAACAATGAAAATATACCTTCAAAGAGTGAAGACGGAGAAGGCTAAAAATACCGCAAAAATTGTCAAACGAAGTCCATAGACGAGCGAAACGAAGGAGAAAATGAAGTTATTGATTTTTCGTCCCGCTAATTGCTTGCACAATTTTCGGAGACGCTGACATGCCTAAAGATTGTCCCGCATGAATTCTTTTATGTGCGAGTATATCTACCGATACGAGGCCGACGTATTTGAGCACCGTTAAATACCACCGGATTGAGCCAGGATCGAACCTGCCAAGTTGGGATCACCTCGACCGTCTGAGCCACTCATCCCGGCATAAAAGAAAGAAACATCCTAAGAGAAATCCTCGGGCCCACAAAATGGGCTGACACTTGGAGATTACGTAGGAACAAGGAATTGTACAAAACATTCGGCAGGATATCAGACATGGCACTGAAACGAAGGATTAAATTCTTCGGACACACTTGCGGAATGAGCAACGACTGACGCACTATTAATATATTCCAACCATTTTAGCAAATCCAATAGAATAGAAAATTCGTATGAAAAATGGTTTATTAACACGAACAAGATATAAACATTGAAGAAGACGTTCATGACAGAACCACATTCAGAAACAAGATACAGACATTTGGGGGGTTCCGGGCATCAACAGCGTCTGAGGAGGAACAACACTGGATTGATGAAAAGGAAGAATGTACAAGCAAGCGAATGAAGGAAAACAGGCGCCAAAAAAACTCAAACCGTGAGGAGTTATTTGTGTGTGTTACAAAATCGACTCAAATGGTGAAGACGATGACGATGATATTAATAATAATATTAATAATTTATTTACATCGATACAGCCAACTGTAGACTACGGTTACACAAGTCACCCGGCTCGATTCCGTAGGCTTACACCATTTTGTTTACATTGTAACCAAAATTTTTCTCAAATTCAGTCTCCTTTTGAGCCATTCGTCGGTCGAGATATTCCGCGGTTTAGCAGGTTCCTTCCCTAGATCATCCAGCAAGCCCGCAAGTTCAAAATAATAGTAGTAATAATAAAACCTAAATCGATTTGCAAATGATCACGCAATCTTTTCTAATTCCCTAGACTCATCCACAAAACAAATTGATTGGCTTAGGGCATGAGCAGTGAAGTCGGGACGCCAGATCTCCTTGGCAGAAAAACGGAATTCATAATGAATATGAAGCCGGCGGACAGAGGAATAGCGTTGGGACAAGGAGAAATCAAGTGAGATGAAAAAGTACAAGAAGGCTTTCTGGGAGAATGTCGTCTCCGAGACACGCGTCACGCCTGAACAAAATTGAAATAGAATACCACCTAACTGAGGGTGTCTACAAGAAGTGGTTCACTGCTGAAGTGTCACCAGGACATGGATCTTGTACGTGCGGAACAAGAAAGGCCTGATAGAAAAACTGGAGGCCAAAGAAAGGAACATCATCGAACCTGTCAAAGAAGATGGCACTGTACACCCATGTGGAGAAGATAACCGACACCATTCAGAGAAAAGAAGGATCATTTGTTACGGATACGTGACGTGAATAAATCCGCCAAGATTGACCGATCGGATCATTAAAGGGACCTGCTTCACTGTGGTAGAAAGAATTGGAGGTCACATGTAATGATATTCTGAAGATGTCCCACTCAAGAAGAAACTTCAAGCATGCCGTGGTTTCCATGAAAAGTCGCAGCTGAAATTCACGAAAGTCATGGACATTATTCTTTGGTGGGAAATCACCCAGAACAAATCGTTCTGCTTTCCTTTGAATATTTCCCTGTTCTCGTATCAAGTAGTCCTGGTGAGAGTCCCTTAAACTGGAACTATATCTGGAACCATACTCTAGTTGGGATATTACCAGAGACTCCTTGACATCCTTACTTAGAACCCCTAAATACCCTCATAACCACGTGATGAGATCTGTAACATTTATATTTAACCTCGGTAATGTGATCACGCCAATGTAGATCTTTTCTTATATCTCCACCTAGGTACTTCTACGAGACAAGAATTAGAAATACACATGAGTTACTGCATAATATGGGTTTGCTACACTACCATAGCCACGAATGTGGATATTTGTTTCAATTCCCTCACCAGTAAAACGAACAAATGAATGATGTGGTCTCTATGACGAGTTAATTGCATTTACAGTGAAAATAATTATCCTTAAGTTCACAATTATTAGCGACCGACTTTTCCAAGGACCCACTTGAAACCCCACAATGGCAATATAGTGTGTAGCTCTATTTAAACAACACTCCTCTCGCGGAGCAATGAACACGCATTTTCTTGCTCAGACCTCTTTTATAAAACAATTTAAAAGGTTAAATCTACGGTATGCATTATGTATCTGTCTCTTTGCCTTCCGAAATAAATGGTGGCCATGGAATTAAAGCACGCATTTCAAGGTACTCGATCGTCCAGCGTGTTTGGCTGGATGTTACAATTGTCCCGGCAATATCCTGCTAGTTTGCACTGAACTGGTCACTCGCAAGTATCTCAACGCATTCGTTCTACCTTAAACCGTACAGTATCATTGTAGTGTTGTATAAGGGGAATTTGCATAAACTCGAATAAAAAATTGATTTTTCAATTAATATTTTTGAATGCAGAAACTTCTAGACTACCATTTTGCAAAATTTCATTGGCGTGATTTCATTGTAAGAGTCCTAAAATAATTAAATCTCTTTGGCTGTCATCATGCTGCGCCCATTTTTAATGGCAGAGCTTTTACAGCAATTTACACGAGCGAGTTCTTTGGCTTTTTCGTCAGTTTCTGTTTTGACTTGTACTAAAACTAGATTTGGGCGAGTATTTCGGATTGTAATTTAAATAACGCTCTCATAATTGCTGTCAGCCGATCTCTTGTTCCTGATATTACCGGTATAATTGCAAAGAAAACTGAAAAGAAGAACTGGAGAAGATAAATTGTCTGCTCATGCCAAATACAGTTGTAATGGATTGACTTTTAAAGAAAAGTTTAACTTGTTCTACTATTTTCCCCTTTATATACGTTTTTTACAGATCCTTTTAAAGTTAGTGCGATAAACTTTCGTACTATTAATTTTAGTAATAGACTTAAGATTTCCATCGGAGAAAATCTTAAAACTTTGCGTCTGAGATGGGACAGGTAAATGAGAAAGTGGAAATGAATTACGCAGGTTGAAGCATGTCAAAATAAATATTTAAAATATTTAAAATCACCTGATGAATATATTGAAACTCGCTCCTGTTGGATTGTTTGTCTATGTGTAAAAATCCTTCAGTTAAAATCTGACGAAAAATCAAATGGGACGTTTATGAATCAGGCTAGAACAACTGGATAATTTTTCTTATAAATTAAGAATGTTGGGTATAAAATTTCACAGGTTTTCCCCCAAATTATGGACGTAGCGCTTTGTAAAGTTAGCGCATGTATTTCATAGATGTCTCTCTGTACGGTAAGGTCATAGTATTCTGACTTTCTGTAAATACAATTACCTGGATGATTACGAGCTCGGGCGTCCCAATTTAAAGTTAATCAGTGTCCAGTTATGAAGGATATATGAAGGTTATATCACTACAAGAAGTGTTACTTAACATCTAAACTATACTGAAATCTGTTTCCCTGAAATATTGTGTTGGTGGTGAACGCGTCGATGGATTTCTTAATGGACTTATAGGGAATATGGAAAACGAAATTATTAAAGCAGTGTGTTAAAAAGAAGTAGAGGTCAATTAGTTTCTTATTTGAAGACTTCTTCTTCTTCTTCTTCTGGTTTCTATCCGTTCTGGATGTTGGCAACCATCTTGGCTGTGCTCGCCCTGTCACTTGCGGCTCGAAAACGTTCTGTAGATGTTTTAGAGGTCCACGTTCTGATGTTCTTAAGCCAGGATATTCTTCTTCGGCCAACGCTTCTTTATCCTGGAATTTTTCCTTGTAGGATGGTCTGAAGGAGATTGTATCTGCTGTTGTTCCGCATGATGTGTCCCAGGTACTGGATCTTTCATACTTTCACGGTGGTCAATACTTCTTTCTCTTTCTTCATTCTTCGTAGAATCTCGACATTTGTGACATGCAATGTCCACGGTATTCTTAACATTCTTCTCTATAGCCACATCTCAAAAGCCTCCAAACGTTTATCCAATGATTCTGTCAGAGTCCATGTTTCAACACCATAGAAGAGAGTGGAGAACACATAGCAGCGTAGAAAAGTCTGATCTTCGTCGATATTTCTAACCTGTGATTCTTAAACAGATTGCTCATCTTATTGAAAACAGCCCTGGCTTTTCCAATTCGGGTCTTCACCTCATCAAAAAGATCCCATTGGTCATGTATGGTGGTACCAAGATACGTGTACTTATGGGCTTGTTCAATGTTGTTCTGGCCTATCTTAAGATGACATGTAAGAACCTTGTTTTTTACTGATTATCATTGTTTTCATTTTTGGAGTGTTGGCATCTAGATCATATTCAGAGCTCTTTTGTGTAAGTCTGTCTACAAGGTACTGTAAACTATCCTCACTATCAGAAACGACGACTGTGTCGTCGACATATCGGATGTTGTTGATATATTTGCCGTTTAAGAGCACTCCCATCTCCACTTCATCAAGAGCTTCCTTAAAGATGCGTTCTGAATAGATTTTGAAAATCAGTGGGGATAATATACAACCCTGCCTTACACCTCGTAGAATGTCTATGTCCTCCGTATTTTCTCTGCCCAACTTCACAGAAGCCGACTGGTTCCAATATAAGTTTCTTATACGCAGGTCCTTGTCATCCAAACCAATGCTTTTTAAGATTTCTACGATCTTCTGGTGTTTTACTCTATCGAAAGCCTTCTGGTAATCAATAAAACAGGCATAAACGTCGTAATTCACGTCTCTGCACCTTTGAAACAGCACCTGGATACAAAACAATGCTTCACGCGTACCAAATGCATTTCTGGAACCAAATTGTGTAGGAGAAATTTGTTCTTCACAGATCTTGTATATTCTTCGGTGAATGATCCTCAGAAATATCTTTAGTAAGTGACTCATGAGGCTGATGGTCGTGTACTCACCACATGTTTTAGCTCCGGGTTTTTGGGGCAATGCAATAAATTCAGATTTAAGCCAATCCCGTGGAATGCAACCAGAGTCGTAGATGTCGTTGAATAATGCAGTCAACAATTTTAAATTATCTTCACAGAGAAGCTTTAGAATTTCGAAATTTACATTGTCAGGGCCAGGTGATTTACCATCCTTCATTCCATTTATCGCAGTTTGTACTTCTTCCATCAGAATTCTAGGTCCTGTTTCGCAGTTTACTTCAGGAGGTTCAGGACGATTGTCATAAAAGAGTTGTTCTACTTATGTTTTCCATGTGTTTTAGCTCCTCTTGTCCAACAATTACTCTCCCTTCACTATTCACCAACCTGTTCTTTGTTCTTGATTTGTATTTCCCAGTCACCTCTCTGACGTTTCGGTGAACATTGAAACTGTCATGCTTCAGTCGTAATTTCTCTATTTCATTGCACTGTTCCTGTATTTCTCTTTCCTTAGATTCTCGTATCCGTTCCCTGATCTCCTTCTTGATATTCCTGTATTCATCAGGGTTACTTTTCACTCTACTCCTTCCGTCCATCATTTAAAGTATTTCTTCGGTCACCCATGAATTCTTTTTGGTCATATTAGGTTTCAAATGTTCCTCTTTAATGGATTCCACTATAGAGTTTATTCTTTTAATTTTATCTTCAGTGAACAAGTTACCTGACAGAGACTTTCATTATTGAGATGGACTCCTGCATTTTCTCTTATGGAAGGTTCTTTTAATTTTCGGATATCATACATTTGGACTCTTTTCTTCTGAATTCTTTTCATTCTGATTTTAAAGACACCAACTAGGGGAACGTGGTCTGAGTTAATGTCAGCACCTGGATATGTTGTCATTGAAACAGATATTTCTATACCTTTGATTTATCAAGACATATTCAATCTGATTCCGGGTAATATTTTCATCTCAATCTCCTGGGGATTTCCAGGTATAGAGACGTCTAGGTGGTAGTGTGAAAAATGTGCTAGTTATTACAAATTTCCATTCTCCTGCAAATGCACTAAGCACTTCGCCTCTCTCATTTCTTTCACCAAGTTCATAGGGACCTATAATGTCGCCGTCAGATCCTCTTCCAATCTTGGCATTAAAATCACCCATGATTATAGTAAGATATTTCTTCGATAGTTGTTGTAAAACATCTGTGATTTGGGAATAAAATCCTGCAACTTCTTCATCACTATGGTCTGTTGTTGGAGCATAGACCTGAATAATGTTTAGCTCCTCGTTTTTTGGTCAATGAAGCAACATTACTCTCTCCGAAACAGGTACAAAATTGGTGGCACATTCTGCGATACTACAAATCCTACTCCAGACTGATACTGTCCATTAGATGTTCCTGAGTAGTGAAATCTGTGTTAATTAATGTTACAGGAACCTGATCCTGGCCATCGCATTTCACTTACCCCCATAATCTATATGTCCATTCTTCCATTTCTTGGATTGCATTGTTTATTTTACCAGCCTGAACCATCGTCTTCACATTCCATGTGCTTATCTTTATACTATTATTCAATGATAACATCGTCTTTGTTACAGCGTTGATAAAAACTATCGCCCCTCGAACTTGAAACTTCGGAACATTTGTTTTTTGAACACAACCATGATGTGTAACTAGAGAAATCCATTTGGATATTGAATGCAGTAGTTTCTCGTTGCTTTCTGCATTCCCATGCCGTTGGCTAACCAGTAGCTCATCCGCGTTTACAGGCGATTTCTCACCCCTTGGACAAGAGAGTGCCCAAATCTTCCACCAGCTCTTCACCCTCCAAAAAGGCGGTTGGTATGTGATCGAAGTTTATCTCCTTATCCCGGGAGATATTCGGTCCCTGCATTTATCAATCGCCAATGTATTTATTTATGTACCCGCAGAACAAGTGTAGGGTAATGTTAGGTGAAAAACCTACGAACGTTGAGCAGCGTTGTCCCCGCAATCAGAAGTGTAGACTCTGTGTCTTAGGAATATCGGGAAGGCCATACATCTTAGAGCATTACGAAGCCGTACATAGCATCCATCTTCTCCATGACTACCGTGATATTGGTGGCAAATCAAAAAAATTGCTGACACTTAAGGCAAGAATGTAACCTATATATCTAGTGTCTCTCTTCGTAGTGTTCTCTATGGATCGAATGCACGCAAAAACAATATGGCTGATACTTAGGGCAACACAGTAAGAAATATTGATGCCTAAACAGGTGATAAACGATCAAAAACTCTCTAGACAACACTAACATACACTAAACACTTAATGTAGTGTCAAAAATACTGCCTAGAAACCACAAACAGAGCAAGCATAATTATAACATATAGATGGAGATAAGACGCACAGAAACTACACTTGATCTTATGCTAGGCGGTTATAAGTAACTGTGTCCGCAAATATACTAAATTTGAACCAATGCAAGAAAATAGTTAAATATTCTATTAATATAACTCATATACATGCTACAGTGCTATTAATATTCAGAAGACTGATCATCTGAAAGGCCAGTTTTCTGTGGTTGCTTAGTGCAGGTTTCATCGTATTAACACACCCTATAATTGAGTTGGGTTGGGTAGAATGTTTCATTCTGTACCCTGACAGGGTAGGGTGGGTCGCCTAGACGGTTATGCCTTCTTTCAGGCCAAGGATATTTGTGTTGGTGATGTGATGTACGGAGGAAGTGAGGTGGATGCCTTTGAAAGAACTGTCCCGGCATTCGCCTTACTGCAGGGGAATGGAAAACCACTGGAATCCATTCTCAGGACAGTCAACGTTGTGGACCAGCACTCCTCCACTTCCCGAATGTAGAGGCTACTTTACTCGGTCATATTTACTTTGCAGGATCTTCCTGATTTAGCATACCTGAAAGGAATTAGCAGGGTGCATGTTGCACAGTAGTTTACTTACATATTCAGCTTACACACAGTGCTACGTAATGTTTCTTCTCCACGAAGTCTTGCTTCCTATAAACGCGTATTCTGCCTGTCGTAGGAGGCGACTAAAAGGGGACCAGGGACTCTCATCTTGGGCGGTGTCTGTTAGCGACGAAGGGGCCATTATCTGAGTCCCGACCTTGCTTCCAGTTACTTGTGCCGGTCTACAAGGATTTATATATTCTATACAAACTCTCTTGTTCTTTTCCGACCCCGACGGTATTAGGTTTACAAGGGCCAGGGAGTTGTTCAGTTTCACGCCCTTCGTAGTCCTTTTGCCGATGCCTTCATTTTCGAAGTGGCGAATCTCTTCCCTTTCCTTTTCGATTAGTGTCCAATTGCACTTCCTCTTAAAGGAGTAATCACCATCACCATCCAATTGCCAGAAAACAAGAATTGCTCAGGGTGATCACGTTTTCCCTTACTGTGGAAGCGAGCATATTACGTGACAAAACTCAAGATTACTAAGTCTGTATCAGTAGTTGTAGATCCTTTGTAAAATTCGTACGAGAGCACTGCAGCCCTCTAGAACCATGTTCGTTATAAGTTTGTGTGACCGTCTCACACTTCGTGTACATCTCTAATAGGGCCAGAAACAGGTCCAGTTCAAATTATGTTTGTTACATCAGCAGCTCAACGAATTTTCTCGGAAGTCGGTGTTTAACTTCAGCGATAGCCACCCCGTGCACTAGGCTATGGGTTATTTTTAGCGTGCTGCTACACTAACAAACAGCTCAGTATGTTGAATTCTCTAAAGTAACAGGTGGTTTGGAGATGTAGAGTTGCAGTCCAAACTCCCGATGTGCCGGCTACTTCCCTGCTTCACTTGTACAGCGGGACGGTCTACTCCTACTAAAGGAGAATGATGCAGATTCACATCAAAGCAAACAAGTTTTTCTACGACTAACTAGATGCGGTTTAAAGCATTCTGCACGAAGGAGGGGGTAATTTATTGAGGTTATGACTTCACTCGCAGTAGAGTGTTAGTAAATGTTCTGGTTATATGTTCATTGATTGGCTGTGACGTCGGAAGAGACATAAACTCTATTTGACGAGGTAGGGAGAGGGTGAAACCCGGTGTTGGCCTTTTCCTGTTGGATAACACCACGGTTCAAGTCTTCAAGTCCACATTCGACAGAAGAATAACCATCAACAGTGTCATATGCCTTCACACCATAAGAGCAATGTGGAGCGGTTTGGATTTGAATACAGGTTTCTGGTACGCAGTCTATTGATTGGGAATTGTACACCACTACCTGTATTCTCCTGCCAGTCAACACGATTCGAGCCGGCTAACCACGGTATCAGGTATCAGAGCTTGGAGACTTCACGCATTAACGATGATCGCCACCAGGGGCACTGGTTGCATGTTGATATTTACTGAATGCAGCAGGGGAGGAAATGTTGTTAATATATGAAAAAATCCAGGAAATTAAGTTCATTTTATGAACTTCATTTGTAACATAATGTCACTCCCGTCGTTGTTTCGGGTGTTCAAGAAAGCGTTATGTGGTGCATAGTGCTTTATCTAGGACAAGAAGTTGGTGATTTTAATTATATTTTGTTAGAGTCTTCTTTCTTTTTTATAAATCCGTTGGTTGGTTTTCCCTCGGACTGAGCGAGAGATCCCACCTCTACTGGCACAAGAACGGTGTTCTGGAGCATGAGACAGCTATTCGGGGATACAATCGAGGAGGACTAGTACCTTACCCCGGAGGCCTCACCTGTTATGCCGAATAGGGGCCTTGTGTGGAGATGGTGAAGATTGGAACTGATAGAGAAAGAAGAGGGAAGGAAGCGGGAAGAGGGGAAATTAGGTACCATCCTGGCATTTGTCTGGAGGAGAAGTGGGAAACCAGGGAAAAATACTACAAGGATGGCTGAGGTGGGAATCGAACCCCTTCTACCCAGTTGACATCCCGAGGCTGAATGGACCCCATTCCAGCCCTCGTACCACTTTTCAAATTTCGTGGTAGAGCCGGGAATCGAACCCGCGCCTCAAGGGGTGGCAGCTAATCACACTAATCACTACGCCACAGAGGAGGACTATTTTATAATAATAATAATAATAATAATAATAATAATAATAATAATAATAATAATAATAATAATAATAATAATAATAATAATAATACACGGCGAATTGGCCGTGTGGTTTGGGACGCGCGGCTGTGAGCTTGCATCCGGGAGATAGTGGGTTCGAACCCCACTGTAAGCAACCCTGAAGATGGTTTTCCGTAGTTTCCCATTTTCAAACCGGGCGAATGCTGGGACTTACATTAATGAAGGAGACTTCATGCTCCGAAAATATCATGCAACATTACTGCGGTTCGCGCAATATTGGGACGGTGTTGCAGCACAGCTCATTGCTATTTTTTGGACTGCTGCGAGACTGAAACTCTTGTAGACGTGCTGGGAAGATGAATTTTATTGCTGCTGACTGCAGGACATCACAACGCGAGAAGTGCATTAGGGTCATCCTCGAGAGCGTTAGGATGGGAAACCCATGAAGAGTCTTCTAACGGATCTTTTAGAAGAGCTGATTTTGTCGCAGTAAACCGGCGTACCGGAAAAACCAGTTCTATTGGATCCAACAACTCGCTTTGAAAGGAATCAACATCAGGCATCTGAAGTCGACCAAGAAAAGAGGTCCATCTTCGAGCCCAGTCTAATCACTTCCGTGTTCCATTGAAAACCACGTGGTTATCAATCCCATTGATCGGAAGGAAAATGAATGTGGAAATATGAAGAGAATCAAGAAGGAACGATTAGAGAATTAGAGAAAACAGTATCATACGAAATGAAGGGGAAACGATTTCGTACGTCCTAAGAAAGAAACCTGAAAATGGTGACGGACCCCTGACACTGCACTGACTGCCTCGTAAGTGATATAAACAGTGCCCTCTTATCTTTTTTCAGCTACAGTACTGGTTGACGACAGGAAGAACAGCCAGGCGTAAAACAGGGTCGATACCACTTGTGTGACAGAACGCGCCTGTGACTTCATCGGAGTGTGGGGAAAGTGGAAGTAGACGAAGAAGAAGAAGGCATCACATGCCAATCGATGTGTTAATTATTAAAATGCATGCCGTGTGTGGTTCATGCATGAGTCGGTTTAATTTGGTTTCATCGTCTAGGCATTTCCTATGTACTGTACCACTGGACACAGCTTTATGGAGTGTTGTCTACCTTGAGGAGCTGTGTTGGTCTCAACGTCTTCGTCTTTCCTACAGAACTGTACCGCTGAACATAAGTGTACGGAGTATTGCCTACCTCCAGGGCTGAGTTGGTCTGTATTTCAACGTCTTGGTCTTTTCAACGGTATTGTACCGCTGAACATAACTGTATGGAGTGTTGCCTTCTTTCAGGGGCTGTCTTGGTCTATTTTGTTGAGAGACCTCGTGTTTATAGAGAACTGTCTGTGGTATGGGCTAGAACATTGATCTGTCTCAATCACATCCTTGGCTTTGACAATATGAAAGTGACTGAGGTATGAGTGATTCTAGTAATACCATTCATTATGGTGTGAACAGGTCACTTATAAGGTCGGTTGGTGCATTCATGTCAGTGGGCTTGGCAGACTGATATGTAATAGCAACTTCGGTCTCGGTGAGGAAAGCAATGGGGAACTACCTCATTTCTCATTCTCCTAGTATCCCTCTTCAGTGATGCGTAGGCTATCTATGACAGTTTGATGGGGGAGTAGTTGAGGATCAAACCAGCCTTCAGGCTGAACACTCGACATACGTTATTATTATTATTATTATTATTATCACTATTATTATTACTATTATTATTATTATTGTCATTATTATTATTATTATTTCGTTTCACTCTCTTTCGGGAACGTTGAATCAATCATTTCTCTGTGTGTTTTCTTTCCTTAGAGCCCAGCATTTCTTCATTCTCTCGCATCTTCGTTTCGTCTCATCGTCTGAGACAATAGGTTTGGCTTTTAGTTTAGATTTGTCTTTGAACCTTATAATTTCGAATTTAGTTATTACTTTAGCTGTTCGATCTAATAGCGAATTTTCTGTCATTTTTAATTCTACTAGGTCTTTTTCAGTTTCTTTAAACCATCTGAGTTTTGTTTTGCGGTTATGGAAGAAGACAAAGATTTATTTCGTTTATCTATCAGAGTTCATTCTGAGAAGACCGTAAAAGTTTATCTTCTTTTTCGCATACTACCTGGGAGTTTTTCAATTTTATTGTAGAGCGTTTCATTCTTGATCTATATCACCTTATTATCCTGAAATTTTGGTCCTATGATCTGTCTTTAAATTTTAGTTTCTTTTAGCTCGAATTTACCTTCGGGCCCTTAAAATTCAATTTTAGTGTTTCTGCTACGTATAGTGCTTCTGGTTTAATCACTGTTTTATGATGTTTAATCTTGGACCCCCATGAAATGGATATCTTGTTTTATCTTTTGTTAGTTGGAAAGCCAGTTCAAGGTTATCTTTCATGGATTCCATTTCTTTGCATTCCACATCACTCCAACTAATCCGTTTTCCGATATATTTGAATTATTTTACTATTTCAATCTTTTGTTCTTGAACTTCGAGGTATTTGTGTGGGTGTTTGTTGTTCCTCATGATTTTGGTTTTTTCCGAATGAAATATGAAGACCTGTTTTACTGTATCTGCTTGTTTCTGCAGTTCAAGGATTTGGTTCCTTGGTTCTTCCATTGTTTCAGCTAACAAGGCCATATCATCTGCAGAAGCAATACAATTGATTTTGACGTTCTTTTCATTATTATTATTATTATTATTATTATTATTATTATTATTATTATTATTATTATTATTACCGTACACACAGGGGTTAGTGTCTGATAAGTGTGAATCCCTGGTCACATGAAATGCTTATCTCGAATCTAGAATTCGTGAAAGTTCGGGTTGAATTTCGAGGATTGTCCCCGATCTTGAAGTCATTTCCCTTTAAGAGGAATACCTTTAGCTAGCCTATGTGTCATATGCTCCAGGCGAGATGTGCTGCTAAGCAACCCTCCCTATAGCGCCGAGCTGTCGGAAATGACTGTGTTTTGAACTCCGGTCTCCATCATATCTCACTTAATGGACTGGTTTTTATAAAGCTTCACGTCGCCATTTCTGACACGATGTTATTGTAAAGCATTGAAGAAATGACACCACCCACGCGAATAATTACACCCACTCTCCCGAGTTGTTGGTAAGCCTGTCTGCGAGGGGCGGAGGGTGTCGCAGCTATATAAGCCGCGAGCAGCCGGCCTGCGCGGCCAAAGCCTCCTGGACCCAGCGTGCTATAAGCTCCGCTCTTCTCTCGGCAAACAGGTGAGTTGTTTCTGCTATCACTTCCAGCGTGGGATTGATACTTTATCTCTTGTTATACACGTTGTTTGTTTACATATGGTAGGGTACACAACAAGGAACTATAAGTAAAGACACGAAATGAAATAAACTTTTCTTGATGTAAAGTATTTAAACAATCGTAAGTTGTGATACCTCTTCTGCTATTATACCAGATATAATGAAATGTCGTATGGCTTTTAGTGCCGGGATATCCCAGAACGGGTTCGCCTAGCCAGGTGCCGGTCTTTCTATTTGACTCCCGTAAGCGACCTGCGCGTCATGATGAGGATGAAATGATGATGAAGACAACACATACACTCAGCCCCCGTGCCATTGGAATTAACCAATTAAGGTTAAAATCCCCGACCCGGCCGGGAATCGAACCCGGGACCCTCCGAACCGAAGGCCAGTACGCTGACATTATACCAGATAAGCTACTGCTTTAAATATGACAGTTTTAGTGGGTGAGATAAAGTTCCTTGAAGAAACACAATAATAGTAATAATAATAATAATAATAATAATAATAATAATAATAATAATAATAATAATAATAATAATAATAATAATAATAATAATAATAATAATATCTTCTTCTGGGTCATTTGTTTCTTCCTTGCCCAATAGTTCTTAATTTTCATTGTTCCTCTTAATTTCTGTTCCTCGGACCAATTACGTCGTGTTGGTTTCTTCTCTTTTTCCTTATTACATTTCTATCCTGCAGATTTGGTGGTCCTCATTCAGTGAGGTCTTTCTCTATTTGCTTGTACCATTTTGATGTCGAACGTTTGATTTGCAAAAATGTGCGTAGTAGATAAATTAGTCTGCTTGTTATTCATTCTCCCCAAATGGCTTACAATCTGAACTCGCCGCAGTCTCACTGTGTTACTAAGTTTAAATATATTTCCGAATGTGTTCCCTTTTTAATTATTGTCCCTAAGATTCTTCTCATGATTTTACTTTCTTTAATCTCTAATATCGTTCCTTTAAATTTTTATGATGTATTCTGAGCGTTTCTGAACCATAGTGACGAAATTTACTGTTCCAGGATAAGCTATCTTTGTTATAAACATTCTTTGTGTGTTGAAGAACAATTACCATTTTCTCAATTCTTGAAGCCACTGAATTATTTTAATTGCTATTTTCGATAATAATAATAATAATAATAATAATAATAATAATAATAATAATAATAATAATAATAATAATAATAATAATAATAATACATTTTTGTTTGTCCATGTTATCTGGAATTTAGTAGCTAAGGAATTAAAAAACAAATTCACATTTGTTGGTGCAGTGATATACAATTGTAAAGGTCTAAGAGAGGAAGATGACTTGTTGTAAAACCATCAACTTGCTGAATTTACAGGTTGCCACTGTGCGCAAAGTCAACTAATACATTATAGAATATAGGCTTACATCCCTGTAAGTTTATATTTTGTGTAAATACATTGTATAGTGTTAGGTATAACTAACTATAGATGTAGGATTTTACTATTCTTAATTAACTATGGATTACGTTAACCACAATGAGTTATGTGTTCAATATGGTGAGTGTGCAACTTTTTTTAAGTGTCCAAATGATGAAAGCGAATTAGCAATTTAATATGTAAACAAACACTTTACAAGCTTGTCTTAGAAAGAGAAAGGTTTAAACTTCCAAAACTTATTAATATATTTGTTGAAGGTTATCATTAGTCTCTGGATCTATATAAATTTCTACTTCTCCTGTTGGATGTAGACTAAAAAATTTCTTGCTATTGATTGCGATGGATGATTTCTATGGCTGAAGTGCAAAGTTGCTGCTATGATCCACAGATTCGAGATGTTGACAATATTCTGGCTAAAACAAAAAAATCAACCCTTAAATACGAAATTGATTATTTCTTTTAAATATGATGGTTTATCATTCCGAAAATAATAGATGTTAGCAAAAAATATGTAATTTATTTCGTCAAAATTAATATATTTTTATTTACTTCTATCAATTAAAATGTTAAGAGTTTTGAATGTTTTACTCATCGGTGTGTGGAAAGTTGTGTAGCTACTGTCATACTTCAGTCGTAGGGATGTCCCGGCTCACGAATTCTCTAAGGTAAACAACATTTTATTTGTTTTACCTTAATTGTTTAAGGTTTACACTTCACTCCAGCTGATTAGCAAGAAAAGTCAAAAATAAAAATATTGCTCATTTTTAATACACTGCAAGTACTAGAATTGCTATCGCTCATACGTCAGTCACTTTCATATTGCCAAAGCCAAGGATGAGACTGAGACAGATTAATGTTCTAGCCAATAACAGAGACATAGTTTTCTGTAAACACAAGGTCTCTCGAGAAAATAGACCAACACAGCCCCTGAAAGTAGGCAACGCTGGATACAGTCGTATTCAGCGGTACGGTACCGTTGGAAAAACCAAGACGTTGAAATACAGATCAACACAGCCCCTGGAGGGAGGCAACACTCCGTATAGTGGTGTTCAGCGGTACAGTACTATAGGAAAGACCAAGACGTTGAAATGCAGACCAACACAGCCTCTGAAGGTAGGAACACTCCATACAGCTGTGTCCAGTGGTACAGTACATAGGAAGTACCAAGACGATGAAACCAAAGAAAACGGACTCATACATGACACTTTTAAAATCATAAAGCACATATGACAAGCAAGTATATTCTCCTTTGAACATATGCTGTTCATTTATGGGTTAAGATTTAGTAGTCGATTCTGCAAGACTGCATTCGAGTTTATTTGTAAAATGTGACACATTTAGTAAAAGATAGTCTCTATAAATGTTCTGCCCTTGTGCAGATGTAAGGTTATAGTACAGTGTGTCAGTTTAGTGACAGAGTTCAGGCTGTTCTGTGCGTATGCAGCTTGTGCCACGTTGCAAATGTTTGCTTTTCTTGCTAGTTGCTTTACGTCGCACTGACACAGATATGTCTTATGGCGACGACGGGACATGAAAGGCCTAGGAATGGGAAGGAATCGGCCGTGGCCTTAATTAAGGTACAGCCCCAGCATTTGCCTGGTGTGAAAATGGGAAACCACGGGAAACCATTTTCAGGGCTGCCGACAGTGGGGTTCGAACCCACTATCTCCCGAATGCGAGCTCACAGCTGCGCGCTCCTCGCCTGGTGTAAATGTTTGTTGAGAAAGGAGTGTATAGTGTTTCTTCAAAGAAAAGGTAACTATTGATTGTGCACATTGGGTCATGTGACCGATACATACCCGGATATTTTGATTATACCGACTGGAACACCAGGTAACTAATGTTAATGTAACATTATGTCATTGTTAGTTGCGAATTTAAAACCAGAAAAGAAGTTTCATATTAGCCTCTGATATAAGGGCGATATTTCTAGGTTGACCTAGTTTCCGTGGCATATAGAAAGAGATTGACCACAACAAATTTGAATTTTTGTTTTTTTACAAGAAATGTTTAATATCTTCTTGTGTAATTCGTGCCAGGTTAACCAGGTTAAGGTTTATTTCATTGTGTCCGCTTTTCTTTTACTTCAGTTTTCATAGAATACGACTATTTGTTTTATGAGTTTTCTGATATGCTGCCAAAAGTTTAGAGCGCATTTTATAATGTCACTGTATTGCTTGATTTTCTGTCCTTTCTGAGTTTGTATATTCGCTAGTGAGTTTTGAGCCCGGAAGTTAGCTTTCGATTTTGCGATTCTTTCTGCTCAGTGTTTCCGATGTCCACTCACATATTAATAATGAAATGAGATTCAGATTTAATGGTCGTATTGTTACGTCTAATTTTTAGCTTTGTGTGTTTAGATATGTATTTTCATTGATGATATTTTCGCTCATTCATTTCTATAACTTTCGCATCTAATTTCGTTGGCGTTTGTTTCTAATCCGTTTACTTGATATTTTCAGCATGTTTTCAAATTACGGACCTCCTTTGATTTTTCTGCTTTTTTGTTGCAGGAATTTTCGTGTTTGTTTTCTGTGTTTCCGAGTAATGTGTAAAGACCAACTTTTTCTGCTGTTTCCTTCAAGATCTAATTTTGGGCTGTTGGGATATCACGAGTTAAGGCTGCTAGTTCGTCAGCAAACGATAGGCAAGATATCACTAATTCTCCTCTGTCTAATGAAATTGGTTGATTGATTTTGAGGATTATTTTTCGTTTGAACCATTAATGTACTACTTCTTCTAGGGCACAGTAGAACAGTAATGGAGATAATTTATTATCATGCCTTCATTTTGAAGGATTATGAGAATTTCCCTTTGAATGTAAATTTGGACTTTGATTCTTCTTATTCATTTCCAATTAACAAAACCTTTTTGCATCTTAGGGCTGTTTGTGTGTTCTTGACAACTTAATCGTCCTTGCCTTTGCCTCTTTGTACTTTGATTTGGTTGTTGTTTAGCTTCTTCTTATCTCTTTCCATTCAATCTTTTTAAAATTGGATTTGTGGACTTTCTTATATGACCTTTCCTTGGAAAGCTTGTGTGTTTTGTCTTAGTGTTTCACAAAGTTTCAAGACCTTGTATGACCTGTTTGCAACAAAGCGATGTTTTATTGCATTAACTGTCTCTGTCGATTACCCTGCTAGTCGCGATTATTCCAACCTTCTAGGTTCTCGTAAAATTGAGGCGTCTTTTGATAATGGCGTCCCTTACATTTACACTTCCTCGTTGAGCCTGTGTTGTATCATTATTATTATTATTATTATTATTATTATTATTATTATTATTATTATTATTAATCGATACGGCCACCTGTGGGCCACGTTTACACAATCTTCCTTCTGTCACGCAGACTGATACCCTTCTCTTTACACTCTCGCCAAAGATTCTTGAGTCTTTGACTTCTTCTTGCTCGTTCTTCCACCGAGATGTTCCGTGGCTTCGCATGTTGCTCTTCAGACGCATCCCTCAATCCCGCAACCTTCTTCCTAAATGATGTCCTTTCTTTTATATCCTCCTCCTTGATACCTATTTCTGCCAAGTCATTGTGCACGTGTGTAAGCCATCCCGGTTGTTTTTTCCACCTTTCCTGCAGAAGAAGTATCCTGTTGGTCAATCTCTCAGGGTTCATTCTTTTGATATGTCCATAAAACGTCAGTCTCCTTTTTCTCATCACAGTCGTGATTCTTTCTACTGTCTTGTAGAGCTCCAAATTCGATCTTAAGCGGAATGTGTTTGGGTCACTCGTCGACTTTCTAGGGCCTAAGATTTTTCGCAAGAATCTTCTTTCTCTTTTTTCAAGGACTGGGTCAGCCATCCTCGTCAAGTAAGGCCATTTGGACCTACGCAAAGTTCTTAGAGATTTTATTTGCCTTCGTTCGTGCTCATAGAATTGGACTATTCTATTGGTGATCATTCTTTTGATGTGTTCGTAAAATTTTATTCCACATTCGCTAATGTCGCTGTGAATGCTTGTGTGTTGTTTGTTTCTGAGACTTTATTATTCGCCTGTGAGTTCTGAGCCAAGAATTTTCCCTGTGAATTTGTGTTCTGTTTCCGACGTCTACTTTCTTCTCGAATGTAATGCTTGCGAACCATAGAGGTATTCTGCTTTAATGACCGTACTCTAACGTCTTAGTTTAGTTTGTCTGAAAACAAGTTTTTTGTTGTCGCTATTTTTGGTGAGTCGATATTCTGTTTACCTTCTTTAGCATCTAATTTCGTAGGTTTTCGACTCCATTTTGTATATCTGAATTGTTTCACGGAGAAATATATAAATTATGGGTCTCGTTTGTTTCTGACGAATTTTATATGCATTTTGCGTTTGATTATTGCAAGTATTTTTCTTTTTTTACAGGTTATAGGCGGAGATCCTCTTTCTACACTGTTTCATATAGACGTTTGTATTGTTTTGTACTGTTGGAATTTTGCGAGTTAATATTATTAGATTATCGGAAAATGTTAGGAAAGGTATTTATAATTTTCCTCTTCCTATTGAGATGATTAATTGATTTTTAGGATTTATTTTCGTTTGCGCAATTTTTTCGAGGGTACTGATGAAGAGTGCTTGAGACAGACTGTCACCTTGTCGTGCCCCTATTTTGAAGTTTTATAAATATTTCGCGCATGAATTAAATTTACGTAATGATGATGATGCTTGCTGTTTAAAATGACCTAAGATGTCGGTCATCGGCCGCTAATGGTACGAAATACAATGAAATGAAATATCACATTAAAATTTAAGGGGAGCCAGGACTGAAGTTTTGAACTTTTACAATTTACCACTTATCAAAAAGAAATTTAAAACTCAAGCACAAATTAATAAGATATAGACCCACATAAAATGTGGAGTTAATTAGCGAATTGATTGAAGAGTTATTGACAAAAAAGGTTTTTATTTCTACATGTTGCATAGAAAATGCCCCTTGGAGAACATATTTTATTTATTTAGGCTATAATTTCGGAGGCATGTTAAAAGTACTCATATATTTAAGAAATGTTTTTTTCAATCAAGCATAATTTATTGGGGATATAATTTTGTCAAGTTTTCCTTATTAGGCTAATTCAGTAGTTTCGTGCTATTTCAGGAGTAAAAATATGAAGTTAGTATTCAACTAATAATAAAATTTGGAACAGCTTTTAATGCCTATACATATTGAAATTTTTCTGAAAATGTCAGGTAAATCCGATGAGAACTCTTTTTCAAAGAACGTTTTGTGCGTGGCAAAGATCTGAAAGGTAGTTAAGAGCAAGCATACTTACTTTAAAACTTATCTGGACTGTAAATTACACCCTCAGATGTCTTTATCCTCTTAGGCACCGCGGTATTATTGAAATGGTAGTCCGCAAGAACTTTGAAGGTAATGTTGTCTGACAGCGTGAGAGAAATGGGCGTGGGCTACACTTTGAATGCGGCATTTTGAGCTTTAAACATTGTGTTAGGGGAAAACTGATTTGAAACAGGAAACTTTGGGGGGATATTTAAGGTTAAATTTGAAACTTTTTTGTGAAAAATAGCAAAGTTTAAGTCGTATTACACAATGACTAGGATTTAAAATGTGAGGATAAAAATATATTATGAATTGAAAATTAGCAAAGTATATTAAAATGTAATACTTTTCTTCTTTCCGTTGAGGCCTACTAAGAACCACGTGCCAATTTCAGTTCAGTTCTTCATACTTTGTTGTTTTCTCTTCCGTTCCTTGCAATATTCTTTCATCCTTTCACTATGCTGTTTTTACTGTCCTCGGATCACTTCGCACCAGGTTTCTTGTTCAGGCTTCCTTGGAATCCTTCCATACTTACTACCCTATTTCTAAAAATTTCTCTGTCCATAGTTTCTTCTTCTCTTACATTATTTCTTTCTAAACCTTTGTTTACTTCTTGAATCCAGTTATTTGTTGTCTTTTCGTCCGAAAGGTACTCGAAAATCCTTTCTGTTAATCTGGAATCATCCATTCTGTAAATATGTCCAAAGAATTGCAATCTCCTTTTTCTTGTCGTTTCTGTTATACTGTATTCTCCATGTTCCTGTATATTTCATCATTAGACCTTAATTTTCATACTTTTGTTGTTTTCATAGAGCCTAAGATTTTCCTCATGATTATCCTTTCGAGTATCTCAAGTTTATCTAATCGATAGTTTAGTATCAGGCATTCTGGTTTCACCACTGTAGTGTAGTGCCTTACTTTAAGACGTTTAGGTGGACACTTTTTGTTATAAAATTTCCTTCGGACTACCATTTCATTGATATCGCTAGAATAAATCTACCTTGCGTAAAGGAAGACAGACATCTGAGGGAGAAATTTACAGTCCAGGGCAGTTTTAAAGCAGGCATGCATCTTAAAACTCAATACCTTTCTTCTCCCTTAAAATATTTTCAGCTGTTTGCTACACATAAAATGCTCCTTGCCACAGATTTCTTATCGGAGAATCAGAGAATTAATATGTACAGGTGCGTTTTATTATCAGTTCAATATTACCTTCTTATTTTCACTCCTGAAATAACACGAAACTAGATTTTTCTTATTGAATGAATAATGAAAAATTAAAAAGAAATATCTCCGATAGTTTATACCTTAAAACAAAACACGGCGTTGTTCTTAAAAACAGGCTGACCCAAAAGTCAGCTAACATTTGACACGGAATATTGCAGGTAGACAGATAATAATTGACACATATGACTGGCGTGACATGGGGTTTTATTGACACGAAAATAAAGTAAATAAATCTTCACTAACAGTTCCTTTCCTGGTGACGTCAACATGCCGCGATTGCAGGCGCATCTCACGACAGCTTCTTTTATACCGTACACGGGTCTCATCAGGCATCGCTGGCGTCATCTGTTGGCCTCTTTGTGCTCTCGTTGTTGGTGTCAATAAAACCCCATGTCATGTCAAGCATGTGTGGCCATTTGTACTTGACGTGTTGCTGTTCAGCGCAAAATTTTGGTCATTTTGTGCACTGAATTTTGTTGTCAATAAAGCCCCATGACGATTATTACCTCTCTACCTCCAATATTCCGTGAAGTATTGCCTCGTCAAATGTTAACGGACTTTTGGGACACCCTATATATGAGTGTTTTTGACAAGTCTGCAAAATTATAGACCCAATTATAACCAAAAAATGATGAAAACTGTGCCGGAAGTATAATTTTCCATGCAACATATAAAAATAAAAATAATTTATCAATAACTCTGGAACAAATAAACAAATCAACTCCAAATTTTGCGTGGTGCTGTCTTATTAATATATATTTGTGTTTGAAATTTAGTTTTGGTAACTGGTAAATTGTGGAAGTCCAAAATTTCAGTCACGACTCCCCTTAAAATACAACCTCATGTACTTGACCTATTTCCAAAGTCGCACATGTTACTGCGTAGCATAAGCGTACTACGTGACTGGTGAGAATATCTAATTTTTTCGTGGTTCGCCAGTTTCAAGAAATGGCATATTCTGTTGTAATCGTATGGCGTGGATCATACAATTTTTTAAACATCGAGAAATCTTGATTTTGGCACTTAGACCCTTTGGAATTTAAAGTCTTTAATATCACTTATTATTTTCCACTTAGTGTCTGCTTCTTTCCTGACCATCTTACGAGAGTTCCACTCTACATGTTAACACGTACCGCTGGAGGGTTGCCTATGCGGAAGGAAACAGCTCCGAAGAAGTTTGACGTCTTTGTTCACCCACCTGTGTTGTCCAGTGAGCATATTCTAGTACTAAAGTGCCGCAGGTGGATTCCAAAAATAATCGAACGTTTGTGTTCCTTGGAAACAGAGTCATTGGCAGCCATCAGGCTAAATTTACCATCAGATTACAAGCTGCTGCAATAAACACACAACAGTTCTTTCTTTATGCTCGAAATCAACGAGTGCCTGCCAAGGACACGCTGCAACTGGACTGGAGACCCTGATTTACTCACCAGCCGGTAATTTAGACCGCAGCCTTCTTTTAATGCATTCTATATCGAGATTAAAAATATAATTTAGCTAGCTGTTGCCGTGGCTTAGATCGCGTGGTTTTCGTAATTTGATAAAAGTAATCGTTCCTCGGTGCTGCAACAGGTCATTATCTGAAAATCTCTAAAGTATAAAAACTCACCGAAAAAATGAGTTTCATTTATCCCAGAAACTCTTTGTAAATCACATTCATGGTATTGGCTTATGTGGCTAAAATGACCAGACTAGTGGCAGAGCTAATTCTGGAACATGCGACATAGAACTGTACATGTGAGGAATAGTCCTCTCTCAAGTCGAAAAAAGAAAAGTACGTGTTTCATTAATTTTAAAGGAGATTCCAAATACTTATTTTCGCATATGTAACATCTTCAGTTTTTGAGGTATAAGTATCCCCCAAAAATAATTCAAACACTTTATAAGTGCTTCCCGCCCCCCACCCCGTACCCAAACTTAAGTGGATTTTCTGAAAACAAAGATACGTGTTACTTTATTTTTAAAGGAGATTTCAAATACTTATTTCCATATCTACAACATCTTCCAGTTTTTGAGGTATAAGCATCTTCATAAAAAGAATTAAACTCTTTTCTGACTTCTATTCACCCCCATTAAGTGGCTTTTCTGAAAAAAAAAATATGCACGTTCGTTTATATTTAAAGGAGATTACAAATACCATTTTTAGCATCTGTAACATGTTAAGTTTTTGCGATTTGCTGTAAATTCACTCATTTTAAAAACTCACGCGCTTTTTCAATTCTTTTCACCCCCTTAAGTGGATTTTATGAAAACAAAAATGCATGTTTCTTTATTTTTAAAGGAGGTCCCAAACACTAATTTTAACGTCCGTAACATGTAAAGTTTATGAGATAAAAGTCTCCTCATAAGAAAGATTCAATCCATTTTTCACTTATTTTTACTCTCCCCCTATATGGATTTTCCTAAAAACAAACCATTGTGTTTATTGATTTTTAAAGGAGATTCAAAATACCAATTTTTACGTCCGTAACATGTAACGTTTATGAGATAAAAGTCTCTTCACAAACATTTTTCAACCACTTTTTCACTTCTTTTCATCCCCACCCCTTAATTTAATTTTTCGAAAACAAAATAATGCAGGCTTCTTTATTTTTAAAGGAAATTACAAATACTAATTTTCACGTCACGTCGTTAATCTGTTAAGTTTCTGAGATGTAGATATGCTCATTTGAACAATTCACCCCCTTAGCGATAGAATGTCCAAAAATCCTCCCTTAGTGAGGACCTACACTCTAATATAAATGTACACCCAAAGTTCCATTTCTTTATGTCCGGTAGTTTTGGCTTGGCGATGATGAATTAGTCAGTCAGTCAGTCAGTCAGTCAGTCAGTCAGTCAGTCAGTCAGTCAGTCAGTCAGTCAGTCAGTCAGTCAGTCAGTCAGTCAGTCAGTCAGTCAGTCAGTCAGTCAGGACGTGTTATAACCACTACTAGAGGACCTGTAGAGCTTGTTTGTTATAAACATATGAGATAACTTGTCTTCATAGGAAGTTGTTCTATGCGCTGCCTGGGTATTGATTTTAATGGTTACTTTTAGGATTTGTAACACTAGTTTTATTGCAGCTACGTTATTCACTACATGTCTCCTCAGGGTGATATCGTTCACATAGTTCACAGATGCACTCTAAGGCTGGCTCGTGGAAGGGTTTGGTTTTACACACTCGAAAGTGGAAGCCGTGCACCGAGGAACGAGTTACCATATGTCGGGCGCTTTACAGTCTGAAGATGTCATGGCTTCTGTTGCATAGAATTTCGACCACATTTCTTTCTTATTAGCTTGTAGGTCTGTTAGCAGGTCTTGGAAGACGGCTGTGGATGGCGAATCTGTCTTGAGACAGATTGGACATCCTCCAATGAATATCTGTCCTGAGCATCTTGCTTCAGTTGTCCATAGCTTCTTTGATATCTGTTAACCTTCCAAACCTTCTTCTTCTTCCTCCTCTTTCTTTTCCTTTACTTCCATCTATTTTTCTCTACAACATCCTCTCATGAAGACAATTTCTACGTAGCATATGACCCAACCAGGAAATTTGCCTCTTCCTTAACGTTTTCATCAGGTGTCTCTTCTCGCATACTCTCTTTGCCACTTCATCATTTCTCACTTTATCTGTCACTTCACTTTTTCCATTTTTCTCCACAACCATATTTGAAAACTTTCCAAATACTTTGTTTCTTTCTTAATGTGCATTTTTCAGCTTCATATGACACTACACTCTACACAAAATACTTTGTGAACCTCTTTCTTAAATCAATAGGGATTGAATTAGATGTAAAAAGCCCTCCCACCTTTCCGAAAGCTTCTTTTCCCATATATATTCTGCTGTTTATTTCATCTCTACCGCTTCCATTGCGTGTTAACAAGCTTCCCACATATCTGAATGACTTACTTGTTCGAATTTCTTTCCCTGTAGTGTTATAAGAACAGCAGTCTCCTCCATCACCTTAGTCTTCTCAATGTTGATATTCATTCCGAACTCTTTGTCCACTCTCTAAATATTTTCTATCATGACTTACAGATATTTTTCTGATTTCGGTAATACCACCACATCATCTGCGTATTTTATGGTCTTTATTGGTTCTGTGTAGTCATATATCCTCTAAATAAAAGTATTTCCTGGCGAATTCGTATGTTAGTCTAGACGGGGCGACAAACACAAAATATTCTTCAGAAAACTTATCTTCGTTTTTTCAGTTTTTGTTAATATCTCGAATATTTTCAATTAACGGACTGCAATTATTGGAGCGATCATTTAATGATGACGGAAAGTATGGCAATGGAGATTATTTTATCAATTAATAAAAACATAGTTTGTGAATGTGAATTCACTGGGGAGACAAGGAGAGATTTAGAAGTATATGGCTGTAATTTGAACAATAGCAAACATCCCTACGAGTCATGTAGGGGAGGTTGTTGGCTTGGTAATGCCTTTCTTAACAAGAAACCGTCAACCAGACCGGTCAGTCCGTATTCTGATCAAATCCCGTGAGCTTGCTACCTTCGAAATGCCAAAAGAAGTTATATCTGTCGAATTAAGGGAACCAGACAGTGTGAAATGACCAAAAAAGGCTATTTTTGTTTCTGGGCTCAAAACATTTTGCTCTCTTTTCCTATTACGGCAATATATAACACATTGTTATTTCTGAGGTCATTACGGATATTTTAATGCGTACGTCTACGTCTTGTAGTGCCACACCCTCTTTTTTCTCATATTCTACTTCGTGTAAGTGAGCGGTAAAATTTATTGTGTTCGGGGATTATCCTGTTCGTCATATTGGCTGGCCGGAGTCTGCTTTAACGTTATTCAAGTGTTTTCCTGCCTTCTTAATTTTATGTTTACACGTCATATCCTCTTTGAACCGACGCGTTGGATGAATGGTCAGCGTACTGCCCTTCGGTTCAGAGGGTCCCGGTTTTGATTCCTGGCCGGGTCGGAGGTTTTAATCGCTTCTGATTAATTCGTATGGCTTGGGGACTGGATGGTTGTGTATGTTCCAAAACTCTCCTCTTCATATTCAGAAAACACACTACACTACCAACCACCACAGAAACGCAATAGTTATTACATCCCTCCGTATAGGGTTGGCGTCAGGAAGGGTATCCGGTCGTAAAACAGAGCCAAGTCCACATATGCGACGCAGTTCGCACCCGCGAAGATGTCATATCCTCTTTGGGTGTTCAGTAAAAAGGTGTGTCTTGATTGTGATTTATTTTCGAAGTGTAGAAAGTGTTTTGAAAACGGAAATTCTGTGGAAACCAGCATGCACCCTTTGAGAAAAAACGGTCATGTGAGGAAATAACTGAGCAGGATACATCTCCACCTCCACATTATGCTGACATAGCGGCTGAATATTCAACCAACAAGACAAGTAAAGAGAAGCAATGAAGAGCAGGAAGATGATAATTACCGTGGAATTTTTTAAAATCGAGGGCAAGTTCTTACTCGAATTTCAACCTCAATTTTCTTAAAATGCAATTTTTGCTCAGTTATGTACCTTTTTCTCAGAAATTACAAAGCGTACTGCCGAAAAGTCTCTACCACATACTGAGAAAACACCAGCACATACACTGTAGAAGAATGGGTTTGACTTCATTTGTAGGGATTGAGATAATAATTAAATATGAACCAAAAATTGGTTTAAAAAGGCTTAAAAATGTTCGGTTAGATCTTTTTTTATAAGATCAACTATAAAAGAAATCACTATAAATCTTTTAAGGAGTATTAAGAACCTATATTTGATTGGATATACCTATAGTTATGACTCTGTATCATCTAGATCATCAGAAAAAGGTACACAGAAAAACAGTATTTTTTCGTTTAAAAAATTGTAAACTTCGTTCACTGCTCACCGGATCAATCTATCCCTACTAAATTCAAGAGTTATTCCACAAGTTATTGTGGCAATACCGCAAAATCTCTGAAATATTGTTTAATTACTTTGGAAGATATTAAGGATTTATCGGTGACCCCTGTTTACACTACCCGATCCGCTTTTAAAATACAGTCGGGACCGCCAATTAAGGGATTTTTCCAAAGTGATCCAACTCTACTTTTTTCTGATTTCAAGCTGAACTTGGGAATGTATTCTTTGTCATGTGGAAAAGTATTTATTTCCAAAGTGGATTATATCTTTGTTAAAAATGGCACCTACGTGTTTTATTTATTTCCAAAGTGCTACAACTCCACACGACCGATAGCCCGGCGTGCGCATATCTCGTGACCGCTTACAGATTGTAGCGAGATTCTGCTCTTTCGCTCGCCGTTTCGTAAATTCTCTGCGGTTTTCTGTAACACTGGCGAATATTAGTGCAAATAGCGACATTTGACGAAGAAAGTCAAATCATTACGCTCGGAAATGGAAACGAATACCAGCAGAATGGCAGGAAAATAAGAACAAAATTAGAAGGTGTAGAAATGATGGTCGGCAGCCGGCGATCACGCGGTGTCAGGCCCCGGGGCTGAACAAGAGAGACTGTAACAGCTTTCATCGGCTTTTTTATAACTCAAGACAATCAGCTTTGTTTCTTACCAGTCATCTTCTGCTGTATTGTAGGCATTATTACTTTTTATTCATATTACAAGAATGTTGAAATTTATAAATTGTGAATAAATATAGCATTTTTGTGGAATATTTGATTAAATATAGCCGGCCCCGTGGTGTAGGGGTAGCGTGCCTTCCTCTTACCTGGAGGCCCCGGGTTCTATTCCCGGCCAGGTCAGGGATTATTTCCTGGATCTGAGGGCTGGTTCGAGGTCCACTCAGCCTACAATTGAGGAGCTATCTGACGGTGAGATAGCGGCCCCGGTATGGAAAGCAAGGAATAACGGCTGAGAGGATTCGCCGTGATGGCCACACGACACCTCATAATCTGCAGGACTTCGGGCTGAGCAGCGGTCGCTTGGTAGCCCATGGCCCTTCGGGGCTTTTGCGCCATCCTCGATAGCTGCAGTCGCTTAAGTGCGGCCAGTATCCACTAATCGGGAGATAGTGGGTTCGAGTCCCACTGCCGGCAGCCTTGAAGATGGTTTTCCATGGTTTCCCATTTTCACACCAGGCAAATACCGGGACTGTACATTAATTAATGCCACGGCCGCTTCCTTCCACTTCCTAGACCTTTCCTATCCCATCGTCGCCATAAGACATATCTGTGTCGGTGCGACGTTAAGCAAAAAATCCAACAAGAAACGTAGTTGGTCTTAAATGACGAACGCAGCATTTTATTAATGCGGTCTTATTTCGTCCAAATCGTATGTACAGAATTCAATAAGGGTGTATAAGAAGCAAGGACAATCTGAGAGAACTTATCTGAAAAGGAAAGAAACGTTACCTCCTCCATAAAAGATCATTTCAATTGAAATGGAAATACATTTCTTTATCAACTTAACCTAATCTTGTCTTGTCACGACTATGGCACGGTTTGCAGACATAGCCTTTGTGTGTTCTTATTGACTTAAGGCATATGTACATGTAATATATTTGCTTGTGTGTAGTATTACAGCGTGGTTTCACTTAAGTCCGAAAAGTAATAGGAACTTTCAAGAAGGAGATTAATTACTCGTATTTACAGCAGTCAAATAAAAACCGAAGATTGCGGTTATAGTAATGAGTACATCAAAATATAACATTAAATTGAAGACTCCAATTCCAAAACTGCTTCCTTACACATTAAAAAATAAGTAATGGCGGTTTTAATCTTTCCTCAACAAACTCTTTTAACAAATCTGTTACCCATTTTATGGCTAAACTTACTCTTTCTCTGAGTAAATTAGCGTCAAAGATGATGTAATTTTTCAAAACTCTCTCCTTCCATTATGTATACTGCTCCAAAACTATCGCTTTCCCTACCTGAATTATTTTCAGAACTTCTTCAATCCATAAGCAAGATTACTATTATTTGTTTTCTGCGTTGCGAAAGTCTCTCCAACCTCCCTTCGATTTGTCCTACAAGGTAAATTTAAGTTCATGTTTTCAACAATTACTAACACATAAGCTAGATTGTTATCCACTCCTAGTAGAGGACGAAAGAATCTGAGTGATCCGTTAAAATGGAGGAAAAACCCTCGTTTAATTTTCGGACGATCGTGTCACGTGTGGAGGAGAGAAGCTCTTGACCAGGTGTAGACTTCAATCCACTACCATGTACGACAGGTACTAAGTGAAACTCGTTGTTACAGTAAGGTATAGATAACGCCACTGACATATACGAATACTGTTTGCTATGGTTACAGTAGCGTCAGGAAATTTATGACACTAGAACAGAAACATACCCATATTAAAAGTAATGAAAGGCATTCTTTATTTATTACCTGGATAGAGATTCTCGAATTCTGTGAAATACGGTTCGGGGAAGGTAACTCCAACATCTCGTTACGACAAACAGCTCTTGGCTCTTGGCCACCCTGAAGCAGGCAGTGAGCGGAAGCAAGGCCCCACCTTGGCGGAACATTAACACGTAACTTTACGACTGAGGGGGCTGTGAAAAGACGTCAGTATGGGGGAGGTCGTTAAAACACGAGGGAGAGACTGTGTTGCTTCATTGTCTCCTTCCTGGTGCTGATTCCGAGGAGACAATAATAATAATAATAATAATAATAATAATAATAATAATAATAATAATAATAATAATAATAATAATAATAATAATAATAATAATAATAATAATAATAATTGGAGAATTTATCGAACCGACACGCCTTGAAAAGATCTCACAACAAACTCGTCTCCAAAAAATTAAAAGAGCATTAGGGTTATTTCAAAATATCTACAACAAAAAAAAAAAAAAAAGCATGTCAAGACATGCAAAAATTCAGCATTACACCACAGTCATAAAACCAACAGTTCTTTACGCGAGTGAAACATTGGCACTCAACGGAAAGCGAGAACTTGAAGAAATCAAAATGGAAGAGAGGAAGATCATTAGGGAAATCTTAGGAGCAAGATGCACCCAAGAAGTTTACAGGTTACGATCAATCAAAACAACAGAAAAGTTCTCAAACATTGAAATTGACATTAGGTAAAGACGAATGAAATTCTTAGGCCATCTGATTAGATTACCAGAAAATCGATTGACAAAAAGGATAATAGATTATGTAACCTCGCTAAAGAACTCAACACCCTGGCTTAACGAACTTCGCAACGAGCTCAAAAACGCAAACATAAGTTCAACAGACATTCTAGAAAGAGACATCCTTAGACACAAAGTAAACAACTGGGAAGCTACGTCAGAGCAACCACATCAAAAACAGTGCAGACCAAAGTGCTCTGCAGAACGTAAACAAGCCTTCTCGGAATGAATGAAAACCTATTGGGAAAACAGGAAGAAACGACAGAAGAAATGATTGAGTTATTTGCATAACGTCTTCCAATATTGAAAGAATTCGCTAATAATAATAATAATAATAATAATAATAATAATAATAATAATAATAATAATAATAATAATAATAATAATTATTATTATTATTATTATTATTATAATCCTCAAAAAAGTCATCCGTGAGTGGCACAAATAAATTTACAACAATGGGCTCCAATATGGTATGAGATTGGGATACAAGACTATGAAACTTCTTTCAAATGATTGCCTAGCCTTTGCGGGTGATTTGGTCATTTTCTCTGATGCTTTACATGGCTGCAAAGCAAATTCATCACCATAAGACACAGGCGGAAAAGCAGGCCTCCAGGTCTCTTTGGAGGAAACGCAATTCATAACTAACATCAAGCCAGCGCCAAGAGAGATAAAAGTAAACCAGGGGGGCAATCAAACGGACAGATAGATAAGTTTAAATATCTTGGCGAGTGGATAGAACCAAACATCCCCAAAAAAGATGCTTTCGCGACGTGAATAAATAAAATGGAAATGGCTTATCAAGTGACCAAAGACGTTTACAACAGGAAGACCATATCCTTGAACGCAAAACTCTGACATTATTGCACTGTCATAAGGCCAGAGGCTTAGTATGCAGCGAAATGCCTTGCTATGAACAAGAAAGGACTGACAGAAAATTGGAAATTAAAGAAAGAAAGGTCTTTTTCAAGGAAAATTCTTGGTCCAAACTACAAAAAAATGGAATTTACTCGTACATAAGAAAATCCAGATAAGAAATCTACTCTAAGATAGAGAAGATCACGGACACAATGCGCAAACGCAGGGCTTATCTTACGACGGAGGGACGACTCTCGATGGATAACTCGTATTCTTAACAATTTTGACTCTAAACTAAGAAAACAATTCCCTGGTACGTTAACGTCAAGAAAGACCTCGAAGAAATGGGGCTGATGCGAACAAACGAGAGCTTTTCACAACAAGCATCGCGACTTTTGGGACTTCCCGCGATGTGAAGTGGATAACTGGTGCAAAATGGTCGGATGAAGGCCGCGCTCCACACAGCGAGCTGATGAAAACCTACTTGATCAACCGAAAACTGAGTAATGTACAATAAACTTATCGTGGTTCCTAGTTGGCCAATTAGTGAATAAATAAATAAATAAATAAATAAATAAATAAATAAATAAATAAATAAATAATTTACACCAGTTTCATATGCAATAGATTGTTTGAATACTTTCTCAGATAGAAGAATAGGCAAAACAGAAAAGAGAATCATAAGGAAAATTTATGGACCATTCGGAAGAATGGCAAATACAAAAACTAACTGAGACCAGAACGAGATTTATACAAACATCAGAAAAAATAAGTCATGCTTTCAGAAAATGATGATTAAGATTTTTGGTCACCTGTACAGAATGCACAAAGGTAGACTATCAAAACAAATGTTTGAACACTGTGCAAACAATCAAATTAAACAAGCATTTTTCACAAAGAAGCCGAAGAAGATTCGGAAATACTCAGCATTAAAAGAGAATAATTTACAAATAGGAAAGAAGGAAAGCAATATTTGATGGTAAACTTCCAGAGAAAGTTAAGGAGAAGTTAGGCAGAAAAAGGATGGAAGAAAGAAAACAACAACAAGACCACTGCGAAAGGATGAAGAAGTTTTGGGAAGACAAGAAGAAGAAAACTGTTTCATGTCGTCCTAAGATGGGCTAATTTATCATAGCCGAGCCAAAACTACTGGACGTAAAGAAATGAAATTTGGGGGATACGTCCATACTGGAATGTAGGTGCTCACTAAGGGAGGGTATTTGGATATTCCATCGCTAGGGGTAGTGGGATAGTGGGTAATTGTTTAAATGAGTATAGATACATCTCAAAAACTTAGAAGTTTACAGTCGTAAAAATGGGTATTTGGAATTATCTTTAAAAATAAAGAAACGCATTATTTTTGTTTTCGGAAAATCCCATTGAGAGGGGGTGAAAAAAGGCGAAAAAGGGATTGGATACCTCTTATGAGGATACTTATACCTCAAAAACTGAAGATTTTACAGACATGAATATTGGTATTTGGAATTTCCTTTTAAAATAAAGAAACACGTATTAATTTGTTTTTGGAAAATGCAATAATGAGTGTTGAACAAAAGTGACAAACGGGGTGAATTTCCACTTAAGGGGAACTGAAAAAGGAGGCGAATTTTTAAAATGGGCACATCTACAGACTATCTCAATAACTTAACATGTTACATATGGGAAAATTGGTATTTTTGAAAATTGGTATTTTTAATATCTTTAGAATATAAAGAAACGCGTATTTTTTATTTTCGGAAAAACTCACTTGAGGGGATAAAAAGGACAGAAAAGGGTGTTGAATTATTTTTGGTAGGCTAGTGATATCTCAAAAACTGAAGATGTTTCAGGCGTGAAAATTGGTATTGGAATTTCCTTTAAAAATAAAGCAACGCGCATTTTGGGGGGTGGGGTATCAACTTAACGGGGTGGAGGGGGATTTGGCTGAAAAAATAATTGCATTTTTTATGAGGATACTTATATCTCAAAAACAGAAGATGTTACAGACAAGGAAAAGTGTGTTTAGAGTCTCCTTTAAAAACATGTTTTATTTCGACTTGAGAGAAAATGTTTCTCACATGTACAGTTCTATGTCGCATGGTCATCTTAGCCCCGAAAGGCAATATTACAAACGTGGTTTACGAAAAGTTTCTGGAGCAAATGAAACTCAAATTTTCAATGGGTTTTTACACTTTAAAGTTTTTCAGATAATTTCTTAGTACAGTACCGATTCACGATTATTTTTAACAAATTACGAAATCAACACCAGCGAAGCCGTGGCTAATTGCTAGTCATACATAATCTTCAGTCTGAAAAGCATTTATGTGCTTATTTGCCGGTGACATTGCATTGCTGCCTATTCACAACCTTGTAAATATATCTACGTTTAGATAAGCATAGCAATCTCTATATTAAAAGAGCTTACTATAAATAGCTCTGACAAATCCGTCTATCCGTTCTACCGGACTGACTTGATCCATTTTTATTGCATTCTCTCAGAAATTACCTGCCGGTAAATCATGAGACATTGATGGGTCTCTACGTTCAGCCAGCTTTTACTAATTATAAAATCAAGTCATTAAATGATCACTTCAATAACACCCTGCAGCCTTGGGAGGTCATCAAAGTAGAGGGGGTTCGATTCCAACCTTAGCAAATCTCGAAGTGGTTTTTGGTGGTTTTCCACGCCTCCTCCAGGCAAATGCCGGGATGGTATCTAACTTAAGGCCACGGCTGCTTCCTTCCATCCTCCTTGTCCATCTCTTCCTATATCTCCATCCCCCAAAAGACCCCTGTTCAGTATAGCAGGTGAGGCTACCTGGGGAGGTACTGGTCATCCTCCCCAGTTGTATTCCAACAAAATCTTTCACACTCCATTACACTGCCCTTGAGGAAGTATATTTATATTTTATATTTTGTGTACCATTTCTTTATTTTAACGATATTTCAAGAAACATTTATTAAATACAGGGTATTTATTTACTCGGTTCAGAAGCTGCACAAACTTTTAAAATGACATAATTGTGTAAAATAATGGAGCATTATAAAGTAAAGAGTAAGCAATTCCCCCTCGAAAGGAAGAAAATGAAATAACTTTCGCCCAAAATCGGACAACAACAACTGCATTTTCTTCAGCCTTCAATAACTCTCCAGGATAGAGTGGGCATTGGCTGTCTGTTCTTCTCCACAGCTCCACTTGATAAGGAAATCCCTGGATTTGCCAACACCTGATCGTAGTCTGTTCAATAATCTCCAGGCTAACGAGTCCAAAGTATATCCAGGATGTAAAAATTCAGTAGGTTTCATGCACGTTTGAAGATGGTCACATCTTCAGCCCACAGTTGTTCTGTGGGTCTTTGCGGAGACATATTTAGTGCTGAAGTTGAACTGAGGAAACTTGATCTGAATTTCAGCCTAGATCTTGGTGGTTAATGGCAAAGGAATGCGTGTAATACTTATTTGATATTCTTTCTCTGAGCATGTACATGAGCGGGATAAAAGAAATCAAGAAAGATTTAGAAAGAAATAAAATATTAAAGATAAATTTTTGATTTTATGAATGTAAGGATTCCAAGGAACACTGAAAAGGAAACACGATCCAAAGTGGTCTGAGGAGACGATGAGGGAATGTTGGAAAGAACGGAAGAGTAAACAACAAGGAAGGCTGAATTTAAAGTGACATGTGGTCCCTAGCAGACCTCATCGTCAAGAAGAAGAGTATGCACCTTAATAAGGCCGGGGTCGTTTCCTTCCCAGGGTTAGTTCTGTCCTCGTCATAAGACCTGTCTGTATCAGTGCAACGCTACACCGAAAGAAAAATCCTAGATTTTACTGTTTTCGGACACGCCGAGGTGTAGGATTTTATCCTGCAGGAGGTATTCCTATTGACTGTACGTCGCACAGTCACGAACAGGTCTTATGGCGACGATGGGGTAGGGCAGGGCTGGGAGTGGTGATGAAATGACCTCTGTATTTTCCAGGTTTGAAAATTTATAATTTACCGTTCAGGGCTACTGACGGTGGGGTTCGAACCTACAGTCTCCCAAATGCAAGCTGCAGACACCACGATAACACAGCACCACGTACAAGTATTGATTGATTGCTCGCTCCCAGGAGCTCTCACCTGCCTTATGACGTAGTTGGTGACGTCATAGCTGTATCGAGCGGGTCTCCAGCTCTGGAGCCTGGACTGATGACGCACGAGTCTATTTTTAGCCTCCCCCTCTGGATAAGTGGGGCTGGAAATAGCTCGTACACCTTAATTATGTTCCCGTATTCCTTTACGTCCCTGAATACTAATTGCTATATCACTACGTCGTGAGACTAGTTTAAATTTAGTAAACCTCAATTACTTTTACACTTCAGGAACTGCAGGTGCTAATTAAATTAAGGGACACTCTAATGGTTATCCGTCTTTGTTAAGTTTAGTCTGTTTAACACTAAATTTAGTGGGAGAAGTGATATGGTCTAAATTAACAACAAATCAAAATTAGGTTTAAACTGACATATTAGTTTGGGAATTCTACATCTCTTTTTCGATTCAAAAGGTAAAAATTTCATTCGTATATTTTCTCCCTTGCGCATAAAACATAGAATTATGGATATGTGTTTTGGCTTAGAATACGACAGAGTGAGTATAGATTCTTTTTGTTCCCCTCTTAGTAGACTCCTACAATAGGCAGGGACTTCACACACAGGAGTGATAGAAAGTTCCGATAAGTGAAGAAAAAAAAAACAGATCTCAGAATATTAAAGTAGTGAAGTGTTGTGTGATCCTGTAATGATTAATAGGGGAGTTCCTCAAGGCACCGTAATTGGACCTTTGTTTCCTTATATACATAAATGATATGAGTAAAGAACTGGAGTCAGAGATAAGGCTTTTTTTCGGATGGTGTTATACGGTATACAATAAGTAACTGAGTTGCGGGATTGTGAGTGACTGCAGGGGGCTTAAACAACGTTGTGAGACGGAGAACACACAATGGTAGGAATGTAAATGGGATGAAATGTTAAATTGTTTCACCAAAATGGAAAGTCCTCTCAGTTGTAATTGTTGTGTTGATGGGGTGATAATACCTCATGGATAACATTGCAAGTGCCGAGGTGTTAATATAAGGAATGAACTTCATTGGGGAAATCATATTAACGAGGTAGTTAAGAAAGCTTACAGATTTCTTCACATGGTTATGAGAGTATCTAGGCGTTGTAGTAAGGATGTAAAGGAGAGGGCATACAAGTCTCTGGTAAGATCCCAATTAGAATATGGCTCCAGTGTATGGGACCCTCACCAGAACTACTTGATACGAGAAGTGTAAAAATTCAAAGGAAAGCAGGATGATTTGTTGTCGGTGATTTCCGACAAAGGTGTAGTGTTACGAATATATTGCAAACTCTGGGCTGGGAAGACTTGGGAGTAAGGAGACGAGATGATTGACTATATGGTATGTTTCGAGATATCAGTGCAGAGTTGGCGAGGAGTGACATGAGTAGACGAATAAGCTTGAGTGGAACTTTTAAAAGTAGGAAAGATTATAATATGAAGATAAAGTTGGAATTCAAGAGGAAAAATTTGGAAATATTACCTTATACGACGAGGAGTGAGGGACTGGAATAAATTATCAAGCGAAATGCTCGATAAATTTCCAATTACTTTGAAAATATTTAAGAAAAGTTAGGTTAACAATTGATAGGGAATTTGCCACCTGGGCAGATCATTGATGACAGATTGATTGTGAGGAAATGAATGATATTCTAAACCTCGTAAATGTAATACTTTTTATTAGTGAGCCCTGTGCCTGTCACTTATTCTAAGGCCCTGGGTTCACTTTCCCGCCAGTTCAACGATTTTAATTCCGGACTGAGGACTAGAACGGGGTTCACTTGATACGAGGCTTTCTCAAGGTCTTAGAAAGAGGAAGATGACGCTCCTGACCTGGTATACGTAGACGAACAGTGGTTGCCATGGTTACAATAGTGTCTGTAAGCCGATGGCGTAATTCCAGACAGAAATAACATAACCATGTAAAGAGAAATGAAAAACATCTTTTTTAATTTTTTATTTAATTATTGGATACAGCCTATGGAGGGCCATTTTAAACTAACAATAATGATAAATTTAAATAAGTATAAAAGATAACAATCGGTATAAACAACAATATTAAGTGTCAAAAATAAATTATTAACAATTATAATGTTACAACAATGACACCGATAACTGGCAAGTGTCGGTTACAGCATTAGGAAGAAAGAGGTCGAGGATTGGATGGACGGAAGAGAATGGAAACCTGGAGAGGACTTCAAAGGAATTTTTAATTTTTTGTTTGAAGTATGCGAAAGGTGTGAATTTGTCGATATCGGGTAGTGAGTTACCAAGTGTAGGGAGACGGTGGAAGATAGAGAGAGCGTTGTTAGGCGCGGACGGGACACATGATGAGTGCGCCGCTTGCGTGTTGGGCGTATAAGGAAGTACGCCGGATGAGTATTACATTTGATGTAGCCATTGATTATTTTATGAAGGTAACATAGATCGGCTTCTCAGGTCAAGTATACCCAGATAGTTCTAAATGTCAGATTTAGTTTTATTCTTAAAAACAGGATTTCGAGTCTTAACAATGAAATTGAAAAGGCTAAAATACTATTTAGTTGAGATATGTTTGTGATAGCTGATGAGGACCAAATAGGGGAACAAAAGTCAACAATGCGGGGAATATAGGACACAAAGTACAATTTTAAGGCGTTAATATAATTAATTTCAGTGAACCTGTAAAGAATGCCTAGGGTACGCATAGCACGGGACTTTACTGACTGAATATGAGCAGAGAAGGATAGTTTACAGTCTATTATAACACCTAGGTCTCCTTTCAAAATTCTTGAAATTCGTTCCGCAGTTACTAAAGATCCTATATCAACTTCTGCAGCAAGAATGTCATTTTCGAGTCAGAATGGATGAATGAATAAATAGAATGCTCTTCATTGCCAATCACGGATGGCCGCCAACTGGGGAAAGAGCATTCGTTTGTTGCAATCATAACGATTACATGTAGTTACGGTTTTGACATAACTATGTCTTATGGATGGTTGCCATCTGAAATTAGCAGCCGTTGATGGATGGCCATGGCCGAGAGACATATTTATGATAATTTGATTTTCGCAAAGGGAAAAGTGGTATCTATTTTTTTTGTATTAGAAAATACCAAACATATTCCAACTAATAAAATGTCTTCTTTCTTTCTTAATCTGTTTACCCTCCAGGGTACTTGGACTCAGCGAGGCATATCACCTCTACCGCCTAAGGACAGTGACCTAGAGCGTGAGACTTTGGGTCGGAGGATACAACTAGGGAGGAGGACCAGTACCTCGCCTAGTACCTGCTATGCTAAAGAGGGGCCTTGTAGGGGGATGGGAAGATTGAAAGTGCTAGACAAGGAAGAGGGAAGGAAGCGGCCATGGCCTTAAGTTAGGTACCATCCCGGCATTTGCCTGGAGAGGAAACCACGGAAAAACCACTTCGACGGTGGCTGAGGTGGGAATCGAACTCCCCTCTACTCAGCTGATCTCCCGAGGCTGAGTGGACCCCGTTCCAGCCCTTGTACCACTTTTCAAATTTCATGACACAGCCGGCAATAGAGCGCGGGCCTCCGGGGGTGGCAGCTAATTACACTAACCACTACACCACGGCGGGAGACCTAATAAAATGTCACAATAAATAATTTACTAATACAGTACAGATCCCATTCACGTTGTTCGGACATATCTTTAAAAATTGGACAACTTTCTGAGATATTTCCTGGGCTTTAAGTTATATAGTCAAGGATATCTCTTCATTAATTACATGTATTCTCTGTTTTTGCCTTCTCTGCATTTACATTTTCATATTCCAATGCTATAACACAATTTTATCGTTTTTCTGGATACCTCCGTTGTCTAGTTAATAGATTATCAAGGGTGTAAAGTACAGATTAGATTTAATTTTACCCATTTCCTTCCACCTAAATATTTCTGTCCAGTTTCTGTACAGTCCTTGAGCAGATGTGCCACTTTCATATGTGTATTGCATAAAATGCCTTGATCTTCGTTATTTTATACTCCCATCTTATCGAGTGAGTGAGTTTGTCATGCGCTTAAGGGCGCACAGCTGTGACCATGCATTCGGGGGATAGTGGGTTCTAACACCACTGCCGGCAACTCTGAAGCTGGATTTCCGTAGTTTTCCATTTTCACGCCAAGGAAATACTGGGGCCGTACCTTTCCTCCCACTCCTAGCACTTTCTTCCCGCATCGTCGCCATAACATCTGTCTGTGTCAGTGTGACCAATACCAAATTGTAAATAATAATAATAATAATAATAATAATAATAATAATAATAATAATAATAATAATAATAATAATGTTATTGGCTTTACGTCCACTAACTACATTTTTACGGTTTTCGGAGACGCCGAGGTGCCGGAATTTAGCCACAAGGGATTCTTTTATGTGGCAGTAAATCTACTGACACGAGGTTGGCGCATTAGAGCACCTTCAAATACCACCAGACTGAGCCAGGAACGAACCTGCCAAGTTGGGGTCAGAAGGCAGCGCCTCAGCCGTCTGAGCCACTCAGCCCGGCGAGAAAAACCAAAGAATATCCACTCGCTTTCTTGCCTTCTAAGCCTAGAAACTATATCCATGAATCTATGTTTTTCCGTGTGGCGGAGAAACTGTACGAGTGCGTATATTTTATTTCCTAGTTCACTCACTCCATGTTGATTGCTTGTTGCAGGGCGCTGCTCGCAAGATGCGGGGTGGCACCAAGCGAGGAGAGTCGCAGATCCACCGCGTGCAGGAGGTCACCTTGGAGGACGTGGAGCTGGACCGGGACTACGACGTCCTGCGCACTCTGGGCGAGGGCTGCTTCGCGCGCGTCCTGCTGGCCACCCACCGGCGGACCGACACCACAGTGGTGCTGAAGGCCATCCACTCCGAGATGACCTCAGTGAGGGACTTCTATCGCGAGTTCCATTACAGCTACCACCTGAGTCCGCACCCCAATATCCTCTCCGTCTACTGTGTGGCGTTCCGCTCCGAGGGCTGTTACGTGTTCGCGCAGGAGTTCGCGCCCTGTGGAGATCTGGCTGGGAACGTGAAGGCCGGCGGACTTCCCGAGGAAGCGTGCAAGAGAATAGCACAGCAGCTAGCCTCAGCGCTGGAGTTCCTTCATTCCAAAGAACTCGTCCACCGCGATCTCAAACTGGAGAACGTGCTAGTGTTTGCTCCGGACATGTCCAAGATAAAACTCTGTGATTTTGGCGAGACAAGACGTGACGGAACACTGGTATCCAGAGTTCGATGCACGTGGCAGGCATTTCTTCCCCCGGAAGTGTGTGAGATCGTAAGCAATGAACGGTACCTGTGTCGCATGTCGTCGGACTGCTGGCAGCTCGGTATCATCATGTTCGTGTGCCTGACAGGTTGCCCGCCATGGCAGGCTGCAGACAGTATCTCGGACTCAGCGTACTGTAACTTCTCCCGGTGGCAGAAAAGGCGGACCACCAAGCTACCGGCTCAGTTCAAGAGGTTCTCGACGCGACTCCTGCGCCTCTTCCGCAGGCTGCTGGAGCACAAGGCGGAAAAACGAGCGTCGGTGGAAGAAGTGAACAAATACCTCAAGGACACGTGGTTGAGTGTCAAGTCGGCAACCAGCAGTGTGGCGACGGGCTGCGGGACAGTATCGTCAGGCTGCAGGATGAAGGAGACGCCCAGTCCTCCGTGCAACGACCTTGTGGATGAGAGCAAGTGCAGGCTGAAGAAGCTGCTAGGTAGCTACGGACTGGAGACCACTGTGGACCAGAAGGTGATCAGCAAGAGGGTGTGGGAGTGGGTGTTGTCCTGTGAGGAGCACGCTGAACCGAGCCTTGAGGGCATTTGAGAGGAAGAAACTTACCTCTGAGAGCAAGTAGACTGACTCAGACCATCGCCTTCACCCGTAGACCTCAGCCACAACTCACTGACTCACTCAAATGGTAGCGATCATAACAGACCGTTTGCATCTGCCTCTTAGCAAAGGTCATGACAACATGTAGCTTCCACCAAAGTTCCAGTCTCATCCATGGCTACATCAGTATGGAAATTGCTGAGGTTTTACTGAGCACGACCAGATGAGCAGTTTCTGGTTCAGTGAGGAAAGCAACGGCAAACTCCCTCACTCCGCATCTTGTTCAGTACACCTTATTACAACACTTCCATTGGTGGTAATATGAATGTGTTTTGTTACATCTGGAGTTAGCGTCATACATTTCCAGACATCATTGTAACCATGGTAACCAGTGTTGGCTTATGCATACGATGTCGGTAGCGTCATCTTCTCACTGTGCGCCTTCTTCCTGTAACTAAGAGCTTGAGGAACTCTCGTATCAAGTGAACCCTGTTCTACTTTTCACGCCATCCTTTGACTCCAGCCTTAGGGGATATAAAGAGTTCTGTTCAACCAAAAGACTGGCAATTGTTAAAAAACGAAAGGCATTCTAGACCTTTTAAACATAATGCTAATATCATTATTACTGAAAATGAAAACCTACAACCTGTTTTCCAGTCCTTGACCGGGTCAGGGATGTAATGAAGGAAACATGTATAGGCTGTTATTACAATGGGGTCGCCACTCCCAAGGTGATTTATTAATGAGTGATAAATGCTATGAAATGCTAATGGAGAGTGTTGCTGGAATGAAAGATGTCAGGGAAAACCGGAGTACCCGGAGAAAAACCTGTCAAGCCTCCGCTTTGTCCAACACAAATCTCACATGGAATCACCGGGATTTGAACCATGGTATCCAGCGGTGAGAGGCCGACGCTCTGCCGTCTGAGCCACGGAGGCTCCCAAATTATTATTATTATTATTATTATTATTATTATTATTATTATTATTATTATTATTATTATTATTATTATTGTTGTTGTTGTTGTTAATATTATTTATTTATTTATTTATTTATTTATTTATTTATTTATTTATTTATTTATTTATTTATTTATTTATTTATTTATTTATTTATTTATTTATTCGCTAATCTGCCAACTTGGAGCCACAATAAGATTCATTATACATTCTAGTGTTTATTCAATTTTCTCGGCGTTCATCCGACCACTTTGCAACAGTTGTCCATTTTTTTATCTCGGAAAGTCCTAGAAGTCACGATGCTTGTTCTGAAAAGGTCTCGTTTGTGCGCGTAATGTGGTCGCAGGCCCATTTCTTCGAGGTCTTTGTTGACGTTAACGTACCGGGAAAATGTTGTTTTCGGTTGTGAGTCAAATTTGTTAAAAATGCGTGTTGTCCATCCGTTGTATGTGAACGTAGAAGCGATCCTTCTGTCCGTGATCTTGTCTATCTTAGAGTAGATTTCTTGTCTGGATTTTCTTATGTAAATCCGTTTTCGTAGTTTGGGCCAAGTATGCTGTGGAGGATTCTTATCGTTTTTAATAATGGTTTTTGTTTTACGTCCCATTAACCTCTTTTACGGTTTTCGGAAACGCCAAGGTGCTGGAATTTAGTCCCGCAGGATTTCCTTTACGTGCCAGTCAATCTACTGACACGAGGCTGACGTATTTGAGCACCTTCAAATACCACCGGACTGAGCCAAGATCGAACCTGCCAATTTGGGGTCAGAAGGCCAGCGCCTCAACCGCCTGAGCCACTCAGCCCGGCATTCTCGCTTTTCTTTTTTTCTCCAACTTAGCGAGCTCACACTTCTGACGGAGGATAAGGAATTTTGACTCATAGAGACATACCAGAATTACGACAGTGTTGTCATGATGACGTTTTGTGTTTATAACAAAGCACGGTTTGTTATATATTATTATTGTTGTTTCGTACAGGCCGACTAAGGACTACGACATTCAACTATTGTTTTTGCGCAGTGTTTTGATGTCTGCCCCGTAATTGTGCTGTTCTTTCCTCTCCTTTGTCCAGAGGGCATCTGTCTTCCTTATTGATGGTTTGTCCTCGAACCTCATTTGTTTAAGCATCCTTCTGAGAGATGTCCGATCTTTTATGTTTCTCTCTGTTCCTCCCAGTTTCTTCACATCTTTCTTTACTTCAATCAACCATGGTGATTTGGTATTTCTCTTTCGCCAATAAACGAGAAGCTGGCATGATGCATCCTGTAGACGCGTCTCTTTCTGGCCAGGTCCGTGCTCTTTTTCACAGTACTTGTAGAGCTCTTGCTTGGGTCGCCTTTTATAGTCATTCCCTTCCTTGACTCGTCCCAATATCTTGCTCAATATTTTTCTCTCCCGAATTTCGAGTTTGTCAATGAGTCCCTTTCTCTTCAGGGCGGATGACTGTCTGGTAGTGATTCATTTTTGGCCAGTTCTAGCTTATTAACTCGCGTTGATAATGCTACTCCTTTGGAGAGATTGGGTTCCAGCCATTCTCCCAGCTAATTAAATATGTTCGTTATTATTATTATTATTATTATTATTATTATTATTATTATTATTATTATTATTATTATTATTATTATTGCTATTGTTGTCCGACTCGTTCGCTGAATGATCAGCGTACTGGCCTTCGGATCAGAGGATCCCGATTTCGATTTCTGGCCGGGTCGGGGATTTTAACCTTCATTGGTTAATTCCAGTGGCTCGGGGGTTGAGTGTTTGTGCTGTCCCCAACACCCCTGCAACGCACACACCACACATAACACTATCCTCCACCACAATAACACTCAGTTACCTACACATTACAGATGCCACCCACCCTCATCGGAGGGTCTGCCTCAGAAGGGCTGCACTCAGCTAGACATAGTCATACGAAATTATTATTATTATTATTATTATTATTATTATTATTATTATTATTATTTCTCTTTAAGGTCTTCTAGGGACTACGAGACAATATCAATGCTTCATCCTTTGTTGTTCTTCTTCCTCCTCCAATATTCCTTCACCTTCTCACTACGCCACTTTTCCTCTCCTCTGACCATTATGAGCCTGTTTTCTTTCCCTCGCGACCTTGAAATCCTTCCATTTTTAACACGTCTTTCCCAAAAATATATCTCTATGTTGCTTTTTCTTCCCTTATGTTGTTTCTTTCCAAATCTTCCTTGACTTCATGAATCCAGGTTTTTGTTGACTTCTTGTCCCAAAGATATTTTAAGATCTGTTTGGTTAAAATGTTGTAATCCATTCTGTATAAATGTCCAAAAAATATCAGTCGCCTCTTCCGCTTTGTATCTGTTGTGTTTTCTATGTTCCGGTATAATTCATCATTACTTCTTGGTTTCCAAAGTTCTGCAGTTCTTAGCTGGCCGAGTATTTTCCATATCATTTTTCTTTCCAGTACTAATTTATTCAGCTTGTAATTAAGTGCTAGACATTCACTCGCGTATAGGCATTCCGGTTTGACTACTCTGTTATAGTGTTGCATTTTGAGGTTTTTAGATGAACACTTTTTGTTGTAGATATTCCTAGTTATACCGTAGGCCTATGTTCTTCCCAACTTGTGTATCCTTCCTTCTACAGCGAGTTTTTCAAAACCATTTTCTTCATTTGTTATTATTATTATTATTATTATTATTATTATTAAAAAGCCCTGTGGTGTAAAGGTAAGCGCGCCTGTCTCTTATTCCAAGGCCCTGCGTTCGCTTTCCGACCAGTTCAAGGATTTTAATTCTGGACTGAGGAATATAACGGGGTTCACTTGATACGAAATATATTCTCAAGCTTAAAATCACAGCAATAGAACCAGCTTTTGGGTGGTTAGGCCGTGTGCATTATGCAGAGTTTCGTCCAGACGTGCCATTTGGACTCATCAGCTGGAATGGCACGCCCCTCCAGGACTCTGCTTAGCAGGCAGACCAAACTGTGTGGCCCCGCCGAGTTAGCAAATCAAGTTTGCTAACCTGCTAAAGGAGAAATCATTTCTCCGTTCAAAAAAATGCTCCCCCATTGGAGATACAATGTCAAAAAATGCTTTCACAGCCGCAGATCTTAAAATCACAGCAATAGAACCAGCTTTTGGGTGGTTAGGCCGTGTGCATTATGCAGAGTTTCGTCCAGACGTGCCATTTGGACTCATCAGCTGGAATGGCACGCCCCTCCAGGACTCTGCTTAGCAGGCAGACCAAACTGTGTGGCCCCGCCGAGTTAGCAAATCAAGTTTGCTAACCTGCTAAAGGAGAAATCATTTCTCCGTTCAAAAAAATGCTCCCCCATTGGAGATACAATGTCAAAAAATGCTTTCACAGCCGCAGATCTTAAAATCACAGCAATAGAACCAGCTTTTGGGTGGTTAGGCCGTGTGCATTATGCAGAGTTTCGTCCAGACGTGCCATTTGGACTCATCAGCTGGAATGGCACGCCCCTCCAGGACTCTGCTTAGCAGGCAGACCAAACTGTGTGGCCCCGCCGAGTTAGCAAATCAAGTTTGCTAACCTGCTAAAGGAGAAATCATTTCTCCGTTCAAAAAAATGCTCCCCCATTGGAGATACAATGTCAAAAAATGCTTTCACAGCCGCAGATCTTAAAATCACAGCAATAGAACCAGCTTTTGGGTGGTTAGGCCGTGTGCATTATGCAGAGTTTCGTCCAGACGTGCCATTTGGACTCATCAGCTGGAATGGCACGCCCCTCCAGGACTCTGCTTAGCAGGCAGACCAAACTGCTTGCTTGCTTCAATGCTTTCATTCCCCACCCTGAAGGGGTGGGGCGGGCCACCTAGAGGGTGTCGCCCTCTCTCTGGCCAAGAGATGCGGGCGGGTTGGGGAGATGTGATGGAAGAAGGAGGTGGGTAAAGGATGTGGAGAGTTAGGAGATGGGAGAGGAATTGTGCCTATGCCTGGGTATTACACAATTGCTTTATTTAAGTCATAAGTACATATATGATTTACAAAAGGGTGTGAGGGATAAGGGGGTGTGCAAGGGGGAGAGATGAAGTGTAGAAGGAAGTGCTGGGGTAAAGGTGCAAGGTAAAGAGATGAAGGCTGGCTGTCATGTGATTAAGTGAAGTGAGGAGAAGTCGAAGGAGTTCAAACGTTGGGATGGTTGGGGGGATGAAACCAGTCGGAGGAAGGGGAGGACAAACTGGTGGAGATGGGTAAACAGGAGGAGGGTCCGGCCGGGGTCGGCGACGAGGAAAGGTAAATCGGGTCGAAGGTTGGGGAGGCGAACGGGAGGGTTCCACACGATGGTGACGGTCATATAGCTTGATCCCATGAGTGATGAGTTGGTTCACGTCTTCGGGCGTCGACAGGTGGAGGCGAACTAAAAACGTTGGACCATCAGCGTTGTGTATCCGAAGTGCTCGTTGTACGGGCAGTCCTTGCTGACGGAGGTGAGTAGCGATGATGTCAGTAGGAATACTTGGGTCCACCCCGCAAGCAACACAGCTGTAGTTATGAGTACGGTTGGGCGACGGTGGTGGTGATGGTGAATTGGCCATGTTTGTTGAAGTCCCAGTGTTTGTTCGCTCGGCAGGTGGCTGGGAGGTTATACACTGAGGTCTTGGTTGATCAGTGGTGGGAGGGTTAGGGAGTGTAGACATCATAAGGGGTAAAGGATGGGATAGAGTTGTAGTGGTGGTAGGGTGGGTTGGGGAGGTGGATGCAGTGGTGGTGGTGACGGTGGTGGTAGTAGTTGTGGTGGTAACAGGGTTGGTATGACTAGGGAACAACGGTGGCGATGGAGGAGGGGGTGAGGTTACGACGGGCGAAGCAGTTGTAACAGGCGTAGTAGGTTCATCTTCTGGCAGCTGGGCTAATATATATGATGGAGTAGAGGTCGCTCGGTATCGGTAGCCATGGAGGAGCGCTCCGGTTGCTTGTAGGCGATTGCGGTCGTCTTCAAAGGCAAAATACAGAAGTACATCGGGAGATGGGTCGGGGCCATCATAGAGCCGTGAGGCGCTATGGACGCCGGTCCCGCGGAGGGCAGTCTGGATGTCGTCGTTGGAGAGAGCAAGGCTGACTTCTTCGATAATACAGGTATACATGGTGGGAGGCCGACTTCCAACTAGGTGTCAGGCCGTTATGCGTGTTTGGGATCGGCGGGGTGAAATAGTAGAGGTGTGGAATCACCCGGCCGAACAAAAAGAGACCTTGCGTGGAGAAGCGATTTGTCGACCAAACTGTTTTATTCTTTATTCAAATAGTTATTTCATTCCTGCCCGGTAAGGGGCAGGCGGGCCACCAGCTAAACATGTAGCTCTTTGGCCGGTGAGTGAGTACATAAAAGTAGAATTTTGAAACACATACATAGAAGTATGTCTCGTACATACTGAAAACAAAACATAATCAAATACAGATTGAAGCAGAGAAAAAAAAAACATAAACAAGTATATAACAAGGAAATATTATGTGATTCCTTCCATGTCAGTCTATTTTTCATTGATTTCGATTGGCACACAAAGTATAAACGCACAACACATCGTACTGAGAGAGAAATGTCTTCAGTTCATCTTGACGTACGATACGAAAAACACTATGGTGGAAGCAGAAAGAAATGGACGTACACTAGTGGAACAATGAGGACGCGAAAAACACAGAATGATTGAAAATGAACACGGATAGAGATGACACTGGTAGTGTCGTAAAGCACTCAGACACAGATATTGGAGGCCGGTACCACTGCCGCGAGGAGCATCGTAATATCCAGTAAAAGAAAAATTAGAATAAAAAGGCAGTGGGACAGGGGGGGAAGTTACGTGATAGGGGTGGGGAAAAGGTAAGAGATAGCAGGAGAGCGGTCATTATTAAGGATAGCGGTGGCAAGAGGAGAAAGGTTGAGGGCTTCTTTAATCGCAGAGTGATTGATGGCTAGGGCACATTGTAAGTATTTGAGACGAAGATCATGGACATGAGTAAGGATGGTGGGGAAAGAATAAAGAGGTTGGAAGTCAGCAGAAGGGGTGTCAAAGGGGAGATGGTATGCAATACGCATAGCATGTCTGTCAAGTTTAAGCAAGGTCACGTATTGTTGTCTGTCAGCTGTGAGCCAGGTCAAGGAACTGTATGTTACGACAGGGCGAATAAAAGATTTATAAACTGTGAGGATTTGGGAAGGACGGAGGCCCCACGTTTTACCAGTGAGAATACGAAGGGCTCGGAAGCGTTGAAGTGCACGTTTGTATACTTGTGTTAAATGATGTTTCCAATGAAGGTTGTTCTGGAATTGAATACCAAGGTAGATTAGGGTATTAGTTTCTGTTAGTGGAGTATTATACAACGTTAAAAGAACTCGGTGACGGGGTCTAGTGAGGCGGGATTTTTTCCGAAATACAATAAATTGGGTCTTGGTGGGATTAACAGCAATATGCCAGGCGTCGAACCAGGATTCTAGAACGGAGAGGTAGGTCTGTAAATAACGGGTAAGAGTAACAGTAGTAGGTGTAAGTGCAAGGATAGCCAGATCATCGGCATATTGATAGAGTCTTAAAGGGGGGTCGGGATGTGGGATATCATAAGTATATAAAATATATAAAAGGGGGGAAAGTGGGGAACCTTGGGCTACGCCCGCAGTCATACGAAAGGAATAGGAACGGGTACCACGGATGAGGATCTGTGCTGATCGATGTTGAAGATAGTTGAAAATAAATCGAATGATAGTGATAGGAATGGGAAGATGGCGTAACTTAAAAAGCAACCCAGCATGCCAGACTGAATCAAAAGCCTTATTCACATCGAGGCAAACTAAAGCGGCAGTTTTACGGGGGCGAAGATAGGCATTGAGAGAAGAGGATATGTGAAAGAGGTGATCGTGAGTGGAATGATGGGATCGAAAACCGGCTTGAGAGGATGGAATAAGACCTAGAGAGTCGAGATAGGAGGAAAGTCTCCTACTCAGAATCCCTTCTAGGATCTTGCTGAGGACAGGGAGTAAGGAGATTGGGCGATAAGACCGAATGTCAGATGGGAGTTTATGGGGTTTTAGGAATAGGAGAAGATTGGCGTTACCCCAATGATCGGGGTACGCGCCTGTATAAAGAATGTAGGTGTAAATAATGCTAAGAAGATAAAAAAGAATAGGAGGGGCTTCTTGAATATGACGATATGAGATGGTATCGGAGCCAGGGGAGGTGTTTTTCCGATGTTTCAGGAAAAGCCGGATATCAGTGGGTGTAATGGGAGCATTTAATGGATGAGTATAATCAACATGAGAAAAATGGAGGAATGAAGGTTGAAGTTCAGGGAGGTTAGGATCAGAGTAAGCAATGATGGTAGGTTCGTGAGGATGATGGAAATTAGGGGCGTGGGAGGGGGAAAACACAGTTTGATAATAGTCAGCGAAAAGATTAGCCTTGTCTTGGTCAGTTTGTGGATGAGTGGGGGGATGTGTAATAGGGTAGCGAGGAAGAGGGTTGGTAGTTTTGGTTAGTTTTCGAAAAGTCGTCCAAAAACGTCGAGGGTCGTGATAATCAGCTAGCTCAGTACACTTGTCCATCCACATTTTACGTTTAATAGCTTTAATATATGAGCGCGCGTGGCGTAAAGTTCGGCGGTGTTGTTGGAGCGTAGTAGGGTCCTTGGTTCGAGTATATGCAGTAAAGTAGTCATGAGCTAGCTGCAATAAGCGGAGAGCTGTGGGGGGTATAGGAGGTTTAGAGGGGTGGTAGGAGTGACGAGGAATATGAAGAGAATCTGCGGTAAGGATAGCTCGCTCTATTTTAGAAATTAGGGCGAATAGAGTGGGAATATTAGTAGGCGGTACAGCATCACTGAGTAAGTTAGTGAGTGTAGTGCGATAAGTATTCCAATTAGTGTGATTGAAACGACGAGTAGGGGGAGGGCGAGGAGGGGGTAAGGTCTGACGGGGAAGAACACCAGGAAAGGTGAGAAGGGCTGGGGCGTGATCGCTACCTATAGAAACGAGCTGCTGGATGGTGATAGATGTGGCAAGGGAGGGAGAAAGAAGGAGGACATCAGGGGTGGAATTATTGGCGGGGAGGGTGTGGAAAGGAAAATGGAAGCGCATGCCCCGGAGAGACGTACATAAATTAGTGAACTCGGAGATTTGAGTAGGGGTATATGAAGTAACATTAAGGTCTGCAACTATAATATATTCAGAAAATGTAGCGTCTATGTATTTAATAAAATCAGAGGGAATGAAAGGTTTAGACGGTATGTAGATAGTAGCTACCGTAATGGTTTTCTGAGGAGTAATTACTTCGAGTATTAGATATTCAGAGAAATTAGTAGGGAAGTGAAAGTAGTGCTGAATAACAGTAAAATCTCGTCTGACGCCGATAGCCACGCCACCACGGCCTTGAGTCGGACGATCAGCGCGATAGAAAGTAAACCGGGGAAATTGAGGCATTTGAGCCGGCGTCAGAAATGTCTCATTCAGAACAAAAATATCCGGGGCATACAATGAAAGGGAGGTGTCCAGCAGCGGCCGATTGGACTTAATAGATCTTATGTTGGCATAGTAAAGCTTCAATACGCTAACGCATAAAGTGAACAGTACTTAGGGGAAAAAATGCAAAATGCATTTTATTCCCCGAGTACGCCACGTCGACATGAGTGTTCAAAACCAATCGAGCCGCTAGCTGGATCTGATTTAGGATGTGTGGGCGATGGAAGGGGAGGACGTTCTGTAACACCATCGTAATAAAACGAATGATGTTCTCAGAACTCGGAGGGAGGAGGAAGGAGGAAGAGGCAGGGGTAGGTAGGTCTTGAGATTGAACAGGGACAACGGTTTCAGGATGATCAGGTTCAGGAGCAGGTTTGGAACGACATTTATAACTGAAAGCAGGATGATTTTGATTACAATTAACACATTTTGGATTCGACTTATTGGGACAAGCATGAGTAGGATGCTCCTCACGTGAACAGATGGCACATACCTCCGGATGAACACATGGTGTCCCTGGGGCGTGGTCGAACCTCTGGCACGTCCCGCAGCGGATCTTCTGAGGTGGCGATGTTCTGGAGGGTTCCACCCGATGGCGCCGGGCGTAGATCATGGCGCCGTCACGGAGCAAGGCGTCGAGCGTCGAGACGTCGCGTGATAGAATGCGAACCAAGGAAGTGGGTCCTTGAGCGTTCCGAATACGGATGACTCGGTAGATGTGGTGACCCTCGAGTTGGAGTTGAGCAGCCACCTCATCGTCGGTGTAGTCTCGGTCGACTCCATAAGCAACCACAGATAGAATTGTTGCTGGTCGGGTGGGCGGTGCAGGACGTTGTGTTGGACGCTGTGTGGTGACATTAGTGGCCCGTGCATGTGTCCCCAGTTGATGAGCTCCGATGTTATTCATGAAGTGATGGTAAAATGGTTGGCAGGTTTTAAGATTATAACCATCTCTCGACCGTTGGATTTCAAGTTTATAATCCTGAAGATTGGGCGTAAATTTTGCAATTAGTTGATAGATGCACCTGACGTTGGCCTTGGTGATGTCCAGATTTGTAAGCTTTATCAGATAGAAAGGCGGTTGAACAGTTGGCTGGAGCGTTGGAGTAACAATACTGCGCTGGCGAATATTAGGTGGTATTGCTGGGTTTTGCGCCGCCTGAGCATAACTACGTACATGTGCAGGCATGTACGTTGCAGGTTGGTCCAACAGGTTGGGCAGTTGGTGGGCGGTCGATGGTCCAGGGCCCAGCAAATGAATCCCAAGGTCCGTTCCAGAAGATTCCAGACGAGCATGAGATCCCGGTGAGGTTTCGACAGAGCCTGGAGAACGTTGTATCAGGGATTGTGTCGGACAAATTCTTTTCCTTTCTCCATCAGGACTTCCAGAACCAGATTCCGATAAACGACGAGGTTGTTTGGTTTGAGTAGTTTCCATGTCCTTTGGTGGCGACCTGGGTGAACGTGATCGCGTTGGTGATGGCGGCGGTGAAGGAGTCATCGCGTAACTTCCAGAAACTTCTTGATATGTAGACGTAAGACTGTCGACGTGTAGAGATTCCGGTCCGATCATATACTGTAGACTGAGGGTGACCAAACTGTGTGGCCCCGCCGAGTTAGCAAATCAAGTTTGCTAACCTGCTAAAGGAGAAATCATTTCTCCGTTCATTTCAGAGTCCTGGAGGGGCGTGCCATTCCAGCTGATGAGTCCAAATGGCACGTCTGGACGAAACTCTGCATAATGCACACGGCCTAACCACCCAAAAGCTGGTTCTATTGCTGTGATTTTAAGATCTGCGGCTGTGAAAGCATTTTTTGATATTCTCAAGCTGTTAGTTACATGAAAAAAGCGCACAGTGAGAAGATGTCGCCACTGGTTGTCATGGTCAAAATTGTGTCTGGGAAACTGGTAACGTTAATTCCAGATAGATCAAAAGCATATCCGTGTTAAAATGAAAAACTTGATGCAATACATAATCATATGTATGCTCTTCTGGACAACTCATGGCCTACTATACATCATAACATTTTCCCACAAGAAAGGCAATTAAGATACATAATACCAAATGTAGTACTATAATAGCGTAATTATAATATGTTAAACGTAACCTTATTTTATGTTAACGTTTTTTCCACAGAACTGCTATATTTTTGTTATGGTAATCGGTAAAATTTTGTATGCAACTCGTGAGACGTGAATTTTGTTTGCATTCCTGTCATTTACGCATGAGTAGGGCCTATCCTTCCTACTCCTGCAAAACGGACCCAATTTACGCACGAGTTGCATATATAAGTATTAAAATTCAGTGTATTTATGTATTTCATGAACAAACACGCGAAAATCTTAAGGAGAGATGGAAAGTCCTATGTCACATATTTTATTATAATATTATTGTTTATTTTAATCAAATTCATACAACAGAAAACCTGTTTCCAATTACAGTATATTTTAAATATGTAAAATACAGCTGTACATACACTAAATAATTGTATTAATTTTGATCATGATAATGAGATTGGGTTAGTGATAGTAACAAATGAATAAATAGACATAATGATGACAAGGATGGTAGAAAAGGTGTAATAATCACTAACAAATTAATTTCCATATAATCAATAATATTTGCATACTTTTTGTGCCTAAATCATGAGCCTGAGCTGATGGGGAAAATTGTGCATGTTGCATCCAAAATCTAATTCCATATTGTTCACGGCCATTCTGTTATTCTTGGTGCATATTCTGTGAAGTGGTGAGTTAATGAAACTCGTGTTTTCGCCTGTGGGGCATTGAATTTTGATAATGAAAGGAAATAGGTATTATCAAGAATACAATTTACATTTTTATACATAATTATCATATCACATAAAGTTCTACGTGATTTAAGAGATTTGAAATGGGCATCTGTGAGCAGACACTCGTCAAATGAATGACCCTATTTCTCTGAAATCTCCTCGGCTATAATTTTTATATATTTCGATATTTTGCACATCAATTGTAAGTTCACAAAACCAGAATGCATATGATTTCACTTAAACTAAGACACATTTTGAGAGGGGTAAATATTAACGATGGAGCGTCTAATTCATCCAGTGTGGAAATCCTTGCTACAAGTTCGGTTCAATGATCCCACATGGCATTCTTAATGTACTGATGAAAATTTGTATGTACTTTGTTCTGTAGTTTGGAAGATAGGGACACATTACATAAAAAGTATCAACCGCCAAAAATATCATTAGAGCAATGCATTAAGCATCCTCTCACAATGTATTGAAAACCTAGCACCTTACTCAAGGCTGCATGCCAATGTTACCAATGTAAATAATGAAGCTGTTTCTACAACTCAGGGTAAACAAACAATATTCTCTGGCAATTATCGTTAGGGATCTAGAGGTTTCAAGGGGAAAATAGAGCAATCTTACATATAACGTATCAAACATAAAAAACTGGAACGAGTTTATTAACAGATGACAGGCATACATCAATTTAAAGAGGAAGTTGTAAATTTCTTTGTGAAATAAAATTCTTAAATTTGTTAATATTTTGAAAATCTCGTAACAGTTACATTTGCTGAACTTTTGCCACTGTCCCTGTAAACATCTTCAGCTAAAATTAAAATATTTTACAGTTGCACTGAACTAAAATTGTGTAGTACTTTTGGCTTGGGTGATATCATAGTTTGTTTTCTTATTTTAGACAATGTTTAAAAAGAAACATATCGTAAAACTTCATCTAATTCTGACAGGAAGTGAGTTCCTACTAAAATTTGAATTTAGTGATATTTTAAAATTGTTTTATAACATACCTGAAAATAGTATTGTTATCAATTTAGTAGTTCGTTAGACAAAGGTCTTATTACAATGAAAATGTTAAATACTGGAAATTGAGATCAAAATCATTGAGAATGAAAAATCACACAACAAAAACCATGAATTACAAAATAAATAAGGAATTCTGGACAGCTACACTTGTTATGACAATGCTCGATATGTTAATGTAATCCGCATTGTCCGGTGGTTAAATACACAGATTTCAATATAAACGTGTCAAAACTGGATAATTTTAACCAAGTGAAGGTTAAATAGAATCCAGGATTCTAGTACAGAATTTAATTATTCTAATACACACTCATATTCATAAAAAGCATAATACCTTGAAAGACTAGAGATAGGAAGTTCATGTCCACATGTCATTAGTATGTTCTGAAGAAATTATTGGCATTTCAACCATGTCGGCCATCAGTTTCAAGGTCCACATCAGTATCTCGGTGCACCACCATCGACTAGTAAAATGTGCCTGCGGCTCTCAGTGACACTATAAAACGAAAGTCATGGATCAGTGTGACTTGAGCAGACATGCAGGATGCATCGCAGACGTTTTCGAGAACCGTATCGTCAAATGAGTGAGTTTGAAAGCGGGCGCATTATGGGAATGAGGGAACGTGGTGCGTCCATCCGGGAAATTGCTGCTCATGTGGGATGAAGTGTGTCGGCAGTGCAACGGGCGTGTTGTACAGAATAGTTCACAGAAGGCCGCAGAACACGACTATGTGGTTCTGGTCGCACCATCCAGACTACCCCCCGAGAATATCGACACCTCATCCGAATGGCATTGCAGAACATATCTACGTCCTCCTCGGCTCGGGCGCAACAGTGGAACAGTGTAATACATCTTAAACTATTACGAGTGGCAGTCCGTCGCCGTTTATTATGGTCTGGGTTACCGGCGCGTCGTCCACTTCTCCGCCTACCTTTCACTAATGTACATAAACATGCTAGACTGCAATGGTGTAGGGAACGACGTCACTGGGGACAGGAATGGCAGCATATAGTGTTTTCGGACGAATCCAGGTTCTGTTTGTTTGAAAATGATAGCCGCATTTTGATTCGCCCAAGACAGGGGGAAATTCATCACATTGACTGCCTTCGCACAAGACATACAGCGCCAACTAATGCCTTATGGTGTGGGGTGCTATTGGGTACAATCACAAATCACAGCTGGTGCGTGTCCAGGGCACTGTGACCAGTTTGACCTACATGAATGACATCCTGCGACCCGTAGCCGTACCCTTTCTGCACGAAACCCCAGACGCCGTATTTCAGCACGAAAATGCGCGACAACATGTTCACATGTTCCTGCACGAACACGCGCCTTACTGTTGTCACAGGATGTCAGACTGTTGCCCTGGCCTGCCCCTTCACCGGACTTGTCGCCAATCAAAATGTATGGGGTATGGTGAAACGACGGGTGTGGCGCTGTGACCCAGTGCCAGAAACCAAGGATGAACTGTGGAACCAGATAAATGCAGCATGGATTGCTATGCCCCAGGACGCCATTCGTGCCTTATAAGCATCGATGCCATCACGCATAGAACAAGTTATCAGTGCCGATGGAGGACCCAGTGCCTACAAGGCAACAGGACACATGCTGAACCTAGGTGACTGAAATGCTAATCGTTTCTGCAGAACATACTAATGAACATGTCCTGTGAATATGAACTTCCTATCTCTAGTCTTTCAACGTGCTCTGTTTGTTATGAACATGAGAGTATTTCCTCGTTTCCTATTCTACTCTCCTTAAGAATTGTGTGTCGAAACGACTGTCTTGTGGAATAACCATGTACCTTTTACAGGAACAAACCGGAAGGGAAAATAATTGTCCAAGTAAGAACAGTGAGGTCCAGTCATTGCATTGCGCTGATGTCTCTCCTCACACGGGTTGAAGGCGATGGTATCGTGTGAACTGAAATCTTCTAGTCAATTGAAAAAAATCTGTAAATATTCGTGAGTCGTCATGGACGGAACTCAGATTTGTACCAAAATGAGTGTATAAAGTGTACGTGGTGTGTTAAATAGACCATTGATTTGTCCGCAGTGCTCAATCCATAGTATTAGCGGTTACATATCTTAAAAGAACTGATTCCATCCTTAAGAAGTTAATTCCCAGTAGCGACAATAAGCGGACATGGTCCCAACACGTGCTAGTGACATCCACTCTTCAGACTCTTTATCGAGTGATCTCATTACATTTTATATGTGTGTGTATTAGAGTATTTCATAAACATGGTAATTTAATATCTAAAACTCTTCAAGTGTGGATATTGTACGACCTCTTCCATAGAATAAATAAACACTTGAAGAATAAATTCTCAATATTCAATGTTTATTCCAGCTCCTTCCACCTCAGCCAACATCGTCTTCAATAGTGTAAGTAAACAAGTATACTGTGACGGTACGAAGTGGCATTGAAGTAGAGAGTAAAGAACGAGATGTAGTAAGTAGACACTTGATTTTTAGATAGTAATAGGTTAGAATGGAAACTAATTTGGTTATTAACAACTGTCAACCAGCCCGTTGTTCCATAATGTATCAAGAGTAACATAAATTCTAGGGTTTCTGATAGACAGTGACCCTATTAGGAAGTGTCGACTAGCCCGCTGTCCCATAATGTAGTAAGAGTAACATACATTATAGGGGTTCTGATAGACAGTAACTCTATTAGGAAGTGTCGACTAGCCAGCTGTTCCATAATGTAGCAAGGGTAACATACATTCTAGGAGTTCTGATAGACCGTGACTATATTAGGAAGTGTCGACTAGCCCGCTGTTCCATAATGTAGCAAGAGTAGCATACATTCTAGGAGTTCTGATAGACCGTGACTATATTAGGAAGTGTCGACTAGCCCGCTGTTCCATAATGTAGCAAGAGTAGCATACATTCTAGGGGCTCTGATAGACCGTGACTCTATTAGGAAGTGTCGACTAGGACTCTGTTCCATAATGTAACAAGGGTAGCATACATTCTAGGGGACTATGATAGATCGTAATCCTATTAGACTAGCCCGCTCTACCATAATGTAGCAAGAGCAATATTCTAGGGGTTTTGATAGACCGTGACTCCATTAGGAAGTGTCGACTAGCCAGCTGTTCCATAACGTAGCAAGAGTAACATATATTCTAGGGGTTCTGATAAATCGCAATCCTATTAGACTAGCCCGCTCTACCATAATGTAGCAAGAGTAATGTTCTAAGGGGTTTGATAGACCGTGACTCTATTAGGTAGTGTCGACTAGCCCGATATTCCATAATGTAGCAAGAGTAACATACATTCTAGGAGTTCTGATAGACCGTGACTCTATTAGGAAGTGTCGACTAGCCAGCTGTTCCATAATGTAGCAAGAGTAATATTCTAGGGGTTTTGATAGACCGTGACTCTATTAGGAAGTGTCGACTAGGCCTCTGTTCCATAATGTAGCAAGAGTAGCATACATTCTAGAGGCTCTGATAGACCGTAACCCTATTAGGAAGTGTTGACTAGCCCGCTATTCTATAATGTAGCAAGAGTAGCATACATTCTAGGGGCTCTGATAAACCGTAACCCTATTAGGAAGTGTCGACTTGCCCGCTGTTCCATAATGTAGCAAGAGTAATATTCTAGGGGTTTTGATAGACCGTGACTCTATTAGGAAGTGTCGACTAGGCCGCTGTTCCATAATGTAGCAAGAGTAGCATACATTCTAGGGGCTCTGATAGACCGTAGCCCGCATAGTATAACCGTTGTGCAGGAAAGGCTATACTTGTTACTCGCTTCAGTAATTTTGCATTCTAACCTATTACTGTCCAAAAATCTGGACTCTAGAAGTAAGAAGATCTACCAGAATGTACAGGTAATGGTGAAGTTAGAATGCTATGTGAAGATGTAAGTATACAAGCAGACATTACTAGAAAGGTTCCATAATGTAGGAAGAGTAAAATGCATTCTAAGAGTACTGATAGACAGTAACCCTATTGGTTACCCTAACTACATTAGAAGGGGGAAAAGAGAAGAAAATATTGAATTCAGAAGAAACATTTAAATTATGATTACTGACTAATAAAAGTTAAAAGGATGTTTGACAGAATAAGAGTGGGGCACTACTGGGGTAAATAGATTCAGAATAAGGATAAGAATCTGAGAAAGAAAATAACGACTAGAGTGAAATATTTTGAAAAGCAGATGATTTAGGTAGAATGTAATACTAAAGGAACATTATTGGAATTCTACAAAATTACTCAAAAGCCGTAAATAAAGAGAGAAAGGAGATGTAAGACGTACGGTGAAGCGGCTAATGAGGACATATACAAGGGTCAAAGAGAGAAACACGACGAAAACCGTTGTTTATTCTCTGGAGAAACAATGGGAAAGGTATGTCTGTTGAGAGTATGTAGCGAGACTGACTTACTCAAAAGTGAATATAAAACAAAGAAAGAGAGAAAGAATCTCATACAATTGTTACATTCTTAAACGAAGTGTGGATTACACCCGGGAAGATCAGCAAATTGTTTTCTGTATTTGTTTCAAAATGTGGCAAAAGAATAAACACTAATGAAAATAATGAAGGCTAGGAAACATGTTGTTCCAGAATATGTAACATTGTATGCCATCTAGCACAGAAGAAAAATACAAGAGTGATATTGTGTAGAATCGATATAGACACTACTTGGTTTAAGTATAATATTTAATGTAGCGATAGAAAAATATTAAAAATTATTAGTTCCCAGGAGGTAATTTAATGTTTAAAGTTCTTTAAGCCTTTTCAAACGTGATATCACCTGCGTTTCTCCCCAGTGTGACAGTGGGCTCATCAGTTGGTCTAAGACACTGCGCCCTTGAGACACTAGTACTACTGAAGTGTTTTCATTCCTCCCCTGAAGGGGGGGGGGGCGGATCCCTTGAACGGTCATGCCATCTCTCAGACCAGGAGATCTCTGGTGGTGATGGAGATGTGTGGGGTTGGCGGCCGTGGCTTTTACTAGGAATTGTTGCGGCATTCCTCTCAGTGCAAGAGAATGGAATATCATTCTAAGGATAGATGACGGTGGGAAACAGGCCCTTATACATCTCCCGAGTACAGAGCTGTAAGACCACTTGTAGGTCGAAGTTTATTGCACAACTGTAGACCGTTGAGACACCACTGCCATCCTCCTTCAAAGGACAATGCAGGGACGGTGCACTACGGGAAGTAGGTACTTGCAGAAATGCCTGATTTGGACTTTTATATCTCAAAACATAATTTCCTACAAGGAAACTATAATTTAATTTCATCGATCGCAAATGTTAAAAACATTCAAGCTCTGTCTCTTTTTTTGTCGATAATTTTTGGACAATTTCGTAGAATAGCAATAACGTTCTTCTACTCTTACATTGTGCCATAGTCATATTTTCCTCAGTGTCTCTTACTTCAAGAGTACGTTCTTGTTCACGCTCTTACTTTCGTTCTAAATTTCTTTATTCCAGTGCTTTGCCATTCCTATTCTTTCAAACCTAAAGACTTCGAATGTATGCATGTATACAATAAATAATGAAGCTCTCTCCCGAGTTTAAGGTCATCCGGAACTAGGAGACAGGAGTCTTCTATTCTGTTCTACAAAATGTCTGTACACAAGAACAAAGCTCGTTGTATTTTTGGTGAAACAAAATGTTCTCTTATAAAAATATGTGCTTAGTGATTTGTTTATCTCAAAACCGAAACTTTGCAAGTGGTTGTAGGTTTTCCGAATATGGTACAAGGTGTGGATCCCATTCAAAAAATTTGAACAAAAATTCGTCCTTACGAACATAGTATAGGAGGTTCTAGCGTAAGGTTACGTGAGCCATCTTTTGGCAATAAAAGAAACCACTTTTCCCTTTGCGAAAATAAAATGATAATAAATAATGTCTCCTGGTCATGGTCATCCATCAACGGCTGCTAATTTCAGATATCAAAGACAGCCATGAGACATAGCCTGTATGGTTGCTAGGTAACAATACCTTACATTAGAGCTTGCACGGTTGCTATGGCTACATTTCCGTCACACAAATTTTCGGATGACTCCCAGTCATAAGACATATTTATGGCAATATTTCACCTATAATCTCGTAAACGGAGTGATCAGGCATGCTTTACTCCGATGAGGGCGATGTTTTCCTGTGGGCGAGTTCCCCACTCAATCCCCGCACGTGGGGAGAGGATGGCGTGATATAACATCACAGTATGTTTTCCCTAACCCCGGTCTTTGTTTGAGTGAGCGCACATCCCCGCTAGCTGACCTTGTACACGTGTCGGATGCCGCAGTAGTATCTCAGCTGCTACCAAGTGTGTGTGTGTTTAGTTCTTTTCTTAATTCTGCAATTAGTCATAAAGTGTATTATGACTCGTGGGCTTTCAACGTATAGCGCCTCTTTATGTACGTTTCATGGTTAACTCAGTCAGCTCGTAAAGTTGAAAGATGGTTTCAAGAAACATCCCAGGGTATATATATATTCCAGGTTTTGAAACTGCCCATAAATCTATACTAATATAATGAAGAGAGAGTGGGAATTTTGTGAGTTTGTGTACATCTCGAGGGTAATCTCAGAAACTAATGGATCGATTCTAAAAATTCTCTCACTAATAGATACTTTATCCCAGAGTGCTGTAAGTTATATTTTATTTTCAAAACAATTCGAGGGGCTGATGGGGAGATATAAAAACAATAGGCTAATATAGGCGAAATATCGAATTTGTCCTACAAGGAAGAGACAAAGCTCAATTTAAGCCCATTGACGCAAAGAACAAAACTCGGTAAGCACTACGGGCCCGGTAACCATGTTTTAAGGCCCTAAAACCAACCGTTATGGAGATATTGGCACCACACTACCCCTGCTCTAGGAATCGGATAAAGAAATGAACTGCCATAACCATGGCAACGTCAGCTCCAAGATTCTAGAGTAGCGAGATTATGCATGTGCGTTTGCGCATAGCTGCCAACCAAAATTGGTACACATATGACTTACTATCTGGAAAAGATGTGTAAGACACTCATAGGACTCCTTTAGGTGGGGATGGAAAGGGGGAGAAGTATAAAAATAATAGAAAACAACCTATATTAATGTAGAATCCATAGTTTTGCGGGTCGCTGAGATGAATAGTCACACTCCAGATATAATTTAAGACCAAGATTAGACCCATTGGCAATGCGGTGAGAAGGGGTGGAAAATAATATATCCAAAATGATCGAGATGACGGGTGAAAGTATGTATGTTCTAGCATGGCTCTCAACCAAACATGGTACACATACGACTTACTATCTGAGATAAAACGACTGTGGGGAAATACACTCCTAGCACCCAGATATTAATGTGGAATCTATAGTTTTCAAGGTCCTCGAGGAGAATTGTGACAATCTGGATGCCGTTTAAGTCATACTTCAGCCCCAACATGACCAAGATTATGGATGTATGCGTGTACCGACTATGATAATAGAATTCATGAATTTAGACGCTGAGCATTGCTAACATGGAAATATGGTTCAGTCGTGTTCACTGGCAATGGTTTTCGTCATGATTGTTTTAAGGTGTAAAAACTGCATGGTCATTGGTCCATATCGACACGAAAAATTGTGAAGATGATTTTTAAAACATCGTAGAGGAATTACTAATTAAAAATTATTTTACTAATAGATACATTATCCCTGAGTGCTATAAGTTATATTTTATTTTCAAAACAATTCGAGGGGGGAGGTGACTGGGAGATATAAAAATAATAGGCTAATACAGACGAAAATAAGAGAAAAGGGAGTGATGACTGAAGACAATTTAATGAAAGTCGGTATGTTAAGTCGGAGAATGAGGTACTACAATCTAGGTTATAAATAATGTTATTCGCGCTAAGTGAAATGGTACTTCAGGGGAAGGCCTAACTTTTAATTCTTAAAAATCTATGTAATTACCTACCAGCACATATCTTGATGCCAAAAAAATATAACATTAAACATTGTCTACAGAGAAGCGTTCATATGACATTTTGTGGAGAAATTTAAACCCATCGAAATTGTTTAATGCCACTCTTTGTTCACGTCTCCAATTCTACTACATCAAACATTGTATGCAAAGATGCTTAGTAAGTCAGAAATAAATTCCACGCGTACGAAGCCGCGGGCACTGCTAGTTTTATAATAAATTTCAGGAAACTGGATGTATCCAGCCTCAAAAAACGAAAAAGAAATCTAAGGTTCTCACTGAAGAAAAATTAAATGACATTGGTTATTGTGTGGAAAATTCTCCTCAGAAATCATTTAGCCGTCTTGTACAAGAAGTGGGAATTTCGTATGGGTCTGTGGAAAGGGCTACTAAACTTAAATTGAGGACCAAACATAGAAAAGGATGAAAGTGACCGCCAATAATAAGAGTTCCCGAGCACAATGGCACTTTCAGCCTTCTCTACGAAAGGAGACCAGGAGTTAATGATTACCTACCGCCTTTGAAGTGAAAGTATACTACACCCAATACATTTTGTATAATTACTAACAATATTTAGCTTCTATACATTTTATTTCTTTAATTAAGTGGCTCAGAAATTAGAAAATACATGAGTGATAGCACACTGACAATGGACAGCACAGAAGAATTACAGAGATAGACGCTGGTACATTTACTCTTCCCCACCAAACTCCACTGGGAACATTGGACGGCGTCTCTACCTGTTGAACGTCCTACAAAATAAACTAATAACTTCAAGCACATGCGCAGGTTACCATGCCCTTGAGGCGGTAGAGGTGGGATCATTGTAAGTACCTAGGTGTTAATATAAGAAAAGACCTTCATTGGGGTAATCACATAAATATGATTGTTAATAAAGGGTACAGATCTCTGCATGTGGTTATGAGTAGAGACGAGATTTATAGGCACTACAAGCAGTTAGAATAGGCAGGCGTAAAGGCTCTTAAAATAGCCAAAATAGGCATTTACAAGCAACGTTTCAATGTTTTCCGGTAACAATATTGTTCTCCTCTCATGCATAATGTTTTTTTTACTGAGAGAAAGATTTCTCAACATCACATGAAGTGACTGAACAAAACTTCAATGAAGCCACTTCATTTGGTTTTATTTCGCTGACAGTGGCTGCATTCCTAGAGGTTCGGTCAAAACTTCCCCTGACTTTTTCCACAATCCTAAATGACTCCACCAGGGGCATGCCATTCTTCTCCAACTTGGTGATTGCTCCCAGCAGCTTGTTGAAATTTGAAGATGCTCCGGTTTATGCTGGGGCATATTAGCTCCCAACATTGCAGTGCATAGGTCTGAAGAAAATGGTTGTTGGTCGCTGCCCAAAGTGCACTGGTAGAAAGGCTGCGTTGATAAAGATTTCTGTACTCGTATCAGATACATCGCAGTATTTCTAAGTTGATCTCACATTTAATCTGAAAAGTAATTAAATTGACATAAATTACATTGTCCCTATATCTTAAATTTCTATATTTGGGCTAATAGGCATAATGCTTAGTATATATCATGTATTTGTTTCATAAAAAAGAAGACTATTAGAGATGATGTTTCTAGAAGTATGAAACTTTAAAGTAGGAACAAGGGAATTAGTAATTTACATGGAAATATGCCCTCAAGGATTTTAAGTAATTTACATGTAAATATGTCCTCAAGGATTTTCAGTTATAATTTGGCAGTATCGTGTCGAGTTCACCGGGTGAAAAATATAATAAAAAGACGTGAAATGATACCGGAGTAGCGTAGAGGAGAGATCCGTTCTTTATGCTTGACAAGGATCCACCAAAATGGCCCTAGCAGTATTCTTATTTATATAGAAGAATGAAAACGGAGGCACTATAAATCTCAGATTTGTGAACATTTTATTTGTTTTTATTCGCCGGCTTTAGTCAGTCGGGTCAGCTGTCATGAAAACTATATTCTGTTGCCTGCAATAGATCCTACATAATGTGTGCCCACAAGGTCGCCACACTCGTTGAAAATTAAAAACTGCGTAATTTGAAACTGTCGTGATAACAGACAGGCAATGAGCAGCAGGATTCTAAAGTTGGAAGCGTGCGGCCGCGGCCATGTTACGTCACTACACTACCCCGATGCATTAATGTAAAATAGGAGGCGAAACGGGAATATTGGACAGGAGATAATTAAAATAATTAAAAGCACATCGAAATAATAACTACACTGATTAATTAGGCCTATGAGGTCCTTCATTTGACTGTTATATCAATTTACGAATGCTTGAAAATAACCAACCTGTTTTAGACCGATCTATGGTCAAATCTGTTTCCATTCAACCCTCTTATTGCACGACTTCTTTGTTCGTTTGTTTGTTTGTTTGTTTGTTTGTTTGTTTGTTTGTTTGTTTGTCCAACCCTTGTTCCGTTTTTGTACAGGGTCGGATATGAAGTAAGATGAATTTGTTGTGGCGAGTCTTTATGACCGGATGCCCTTCCTGACGTCAACATTAACAGAGGAGTTAATGAGATGAAATGAATGACGTGATATGTGATAGTAGGAAGGGAGAGGGTGAAATCCGATGCCGGCACAGAGCCTTCTCCTGTCCAATAGCACCAAGGGGTCTGCTCGAGGCTTATCTTTCTCATCCGAAGGACAAATCACCATCAACAGCGTCATATGCCCTCACTCCATATGAGCACTGTGGAGAGGTTTGGAATTTAATCCAGGTTTTTGGCACGCAATCTAGTGATTGGATATTGTATACCACCACCTCCTCTAACTTGCCGGCCAACATTCTGATAGTGAATTATTTTTCGACCAATGGGACTCGAACTGGCTAACCACAGTGTTCGACTGTTTAGACTTCAATGCCACCAGGCGGGCTCTGACACGTATTTTCAGGTACAATAATGAAATTACAGTAATAAGGCAATAGACGTGCGCGTCCTTTGAGTTTAGATATAAAGCATGCGAGCGACTTCATTAGGTATGATCCCTTTCATCACTGAGCTTAAACGATTACATGTGTTCTCTCCGAAATACATCTCAGTAAGCTCGCACACATGAACGTCTTTCGTAGGAATGTGCAGATTACCTCCATTCTTGAAAGAGGTAAGGGTAAGGTAAGGGTTATTCTGCCCGAGGGCAGGTCCGAACCTCCGCAGAGGTGTTCCTGAGCCGGAGTTTACGTGCGGTAGGGTGGCCAGTTCCTTTCCGCTCCTCCATTCCCTTATCCCCACCAACAGCGCGTGGCAACCCATCCAACTCCTGACCACGCCCAATGTTGCTTAACTTCGGAGATCTCACGGGATCCGGTGTTATCAATGGATAAGGATTTTCTAACAATAATGTTTAATGTTATTTATTTTACGTCTCACTAACGACTTCTGTTTTCTGAGACGCCGAGGTGCCGGAATTTTGCCCCGCAGTTCTTTTATGTGCCAGTAAATATACCGACACGGTACTGGCGTGTTTGAATACCTTCAAATATCACCGGACTGAGCTAGGATCGAACCTGCTAAGTTGGGGTCAGAAGGCCAGCGCCTCAAACTATGAGCCACTCAGCCCAGCTAAGGATTTTCTTTTTGTACAATAGCTTCCTTGGAAGTAACACACGGTTGATAACTGGCTAACATCTTTACCACCAAATCCTGAGATATAGTCAATAATATTTTGTGATAATAAACCTAACACCTATTTTGATTGTTACAAGCTTACCAATTCACCCACTCTAATTTTAACAGTAATTTTGATATCCTTACAATGCATCTTTAAAGAATATAAGAGATCGAGACCACTATTATTCCATTACTAACACCACCGAAACATTATTATTATTATTATTATTATTATTATTATTATTATTATTATTATTATTATTATTATTATTATTATTATTATTATTATTATTAGGTCCTAGCCGCACTCCATCACGAGGGAGCTAATGCCGACAAATATACACTGGAAGAAAGTGAATTAGGCACATTTAATAGTAAATGCAATCTTATTATTAAGTAGGCAACAGGTGTACATGAGCACATGTACGCCGCTTACCGGTGTATTAAGACTCCTATTCTTTCCTTATACTTTCTTCGTAAATAGGAGAAACCTCACCCAAATACTACTTAGGTATTCACCATTCTGCTACACAGTAGCTTTCCGAAGCATTATTGTGAAATGTGCATTAAAACAACATAAAATCAAACTGCACGTAACACAGTAACATGCATGTTTATAGTGGCTCTGTAGTGACGTAAGATGGCGGCGGCGGCCAAGCTTCCGGCTTCACTTGCACCAGTGCTACGAGATAGGGCGCTGCCAGTCTATTTACTATATGTCTGTGGTCGTGACATGCGCCCATAACCTTATTTTACCGGACGAGTTGGCTGTGCGGTTAGGGGCGCGCAGCTGTGAGCTTGCATCCGGGAGATAGTGGGTTCGAATCCCACTGCCGGCAGCCATGCAGATGGTTTTCCGTGGTTTCCTATTTTTATACCAGGAAAATGCTGGGGCTGTACCTGAATTAAGGCTACGGCCGCTTCCTTCCAACTCCTAGCCTTTTCCTATCCCATCGTGGCCATAAGACCTATCTGTGTCGGTGCGACGTAAGACAAATTGTAAAAAAAAAAATTGCCACATATGTTTTTAGAATGCAGAAAATATATGTTGTCCTTCCCGGTGAAATCCACTCTTTATTTAATAATTTTACAACTGAAGCCATTAATTCCAAAACAGCACAAGTCTGCCTTTTGGCAGTATACGAGTTATTGAAATGCCGTATGGCTTTTAGTGCCGGGAGTGTCCGGGGGCATGTTCGGCTCGCCAACTGCAGGTCTTTTGATTTGACTGCCGTGGGCGACCTGCGCGTCGTGATGAGAATGAACTGATGATGAAGACGACACATACACCCATCCCGCGTGCCAGCGAAATTAACCAATGATGGTTAAAATTCCCGACTCTGCCGGGAATCGAACCCGGGACCCCTGTGGCCAAAGACCAGCACGCTAACCATTTAGCCATGGAGCCGGGCATACGAGTTATTGATATCAGTGTATTCATCCCAGGCTAGGCAAATCACTGACAGTCAGAAAAGCCCAAAATTCTCAATGAAAGGTATTTTATAGAGGCAATGACATTGATAACAGCACAGGTCCATGAACAAATGCTTTTCTGATTGTCATCTTTAACATCCGCCATGTATTCCGAACCAAAGTCCACTCCTACTTGCCTTGTGAATGTGATTTTGTCTGTATAGTTCTGAAGAAAAGAAAGCAAGAAACTGTCTACTCACCAAATCAGCGAGTTAAGATAATCCAGGAAAGTGCTCGTGATATAAACGTTGTTGATGTCAACAATCCATGAACAAAGATTACGAAGCCTTCTTCTCTAGTTTGAAAGAACCTGTTCCTCTGACAAATAATCAAGAGAAGTGGAAGTGGAAAGTGATGAAATATAACATGATTGAGTACCATAAGAACTGTGTGACCGTAAGCAATATTGTAAGTGGTCAGTTCCAACAGAAACAGATTCTTAATCATTGGTTGATTAAATGTGCTTATGAAGATGACATACCAATTGAAGTTCTTAAGGCAAAGGAAATTAGGAAGTATGTAGCATCCATTAATCCCCATCATCGCCAATACTTTGAAGACCTGATGCAGAAATACGGAACGCAAAAGGAGAAGCATTCTGACTCAGAAAATGAAGTTTGTGACTCAGATTAAAAGTGCAAACGTACTATTCACACTATTGTAAACACATTTAAGTCTAAATGAATTCAGTTTCTACCTCAGTAACTTAATTTGGGCTCTCTTATTTTGAGGTTGCTTAATCTGCTACACAATAACTTCCAAAAAGAAAAAAACAGGATTTTTTAACATTTCTTCACACTTAAATCATTCATTGTATTTCCCTGATATTAAACAAGGTTATACTGTATGTACGTATATTAGTTAGCTGAATACAAAATATCAGCATAATAAAGTAAACAGTTCGAAAAGTATACAAAAATAATTGATTTTGTCAGAAAAGTGTGGTGGACTTCTGGTGTTCTGGAAAGCATGGCTTGAATTGTATGGAATTCTTTCTCTCCTCCCATTTTTACTTTATATCCACTAACCAGACATTTAACCCTAAGCGTATCAGTCTCCGTACATGCTCTCAATAGCTGAGCCTTTTGCACTGATTTCCCAAAGTATAAACAACGATTTTCGTAATTTTTCTCTCTTAGATCCGTGTCCTTATAGTCGCCCATTAATCATCACACCATACCTCTTATTTTTCTATTCGTAAGTCTTTCTTTCTTTCTTTCTTTCTTTCTTTCTTTCTTTCTTTCTTTCTTTCTTGACAAATTTTGGATAACTTTCCAGAATTATAATAATGCTGATATAAGATAAGCTCACGGGACAAGACGTTAGTCACCCCAGTGCGCAAGCACAGATGATTATTAAGCCGGTAGAGATGGCGCAGCGAACTAGTCTCGTGCTCAATCGCACGCGCACTGCCTTTACGTGAGCATAAGGCAGTAGCGATCAGTGAGGTTTTGATGTTTCAAGCGGGCAGTGTATGTCAACATGGGTAGATGTAATGATGCAACAAAGTTGCAAAAAGGGGCAATCGTGTTTGGTCATGCCCATGGCCATACGGTGCGTCAAAGTGCTGGATTTGTTGGTGTTTCACAGCGGACTGTTCAGTGTGTCTACAAGCAGTGGTGTACTACACGTGGCCACGAAACATTACGCCAGAATTGTGGTCGGTAAAAGATCCTGACTGAGAGGAACCGGAGACGCCTTTCAGGGCTTGTGAATCAAATCGCTTCCAAACCCGACAGCAATTGCTGCAGGCAGTGAATGGAGGTCCATCCAAACCTGTTAGCGAGAGAACATTGCGACAGCATCTGCATGCAATGAACATTTGGGGTTGGTTACCTCACAAGATGTCATTGCTCACACAGGCACAAAGCTGCGCATCTTCGATGGGCTAGAAATAATCGAAAATGGACAGCAGCTGACTGGCGGAACGTAATGTGGACTAACAAATCACGTTTTAGCCTGTGTTCCAATGATGCACGTCGTCGAGTGCACCGAAAATGCCAAATGAAGCATTTCATCCTGGATGTGTGCAAGGTCAGGTTCAAGCCGGAGGTGGATCTGTACAATTTTGCGGGTGTTTTTCGTATCATGGATTGGGCCCACTCACTGAGGTGTTTATTTAAACATTCTGGATGATCAGGTGTTGTTTTCAGTCAACATCTGCATGATGAGTATGCTACTGATACCCCGATTTTTCAAGATGACAACAGCAAAGTTAATCTGGCTGGACACATATGTGACTAGTTTGATAAACATTTCCCCACATATTACATCTCAATTGGCCTGCAATATCACCTGACTTGAACCCCACTTAAAAGACATGGGCTTGTCATATTCTGACATCAGTGGTGATATAATCATAGGACCAATTTCTTAAGAGTGTAATTGATTCTCTTACTTATGTGAGTACGATACTAACCCCCATTTTCAGACAATAAATTGACAGGGAGCGTGATTTTTCATTTTTTCAACAGGACTGTGCCAAAATAGTTCTGTGGGAGAGATCCATAAAGAACAAACTTATCAGTAAAGTTTTTTTGCCCCCGATTTATCCACCTGCGATTATTATCTCTGGGGTACTTTAAAAGATGTGTACAAGACGAACCCGCACGCCAAATAAGAATTGAAATACCAGGTGGCTCTCGAGTGCCGTACTTTCTACTTATAAGTGTCCCTAATGATGAACGGGATACCTACTAACTGATTTTCACAGGGGTTACTTACGTCAGAATTCGAAGAGATAACAACCGGACGGCTGCTCACAGCACGTTCCTCAGGGCTACCCGTCTAACGCGCCCTATTGCGGTAGTAAACACCATCTTCAACCTTCAGTAGTAGGCTAGTATTTGGTACAGTAGCATTACAGTTACTGCCAACATATCAACAATGGCCGGTGTGTTCAGTAACGACGAATAAACACACATCATTTTAATCTCTGGAGTGTGGTCGGAATGGAGCCAAAGCTGGCAGACAGAATACGCAGGAGTTTCCAAATAGCCACCTGCCTTTTATACACGTACAGTCGAACAGATTTACAATTGAGAGGTACTAGATCGTTCAAGACACATACAAACAAATGTCTAGACTGGAATATCTGTATCTGTATAAGTGAATGAGTTATTAAATATTTATTTTCTGCATTTTTGGAGCGTTTACAATGCACTCTGTTACAGAACATGTGTAGTAAAATGACTGCTAATTGTTTCACATCCAAAATATAGCACGTTGTAGCGCTGCTTTGTAAACTAGCGATTAGGCATCCCATTCATCACTAGTGCATGCGGGACGATACAATTTACGGGGTTCGAGAGCCATCTGGTTTATAATATTCGTCAGAAAATTGCCGGGATTCTTCAACATTAACTACAGCGAGTGATTAATAATTTCCTAACTAGGTGTTAAAGATATCTGGAGAATGAAGGTAGGCAGTTTTCAACACCTGCTTTCATAGTTTGATAAGTAATGAACTTCTTAAAATATTATTACTTTTGTGTGGTTTACCTTCTCGGTATTGACCTCGACGAGCACACGCTTGCCTATAGTGGAAACAATGCGCACCGGAGTAAATTGTAACTGCCCGCCTTGTATAGCGATATTATTGCGTTCCCGTAGTCAAATTATTCCTTGTTTGTTCTGAAGTAAATTCTCCAGGCAATACTTTTGCAAACTTCTGTGAATTCTCCTTATTGTCAGTGGGATAAAGAAGTGCTGAGAAACGAGAAAATAATTCTGTCGAACAGGCGAGGTAGAGCAAAATGCATGGAATAAAAATTGGCTTCTTTAAAAGACTGCCAAAAGGCACCAAATAGACAAGTATACTCCGAATAGACACGAACAGCTGAAAGGTATTTATAGGCGTAAGGATGTTACTGTGACAGTCCTTCGCTAGTCCCAGCAGTAGGCAGCTGCGTGCTTACAGTGTAAGCAGAAATACGGTCTCTGTTGTGAAGGATAGTTCAATGTGAGCGGTGGAACTTGAGAATGTCGTAGTTTGAGCAGCAAGCAAATTTCAAGTTCTGCCAAAAATTACACAAATCTGCTGGCGAAACGTTTGACATGATCAAGTAGAAATCGCCCGGTTCACCACGACGGAAAAAGGATGCGGATAGACAGGTCAAAAGACTATATGATCCGCTGGGCGAGTTAGCCGCGCGGTTAGGGGCGTGCAGCTGTGTTCTTGCATCCGGGAGATAGTGGGTTCGAAGCCGACTTTCGGCAGTCCTGAACATGGTTTTCCGTGGTTCCCCATTTTCACACTAACCAAATGCTGGGGCTGTACCTTAATTGAGCCCACGGCCGCTTCCTTCCAACGCCTAGGCCTTTCCTATCCCATCGTCGCCGTAAGACCTATGCCGATGTGACGTAAAGCCACTAGCAAAAAACTATGCAATCCTTGAGCTGTTAGCGCCAGTCCACGAACATATTGACTGTAGTATATAGATGTACACTGTGTTGCCTACACTGTAGGTGCCGGTCCAAGAAGTTATTGACTGTAGTGCATAGATGTACACTGTGTTGCCTACAATGCAGGGAGGATGGTTGCCTAGTTGTACTTCCTCTTAAAACAATAATCACCACCACCACCACCACCACCTACAATGCAGGTGCCAGTACAAGAAGTTATTGACTGTAATAAATAGGTGTACACTGTGTTGGCGACACTGTAAGGTACCAGTCCAAGAAGTTATTGACTGTAGTACATAGGTGTACACTGTGTTGCCTACACTGTGGGTGTCAGTCCAAGAAGTTATTGACTGTAGTATGTAGGTGTACACTGTGTTGCCTAAACTGTAGGTGCCAGTTCCAGAAGTTATTGAGTGTAGTACATAGGTGTACACTGAGTTGCCGACACTGTAAGGTGCCAGTCCAAGAAGTTATTGACTGTAGTACATAGGTATACACTGTGTTGCCTAAACTGTAAGGTGTCAGTCCAAGAAGTTATTGACTGTAGTACATAGGTGCACACAGTGTTACCTACACTGTAGGTGCCAGTCCAAGAAGTTATTGACTGTAGTACATAGGTATACACTGTGTTGCCTAAACTGTAAGGTGTCAGTCCAAGAAGTTATTGACTGTAGTACATAGGTGCACACAGTGTTACCTACACTGTAGGTGCCAGTCCAAGAAGTTATAGATTGTAGTACATAGGTGTACACTGTGTTGCCGACACTGTAGGTGCCAGTCCAAGAAGTTATAGATTGTAGTACATAGGTGTACACTGTGTTGCCGACACTGTAAGGTGCTAGTCCAAGAAGTTATAGATTGTAGTACATAGGTGTACACTGTGTTACCGACACTGTAAGGTGCCAGTCCAAGAAGTTATAGATTGTAGTACATAGGTGTACACTGTGTTGCCGACACTGTAAGGTGCCAGTCCAAGAAGTTATAGATTGTAGTACATAGGTGTACACTGTGTTGCCGACACTGTAAGGTGCCAGTCCAAGAAGTTATAGAGTGTAGTACATAGGTGTACACTGTGTTGCCTAAACTGTAGATGCCAGTCCAAGAAGTTATAGCCTGTAGTACAAAAGTGTACACTGTGTTACCTACACTGTAAAGTGCCAGTCCAAGAAGTTATAGCCTGTAGTACATAGGTGTACACTGTGTTATCTACACTGTATGTGCTGGTCCATGAAGTTCTTGACTGTAGTACATAGGTGTACACTGCGTTGCCGACACTGTAAGGTGCCAACTCAAGGAGTTATTGACTCTAGTACATAGGTGTACACTGTGTTGCCTACACTGTAGGTGCCGGTCCATGAAGTTCTTGACTGTAGTACATAGGTGTACACTGTGTTGCCAGCACTGTAGGTGCCGTTCCACGAAGTTATTGACTGTAGTACATAGGTGTACACTGTGTTGCCTACACTGTAGGTGCCGGTCCATGAAGTTCTTGACTGTAGTACATAGGTGTACACTGTGTTGCCAGCACTGAAGGTACCGTTCCACGAAGTTATTAACTGTAGTACATAGGTGTACACTGTGTTGCCGACACTGTAGGTGCCGGTCCATGAACTTATTGACTGTAGTGTCACATGCTAATAGGTTACTTTTCCGTACATAGGAACAAAAATAGGCAAAATCTCATTCCTAGTTATTTGTGGTTATTGATGGCTATATTGATTATAAAAGTTTTGCGGGTGGAGCTAACTTGCTACTCTCTTCTAGACCCGTCCCTCTCAGTTAGATATTACTGCTGCTGCTAACAAGGAATCGCGGTCTCATAACAGCTAGTTGCACTAAAAATCTGTTTAGTGCTTCTCTATTGTTGGTGGTCAGGGCGCTCATAGTCTTTCCTTTCTCCTTGTTATGCTGCACTGTAATATCATGATGTCGAGTGGCCTCGTGCAGGGCTTTCTTTTCGACGCCAATGGGTGACTTGCGTGTGTGTGTTCGTGATGGTGAAGTAGTGAGATTGCGAAACCCGGCGTCGGAACGTAGTTGAGAGAGATAATCTACCCGATATTCGCCCCTATTAGGAATTCGAAAGCTCTAATCAGTTCAAATGAACAATATTTATTTTATCTGTTGGTCGGATGTAAGGGGAGTTTGACTTAAAATTGCCAACCATCAGGGGGATTTTCTTTTTCATTTTTAATGTTGAAATCACTTCTTAGCTGACAATGTAGGGTCCCCATACTACGAAAAACGTAAAATTAAGCGATTTCCTCAATTGTGACGAAATTCGAAGGGATAAAAGGCCCGGAGAGGTTTCAAATTATGAGTAACTCTATCAAACTAGAAAAATTCGAAAATCACTTCCGGCCTAAATGTACTTACGGAAAGCAGCCTAACATTCGCTCGTTTCTTTACTCTTTTTCTTTTTTCTTCAAATCCTAGCCAAATTATTTACATTATTATTTCTGTAATGTGTTCCTTGGTTCAATACCCTTAGGCGCTTTTTGAATCTTCGGAAAATGTCCACACCGATTGTAGTTATAAGGAATTGAGCGTAACTCTGCATCGGCTCACATTAGCGCTCGTAGTGGCAGAAAAAAGAAATCTGCTAGTTTCATCGATCACATAGCGATAATTAAGGAAAGGATTGCCACTGTTGGAAATAAATAAAGAATATATTATCATACTTCATCATCTTTTATTTACCTAAAATTCGTAGCTCATACCCCTAGGATGTTTTCAACATTGAGTTGCTTGCTGAAGAGCTAGAGCTGAGAATTTTGATTGGAAAAAGAAAGTCCAGTACATGGTATTTCCATGAATATTCCAACACAGAATCCGCTATGGACTCGATAATGGTGTCCGGGATTGTGTTTATTCTTAGAAAGTTCAGCGTCTCCTTCGTAATTGTCCCTCTAGGGCAAATCATAAGCACAATTACTTCCCATTTTGTAATTTCATACTTCTTTATGAGATCCTCAGTGTATGGTTCATATGTGGGCTCCTCCTTCTCTCAGTCTAATCGAGGGTGATGATCATTTTCCTTGAATCTTATAACGGGATCAGTCACAATACCCGTACCTTTTGCCCAGTTGATATCAGCTCGTCTTGTGGATCCATTTGTGGAACATCCTACTGTAGAGAACTGAACTATTTGCTCCTTGAACTTAGATGTATGCCTGATATGAATAAACCAGAGTAACCTCTTTGAAGGAATAAATGGTTACGTTTGTTGTTCTTCATGTTCAGGGGAGCATATGACTGGTAACCTAAAAGACTGAGTAAGGAAGGTTTTAGGCCATAGACATGTCAATAAAGAAACCTTATTCACTATGCTACTCCGTATCGAAGTCACGGTAAATTCCCTTCCTCTTCTTCAGCAAGAAGATGCAACCCCTCTAATGTCAGCGCACTTCCTTCGTGAGGAGGGTTTAGCTACAATTTCAACTGGGCCCGAACCTCTTCTCAGTAAGAACCTGAAATGGGAGTATAGATTCCAACAACAAGCCACTGAAGACTTCTGGAAGAGATGGACAAGAGACTATATACTACAGTTACGGAGTTACACCACTTCCGCCAACCCAACGGAAATTCAGTTTATCTCCGCGTTGGACACTTGGCCCTGATACAGGAACACAACCGCCCACGTCGCATGTGGGCAAGAGGACTTACACCAGAACTACGTTCAGAACGGATGGAAAAATCACAGGACTGTTTTACTTCGTAATCCCGATCGTCCTCGGATATCACGCCCCGTGTAGTTGATCATCCCATTGGAAGTCGAGCAGGGTGGGGGAGGTTGTGGAGAACTGAACCGTTTCCTCCTTGAACTTAGATATAAGCCTGCTATGAATAAACCAGAGTATATATAAGCTTTCTTAGAAAAAGTAAGTGGTTACGTTTCTTGTCCATGTTTAAAGCACTGTTGAATTATTTTACCTATTACTACCCTGTAACACTTACTTCTTCATAGACCTCCAACTGTCCTTGTTTACGGAAGCTTGCAGCAATCAATGTGCGAACTGTATTGTGCCAATTAATTCCCATCAGCTCTCCCTTAAGACAAAACCTTAATAAATGAGTTAAAAGTTTCGAACTCGTAGCACCTTCTGCAACAGGATGAATTAAGATTCCTTCCAGAGAGAGATTGAACAGGGATGACATTACAGTTCATATTAATCCCTTCTTCCCATTGTCCGCATAACATACCTCTTTCATTACTGATCCAAGCGTTTCCTTTCGTTATCATATGTTCTGCTCAAGATTAACGTCTCCATCTGACGGTCGAATCACCATTAACATCCCTCACTCCACATGAAGACTGCGGAGAGGTTTGGAATTGAATCCAGGCTTCTGGTACGTAATCTTGTGATTAGAAATTGTATACCACCACCTCTCGGCCAACATTCTGCTGAATAAACCACCCATGGAACTCGAACCGGCTAACCACGGTATCAGACCATAAGTACTTTATGCCTTAACGATCTTGACTACAAGGCGGGCGTAGCGTGATGCCATTTTCGTCATCATTCCTGTAAAATCTTGGCTGTTCGTTGGGTAGCAGGCAAGAGAGACGCCAAGCTGCCATTCTGAGCTGTATTTCTATCTTTATAAGGAAAACTCACCATCTCCATTGTGAATGGCATTAGACAACTGAGCGTGACGCTGTAGTAGAAGTTCTTGAACTCAATAGTTAACAGCAGTAGGAAACGTTGCCTGCAATTATCATCAAAACTCCCCAACGCGCACCGTGCATCGGAAGAAACGTATGTGTTCCTCCCCGTGGTGTTTCTCAGACAACTTTAAGAGACATGCAATTTAATATAATCTTTCTCCCTGCGTATACAGTAATTTACGTAGAAATCCATATATAATGTAGAATGCCGTAGCAAAGCACGCGGACATTTTCTAGTATTTTGTTTGTTTGATTTTTATTTATATAGATGTTATGTGTACGTCTCAAATGGCAGGTGCAATCTCGACTTAGGTTGTTGGCATTTGAGGATATTGAAATATGACTACTCCATGGATTAACTATAAGTAAGGTAAGTACCTGAGTTTAGCGCTCGTATGACGTATACAGTTTCCCCGGAGCAGGTTAGAATTTAAAAGCCAAGACCTCTTCTTATGCGATGGTTCAGTGAACATTCCTTCTATATCACGGCGTCCTTGATGTTGCTCCTGTCTGGAGGCTGTTGTAATACAATGCTAGGTCGTTCATCTCTCTGCAGAGAGTTCTTGTTATGGTGCAATTATTATAATTGCTGAGATGACGGCTAACTGTGATCCCGAAAAGGACAAAGATGAAGTTTCCTTTATAAAAGGATTATCCGGCGATTTCGCCGTTGTTCAGGGAACGCCTGATTACATCATAACTCTGAAGTGGGTCGCAATCTTCGGGGAGGTGCCTTTCGTGTTGCTTCCTGAGAACTCCTGAGGTGCTTACCGTCCAACCAGAGAAGGCGAGACTGGAGCTGTGGAAGAAGAGGACTCCTCACTTCCGCGGATGGATGCCACCAACTGAGCAGTTACCAGCTGCACATAATGAAAGATGGTTGGTGTGGAAGTCCCTGAACAGGCTACGATCAGTAGTGGGAAGATCCAGGGATAACTTGAAGAAATGGGGGTTCAGTACAAGTGACACAAGAACAAACCACGAGCCACATGCTTCAGTGCCCTCTGTGTCCAACATCTTGCACAGAGGATGATCTCCTACAAGCCACTCAGAGTGCATTAGACATTGTAAAATACGTGGGCATATGCAATATGATCTCACATGTTTTTTTTTGTTTGCGTACTTCAAAATGTTTTGTACATTAACTGTATATTTGTATGTTTTCCACTCGAGTCTTCTTCTGTTAAGCTGTCTGGAGAAAGGTATCAGTCGGACATTCTCCACGATTCTCTGTCCTGAGCACCTTGTTTCAGTTATTTATTATTTAAATTTTTATTTAAAATTATTATTATTATTATTATTATTATTATTATTATTATTATTATTATTATTATTAGTTAAAATGGCCCTCCACAGGCTGTATCTAATAATTAAATAAATAATTAAAAGTTGTTCATAGCTTCTCTCATGTTTGACATCTGTTAACATTCCAGAACTTCCTCTTACTTTTCTTCCATCTCTTTTTTCCCTCCATCGCCCTATGTTGAAGACAATTTCTACGTGGTGTGTGGCCCAGGATATCGTTTTCATCAGGTGTCTCTTCTCTCATACTCTCCTTAGCACTTTATCTGTCCTCTTACCTTTTTCCATTATTCTCCACAACCATATTTTAAAACTTTCCAAATACTTTGTTTCTTTGTTTCTATCTCAATGCCCATGTTTCAACTCCATATGGCATCACAATCCTCTTTCTTAAATCAATAGGGATTGCCTTAGATGTCAAAAACCCTCTCACCTTTCCGAAAGCTTCTTGTCCCATATATATACTGCTTCTTACTTCACTTGTACAGCTTCAATTCCATGTTAACAAAAATTCCCTAATATCTCAGTGATTGAACTTGTTCCAATTTCTTTCCCTTTAGTGGTATGTTAACAGCAATCTCCTCCTTTCCTCTTCTCATCACCTTAGTCTTCCCAACGTTGATCTTCATTTCGAACTCTTTGACTAGCCTCTCAATATTTTCCAACATGACTTGTTGATCTTTTTCTGACTCCGCTAATACGGCCACATCATCTGTGTATTTTGTGGTCATTTTTGTTCCCCCACCCACTACAACGCCTCTTGCTTTTTCCAGGGCCTTCTGTAACAGTTTTTCGGCATACATATTGAGCAAAGCCGAAGGCATGCAACATCCCTGTCTCACTGCACTTCCGACTCGAGTATAAGAGTAATAATTATTACTGCTGTGTATTAAATCTGTCTGTAGTCACAGCTCGACTCGCCCCGGGGTTACATAAACTTGACACAGGTAACAGAAGCCTTACACATATTTCTAAGCCCCCTGTTCCCGATACGAGTTGTTACGCCATCAGGGCAGTGTGTGACCCCTACCACCACCCCGCTAGTAAGAAAACAACCGATAAAGTTGGTGAAGTAAGAAACTATTCCGTGCTTCCGATCACATAACTTTTTTTTTTTTGCTATTGGCTTTACGTCGCACCGACACAGATATATCTTATGGCGAACATAACTTTCTAAACTTGTAGTAGGTTTATTTGTGGCTGGTGCAACATGAGAGCAAGTTCCTTCTTAACTGTTTACGTAATCACAAGTGGGACAATTCAACGGAAATAAGACTTTCGACTGAACAGGTTAGAGCTGAAATTAAAATTAACATCAATCTTCGTGGTGGTAGTGGTAGTGTTAATAATAATCAGAGGGAAAAATGGAGGGGATCCGTCACTTCGAAAAACGAAGGTATCGGCCGAAGAAAGACAAGGACAACGGAGGACGTGAAAATGAAAGGCTCCTTAGCCCTCGCAACCTAATAGCTTCGGGATCGGAAAAGAACAAGAGTTGACCAAGGAAGGTCGGATAGGATAGATGAAGGTGAGGAGCCCGGCAAAAGTAGTAATAATAATAATAATAATAATAAAAATAATAATATGTCTCACTAATTTTTGACGGTTTTCGGAGACGCCGAGGTGCCGGAATTTTGCCTCGCATTAGTTCTTCTACGTGCTAGTAAATCTACCGACACGAGGCTGACGTATTTGAGCACCTTCAAATACCACCGGACCATCAAACCTACCAAGTTGGGGTGAGAAGGCCAGCGCCTCAACCGTCTGAGCTCGGGCCTGGTACAAGCAAGTGGAAGCAATGCCAGGAGTCAGCTAAGGGTTCCGTGGTCGCCAACCCAAGTTCGCAAACTAAGAGTTCCAGGGACGCCTTTTAGTTGCCTCTTACGACAGGCAGGGGATAACGTGGGTGTTATTCTACCACCCCAACCCAAAGGGGCACGGAAATAAGACTTTGGATTGAACACGCAAGAACTAAAATTAATAATCAATTTTGGTGGTGGTGCTGCTGATTATTGTTTTAAGATGCACAACTGGGCAACCAGAAAAAATGGAATGGGTCCACGATGTCGAAAAATGAAGGTATCGGCCAAAGAAAGACAAGGGCTCGAAAGGCGTGAACTTGAAAGACTCCCTAGGCCTCGGAACCCAATAGCGTTGGGATTGGAAAAGAACCAGAGTTGACTAAGGGAGGTCGAATAGGATAGATGAAAGTGAACAACCTGGCAAAAGTAATAATAATGTGTCTCAAAAACTAAATTTTGACAGTTTTTGGAGACGCTGAGGTGTTGGAAGTTTGCCTCACAGGAGTTCTTTTACATGCTAGTAAATCTATCGACACGAGGCTGACGTATTTGAGTACCTTCAAATACCACCGGACTGAACCAGGATGAAACCTGCCAAGTTGGGGTCAGAAGGCCAGTGCCTCAACCGTCTGAGTTCGGCCCTGGCACAATAAAGTGGAAGCAATGCCAAGACTCAGCTAAGGGTCCCGTGGTCGCCAACCCAAGTTCGCAAATTAAGAGTTCCAGGGACGCCTTTTAGTTGCCTCTTACGACAGGCGGGCGATAACGTGGATGTTATTCTACCGCACCCAACACAGGGGGACGGAAGTAAGACATTGGATTGAAGAGGTAAGAGCGGTGGTGGTGGTGGTGGTGATTATTTTTTAATATGGAGTACAACTGGTCAACCATCTTCTATTAATAATGATCAGAGAAAATGGAAGGGATTGGACATTTCGGAAAAGACAAGAGCCACGAAAGGCGTGAAAATTAAAGACTCCCTAGGCCTCGGAACCTAATAGCGTCGGTGTCGAAAAAGAACAAGAATTGACCAAGGGAGGTCGAATAGGATAGATGAAAGAAAGGAGCCTGGCACAAGTAAGTTAGTAGGGTAGTGCTCCGTAGTCGCTAACCTACGCCTCATAACGACAGGCAGGGGATAACGTGGATGTTATTCTACCACCCCCACCCACAGGGGGATGCCTATACGAAGCTGAATGCTTGACGATGAAGAGGAAAAACGAGCTTTTTAGGTATCAGAAAAACACATTGACAAAAATCTTAGGTGCACGTAAGAAAGATGATTCATAGAAGAGAAGTAATGAAGAACTATACAGAAATACTGAAAGAAGAATGGACACAATGGAAAAAAAGGAGACTGATGTTTTACGGGCACTTAATAAGAATGAATGACAATCGGCTAACCAAGAGACTATTCGACTACTTCAACGACAACCCAAAGAAAAAACGCACCTGGATACCAGAGAAGCCAACATTCCAGAGGCAGATGTACAGAACAGACTAAGATTCAGACAGCAACTCAAAATGTGAAAGGGTTTCCAGGAGTCTACGGATAGAAACAACATCTGGAATGAAGAGAGGAAAGACTAGCAATTGAAGGGATAAAAGAGTGGTGGAGGAAGACGAAAGCTAACATAGTTCTTAGATGGCGGTACCGAGCGAAGTAGATTGCACAAATGTTCATGTTATTAATCTGAACTCATTGGAACATCACATAAGAACTAACTTATTAATTACAGACGATTAATTTACCTTTCTCATTGTTATTTCGTTCTACATTTCTTTCTTAGTCCATTTATCGTCCAGGGTTGGTTCTTCCCTCGGACCCAGTGAGGGATCACACATCTACCACCAAAAGGGCACTGTCCTTGAGCGTGAGATATTATGTCGCGGATACAATGGGAATGAGGAGCCTTGTGTGGGATGGGAAGATCGGAAGGGATAGACAAGGAAGAGGGAAGGCAGCGGCCGTGGCCTTAAATTAGGTACCATCCAGGCATTTGCCAGGACAAGAAGTGGGAAACCACGGAAAACCACTTCGAGAATGGCTGAGGTAGAAATCGAACCGCCTACTACTCAGTTGACCTCCCGAGGCTGAGTGGACCACATTCCAGTCCTCGTAACACTTTCCAAAGTTTTTGACAGATCCGGGAATCGAAACCGGGCCTCCGGGGGTGGCAAGTAATCACACTAAACACGACACCACAGAGGCGGACATTTAAATATGTAACATTTAAAATTATCTTAGGATTGTCTACTTCTTTAACTATTAGGTTAGACCCATGAACAGTGATGAAATATGGTCTTAATATGTTCACCACTAAAATACATTGGACTATCGGCAGCCCTGAAAATGGTTTTCCGTGGTTTCCCATTTTCACACCAGGCAAATGCTGGGGCTGTACCTTAATTAAGGCCACGGCCGCTTCCTTCCAACTCCTAGGCCTTCCCTATCCCATCGTCGCCATAAGACCTATCTGTGTCGGTGCGACGTAAAGCCCATAGCAAAAAAAAAAAAATACATTGGCAGAACGAAATAAAACAAAATGGAAAAGATGACGGATTTTGATAAACTGTAGAAATATCGATGGTTAAGAGAACTCCTCCCCATCTCATCAACATAACCGATTACAGATGGTGGTAACAGTAGTAGTGATAACAGTTTTTCTTTTCTTAATCCCTCCAGGGTCGGTTGTTTCCTCGAACTCTACGAGGGATCCCACCTCTACCGCCTCAAGCGCAGTGTCCTGGAGCGTGAGACTTTGTTGTTGTTGTTGTTGTTGTTGTTGCTAGTTGCTTTACGTCACACCGACACAGGTAGGTCTTATTGCGACGATGGGACAGGAAAGGCCTAGGAATGGGAAGGAATTGGCCGTGGCCTTAATTAAGGTACAGCGCCAGCATTTGTCTGGTGTGAAAGTGGGAAACCACGGAAAACCATCTTAAGGGCTGCCGACAGTGGGGTTCGAACCCACTATCTCCCGGATGCGAGCTCGAAGCTGCGCTCTCCTAACCGCACGGTCAACTCGCCCTGTGCGTGAGACTTTGGGTCGGGAGATAGAACTAGGGAGAAGGACCATTACCTAGCCCTGGTGACCTCCCATGCTATGCTGAACAGGTGCCTTGTGGAGGGCTGGGAAGATTGGGAGTGATAAAGGAGGAAGAGGGAAGGATGCGGCCATGGCCTCAAGTTAGGTACCATCCCGGCATTTGCCTGGAGGAGAAGTGGGAGACCACGGAAACCCACTTTGAGGATGGCTGAGGTGGGAATCGAACCCACCGCTACTCACTTGGCATCATGAGGCTGAGTGGACTCCGTTCCAGCCCTCGTACCACTTTTCAAATTGCATAGCAGAGCCGGGAATCGAACCCGGGCCTCCGGGAGTGGCAGCTAATCACACTAACCACTACACCCCAGAGGCGGAGTAATAATAGCAGTAGCAGTAATACCCGTTGAGGTAGAACATGCTCCTATAAATTACTTGTATGTTTCAAAAAGCGAAGAAAGCCAAGTAAGAGCAATCAGCGAGAGGAGAGAGACCCAATGCCAAGCTGTGTGAGTCTCATTAGCCTTGCCTCTGACCTGCCTTGCTTGTTTGATTTGGCGAAATATAACAAACAATACTGTCGAGTCTGGGGATGAAGGAGGAGACAGAAGAAGACTGGGGAATTACATTTCATTCTAGAATAATCAAACCCGTGAATGTTAAGTCGTATTATTTCAAGAATATGATAACAAAGCATTAACCACTGTGTTGACAGACGATGAAAGTCTGTAAGAACTGAACTTGACGAGAAAGGTGCATGAGTTGTTGTACGCTGATATGTAAGAAAAATATTCGTTCCGAGACTAACAAGCTTAGATTACCTTTTAACACGTTCCTGTTTAGATAATCAGTCCATAGACTGGTTTGATGCAGCCCTCATGTCACCCTATCCTGTGTTAACCTCTTAATTTCTACATAACTACTACATCCTACATCTGCTTTAATCTGCTTGTTATATTCATACCTTTGAATCGATCTCCTCTCGCCAATTCGATTCAGTATCTCTTCATTCGTGATTCGATCTAACCAGCTCACCTTCAGCATAATTCTGTAAGACCACATTTCAAAAGCTTCTATTCTCTTTCTTTCTGAGTTAGTTATCGTCCATGTTTCTCTTCCATACAATGCCACACTCCAGACGAAAGTCTTCTAAAACTTCTTTGTAATTCTATATCAATGTTCGAAGTAAGCAAATTTCTTTTCTGGAAAAAGGACTTCCTTGCTTGTGCCAGCCTGCATTTTATGTCCTCCTTACTTCTGCAATCGTTAGTTGTTTTACTACCCAAGTAACAATATTCATCTACATCCTTTAAGGGGGGGAGACCTACCTTAACGCGGGGAAAATAGGCCAATATTCATTCGATTGTTATATATGCTACAAACGTTGTTGACAAATGCTACACATATCCGAGTATTGGCATGCTTCAGAGCAATCAGAAGCAACTTCAATAATGTCAAAATTCTAATTATAACATTTTCAAATAAAATGTTCAAAATTTCCCGCCTTTTTAACAACATATCACGGCTTCGTTCATAACTCTCTTACTGTTTCGCCGATAATTATGATTTTTTTCAGAGTTTCCTCCCACTGTACCTCATTCAGATCAATAGGATTTAGATTTTATATAACACATTTATTTACAAAAATATTAATATTGTTTGGTACTCGGAATTAGAACCCGACAAAAAATCTAAATCACAGTCTATGTTAATGATAGAGGTTCATTTTGTAGCTGGAAGTTTGATACATGCTTTAAAAAAAATAAAAGTACGAAAATTCTTATAAACTTGGAATTTATAAGGGAAACAGTGATGTATTGTGAAAAAGGCGGGAAATTTTGAACGTTTTATTTTAAAATATTAACATTTTTAAAATTCTGACATTATTGAAGTTGCTTTTGGTTGCCAGGAAGCATGCCAATACTGGGATATGTGCAGCAATTGTCAACAACAATAGTAGTATATTTAACAATCGAATGAAAATCTATTTTTTCCCTTTGTTAAGCTGGGTCTCCCCCCTTAAGACTTCATTTCCTAATCTATCACCTGACTTCCTCGACTGCGCTCCATTACATTTGTTTTGGGTTTATTTACTTTCATCTTGTATTCCTTCTCCAAGAAGCATTCAGCAATAACCTGCATATCGTCTGCAGTCTCAGATAAAATAACAATACCATCAGCAAATCTCAGGGTTATGATATTCCTTCTTTGGGTTGGGGTTCCTCTTCCAAATTCCTCTTTACCGCCTGTTTTATATAAACATTGAAAAGGAGGCGTGGGGGGAGGGTCTCATTCCTTTCTAGATTCCTCCTTCTTTTTATATCCTTCAATTCTTATCACTGCAGACTAATTTTTTACAGTCTGTAGATAATAATTCTCGTTTCTCGGTATCTAATCCCGATCAACTTCAGAACTTCAAATAGCTTGGTCCAATCAACATTATCGAGTGCGTTTTCTAGATGTACGAATGTCATGCCTCTAAGATCAGACGTAAAGTCAGCAATGCTTCAAGCGTTCCTACATTTCTTCTGAAGTTAAACTCATCTTCTCATAACTCATAAATACAAAAATGTAAAACACGTGTGCACTATCTATCTTAGTTTATAAACAAGAATGAAAATCTCCACAATTCATATTTCTTTATGAGTCAATATGATTTTACGGTTTTCGGAGATGCCGAGGTGCCGGAATTCAGTTTCGCAGGAGTTCCAGTAAATTTCCCGACACTAGGCTGACATATTTATGCACCTTAAAATACCACTGGTGGGAACCTGCCTGAGTCATAATTCATTTTGTGCGAACTAATAATACTAATGGGGCTGCGTGGGTTCGATTCCCGGCCAGGAAGTTAAAACATTTAAGAAACGAGATTCCCACTTCTAGAGTAACACATAGGTCTGAGGTTCACTCCGTCCAAAGTAAATGGAAATGGTGTCAACATTATAACGATTAATTGATTTGCATCTAAGAAATCGTTTTGGAGAGTCATTTATATAGAATTTGGAGTCGAATGAGAGAAACTGACTCAAGGCCTATGAACTACCACAAATGAGATAATTTCTCTAGAGTGTGATGAGATGAGGCCTCTTTGATAAAAGAGCCTTCTATATGTGTCTCAGTCATGCCCATCCATCAATACTTCACATCACAGCCTGCAAGATTACATCACCATCTGTACTCTAACGCTCCTCTTTGATAATATGTCTCTCAGTTATGGTCATCCATCAATACTTCACATCACAGCCTGCAATATCACATCGACCATATATACTCTAACGCTCCTCTTTGATAATATGTCTATCAGTCATGCCCATCCATCAATACTTCACATCACAGCCTGCAATATCACATCGACCATATATACTCTAACGCTCCTCTTTGATAATATGTCTATCAGTCATGGCCATCCATCAATACTTCACATCACAGCCTGCAATATCACATCGACAATATATACTCTAACGCTCCTCTTTGATAACATGTCTATCAGTCATGGCCATCCATCAATACTTCACATCACAGCCTGCAATATCACATCGACCATATATACTCTAACGCTCCTCTTTGATAATATGTCTATCAGTCATGGCCATCCATCCATACTTCACATCACAGCCTGCAATATCACATCGACCATATATACTCTAACGCTCCTCTTTGATAATATGTCTATCAGTCATGGCCATCCATCAATACTTCACATCACAGCCTGCAATATCACATCGACAATATATACTCTAACGCTCCTCTTTGATAACATGTCTATCAGTCATGGCCATCCATCAATACTTCACATCACAGCCTGCAATATCACATCGACCATATATACTCTAACGCTCCTCTTTGATAATATGTCTATCAGTCATGGCCATCCATCAATACTTCACATCACAGCCTGCAATATCACATCGACCATATATACTCTAACGCTCCTCTTTGATAATATGTCTCTCAGTTAAGGCCATCCATCAATACTTCACATCACAGCCTGCAATATCACATCGACCATATATACTCTAACGCTCCTCTTTGATAATATGTCTATCAGTCACGGCCATCCATCAACACTTCACATCACAGCCTGCAATATCACATCGACCATATATACTCTAACGCTCCTCTTTGATAATATGTCTATCAGTCATGGCCATCCATCAATACTTCACATCACAGCCTGCAAGTCCTCCAACACATGAGTTCCAGAGTTCAAGTATTTAAGGATTTAAACACAGTCCCTATATGTTTATTTCTGAATATTTTCGAGTGTGATTTTACAGAATCTAATGATGTTCCTTCAAGAACAAAACACGCCATTCTATGCTTAATAACTTTTTTCAGGTATTTATAAATATAGTTATTCATATATTAATGTAGGGGACTTCAGGAGGGTGCTTAGACAAAAGAGGTTCCAGGACAAACCATCAAGAAGGAAGATAGATGCCCTCTGGACAAAGGAGAAGAAAAAACAATACCGCCAGAGGATGCGCAATTACTGGGCAAACAAAATAGTCGAATATCGTGGTCCTGAGTAGGTCTATACGAAACAACAATAATGTCCACAGAGTGAAGAATCTAAGAATTATTTAATACAAAATCATGTTAATATGTAAATAATATCAGAAAATATCGATAAGAACGTAAAAAACGGCATTAAATATTTTAATAGGTAACAGAAGTTGTTGCCTGCTGCCATTTCTTGATGGATACAGTACTTTTGTATCCATCCCTTGGCACAGGCCAGAGTAAAGTGTAGCTTCCACCGAAGTCCCAGTCTCATCCATGGCTGTGACAATATGGAAGCTGCTGGGGTACGGGTGGTGCTGAGTAATGACATTCAGAGGACGACTAGTGCATCTGAGTGTTATGAAAGGTGTTGCTCATAGGGTCAATCGTGCTGCAATAGCACTTTCTGACCCAGTGAGGAAAGCAATGGCAAACTACCTCACTCCTCGTCTTGCCTAGTACGCCTCATTTTGGTACTGCCATTGGTTTTTGCGGTTTCCTTATAACCGCATAACCTTTGGTGGTGCTATTTAAGGATCCAACCAGCCTCTGGGCTGATGACCTAACAGACAGACAACGGAAGTTGAAATATGCAAAAAAGACAAGTGGTTCCAGCGTATGATGTATGAAAAAATGTTTGCCTCTATTTGTCACTTCGATATACCAACCCAGATTAAATAAAAATACCTGAATTTTGGTCTATAATAATAATAATAATAATAATAATAATAATAATAATAATAATAATAATAATAATAATAATAATAATAATATGACCTCACCTAGCGCGTGCAAGCAATTTGACCTGCTCCCATCTACGCTGCCTGCACGTCAGATTCGATGTTTCCTTTCACCTTACCAGACGGCAGATCACTCTCGGCTGAGTTTTAATGAATTGTGTCGGGTAAACACCAAATGTGTCACCAGAGATCTTTTACATGCCGACATCCTACGACATGGAGAATGGACTTTCTCCGCCTTTGAAATTTCCAACTATCTCTGAATCCGTGATCTTGGGGCCTGGAGGCCGACACTCTAGCACTGATCCACAGACGTGGTGGTGATGGTGGAATACAGACTCCCTACGCATCGTCAGGGTTCGAAGACAACGGTAGTACCGAGCTAGTAGTTGCGTGGTTTGGGTCTCGTGGCTCTCAGCTTGCATTCGGGAGATAGTGGGTTCGAACCCTACTGTTGGGAGTCCTAAAGATGTTTTTCCGTAGTTTCCAATTTTCACACTAGGTGAATGTTAGCGCTATACCTTTATTAATGCTACGGTCGCTTCCCACTCCTAGGCCTTTCTTATCCCATCGCTGCCGTAAGACCTATCTGTGTCGGTGCGACGTAAAACAAATAGTAAAAATGAACGGGGTTAGATGAAGGGAGATCGGATGTGAGGAGATCGAAACAATGCAAGACTCAGCTAAGGGTCCCGGGATTACAGCCGTGCTGACGAAGCGAAGGTGTAATACTTGTATGACGTGCGACGCTCCAAGAGACCGTGACACAGTTTGACCTGGTTGCTCCCCGCTGTGCACACGTCTAGTCCAAGGACTGCTGTTAACAGCCTGTCTGCTAAAAGAGCGGTGCTTTATTACCATAGTAAACCACTCTGCTCTTAACTCGTGTTTCCATACCGACTATTGTGAAAATCAATGTGGTTTGGGGCTTTATATACAGTCCTCTTGTTCTATAGCGTGATTTAATAGTCCGGGAGTCATTATTAGAAGGTTTCTAATATGAGAGATTGTTATAATTACATGATAATACATAAATAAGTATAAGGGATTGAATTGCAACCCCTGTGGGTGGGGACGATAGAATAACACCCACGGCATCCCCTGCCTGCCGTAAGAGACGACTAAAACGGGCCCCAGGGGTTCTTAACTTGGTAGCGTTGGTTGGCGACCACGGGACCTTTAGCTGAGTCCTGATATTGTTTCCATTTACAGTACTTGCGTCAGACTCTTCACTTTCATCTATCCTATCCGACCTTCCTTCATTTTCCGAAGTGTAGGATCTTTTCGATTTGTTTCTCTCTGATTAGTGTTATATAGTCTATAGGATGGTTGCCTAGTTGTGCATCCTCTTAGAACAATAACCACCACCACCACGTACAATGTTACAAGTAACTGATAAAATCGTTACTCATTTTAGAGTATATTTAAACATGTAATGGAAAATCAAACTTAATTTTGATAAAGTAAGGAAGTAAGTAATGTTTTATTTTACTTGGCAAGATTAAGGCCTGTCTGCCTATATGGTATAGTGGTTAGTGTGATTAGCTGCCACCCCCGGAGGCCCGGATTCGATTCCCGCTTCTGTCACGAAATTTGAAAAGTGGTACGAGGACTGGTACGTGATCCACTCAGTCTCAGAAGTTAACTGAGTATAGGGGTTCGATTCCCTCCTCAGCCAGCCTCGAAGTGGTTTTCCGTGGTTTCCCACTTCTTTTCCAGGCAAATGCCGGGATGGTACCTAAAGGACACGACCGCTTCCTTCCCTCTTCCTTCTCTATCCCTTCTAATCTTCCCCCTCCTACAAGGCCCCTGTTCAGCATAGCAAGTGAGGCCGCCTCGGCGAGGTACTGGTCCTCCTCCACAGTTGTATTCCCGGACCAGATGTCTCAAGCTCCAGGACACTGCCCTTGAGGCGGTAGAGGTAGGATCCCTCGCCGAGTCCGGGGGAAAAGCCAGCCCTGGAGGGTAAACGGATTAAGATAAAAAGAAAGAAAGAACATTAAGGCCTTCAGGCCTTCTCTTACATCTAACCAGGCACAGACATTGATATTATATTGCAATAATCAAATAAAAATAAATAAATGATAAAATAAAATAAATTGAAATATGATAAGAGGAAAACACTCTTAAAAATAATATCCTATACGAACAAAATAGGTCTTGCGTTAAAGATTTAATAACATTTATAGGCCTACTAAGAACTTTAAAGTAATCTTCTTCCAGGGCTGCCGTAACAATAGAATTGTTGTGAGTAACAGCATCTAATTTACATAGGAGCGTTATTGGTGCATAAACTGTCTCCAAAGAGCATCTTTGAAGGTGCGAATAGCACTTCCCTCTGATACTTGAGGAAGGAGGTTCCACTCACGGCAGGCAAGTACTGTGAATAGCAGTTCTATGGATAGTTAAAGCAGAGATGGAATTATTAGTAGATCTGGTGTTAAGAATGTAATAGGATGAGAAGTATTTGAAATATGAAGTAAGGTAAAATGGCTGTGAAGAGTGAAGGGCTTTTTGGAGATAGCACAGTGCGATGGATTTCTAGTCGGGGTCAAGATGTACTGTATGAAGGAGTTACATAGTCATAGTACCGTAGGTTACAGACGTATCTCACACCTGCATTTTGACCGCATTACAATCTGCTCAACAACTTGCGCCTAGCGTCTGTATAAATAGCATAAGAATAGTAGAAATGCGGGAAAACTAGAGCTTCTACCAGCACTTTTTAAAAGTTTTTCAGGAAATGGGCCTTGTGAGAGATGGGAAGATTGGAAGGAAGAGGGAAGGAAGTGGCCGTGGCCTTAAATTAGGTACCATCCTGGCACTTTCCTGGAATAGAAGTGGCAAACCACGGAATGGAGAATGTCTTCTGTGTGATGTTCGTAATATACGTTGTCTATGACAGGTTATCATCAAAAGTAACGCCTAGGACTTTTACTGATGACATGAACGGTATGTTACTATTACATAACATTACAGATAGAATCTCTGGTCGACTGATCTTCGCGAGTAACTTCGAATATTCAAGGATGATGGCTTGCGTATTTGCTGGGTTAATCATTTATAACGAAATTATTTTACAATACAATGTAACAGTGACCTGAAATGCTCTTTTGTAAGACGCTCCATTTGTTTTCATATTCACTACACTTTGTTTCATCACTTTCTGCTTGCCTTGCCCTTACTAATGAACAGTGGCGTCGGGTGGTTATTCTATTGCTAGTGACAGCAGATTCCAAATGTGTAAACAAATCTTTCGAAGCAGTAAATACAGACAGGGCATATTTACCCTTGCTATAAGTTACATGAAACCACATTATTTAACTGTGGTATTGCACAAGATTGTTCTTTTAATGAATTATCAATAGGGAACATGCATGATCCGGGGTTTTAATTAAAAATATGCTAATCTGATTCAAAATTTCATGCAGAATTCAAAAATGTGATCAGAATGTACAAATAATAACTCCAAACATGATAAAAATCTACGAAAATGTCACGTCACGCAAGTACGCGATCTCATTGGTCTGACGTCATCGTACAGGTTGACTGAATTAGCAGACGAAATAACACATAGTGTGCTGTGAGAAGCAGGATACATTTCGCGTATTTCTACTTTATGTTAGTGTCTGGTATGGTTAAATTCGAGGTCTATACATTGGATAATAATCTGAGTGGTATATTTTAGGCTTAAAATGAATCCTGCGCAGACAGTGAGGCAGAAAACTTATAAATGGTGTAGAGTTCCGATGTGCAATAGCACATCGCATACCATACCAAATTGTTTATAAATGTTCCAAAGACGCTAAAACTAGGCAGAAATGGATTTTGGCGAGCCGGAGAAATGCTGGTGATATATCGGAAAAGTCTACAGTTTATTTTTTTGAAGATTTTAACGTAAGATGAATTTGTTTGAATTTTCAAATCACTTTTCCATGTCAGCTGTTCTAGTGGTAAAATTTTAAATTTTAATGTATTATGCTTTATTTAAATGCTTCAATTATATCTTGGAATATGAAAGTAATAAACAGTGCATTAAATAATGCTGATTATTAAAGTATTCTCCAAACCTAACCTATGTTTTGGGTGATCCATGTCAAGATAATAAATCAAAGGGGTTATGAACCATTTTGACAGCTCTAATTCTACCAATATATCTTGGCATGGGACAGTTATGTATGTCTTTATTGAAGAGCTTAATTGGTAAAGAAATTTAGGCTATATCTAAATACTCTATAATGTAACAAAGAATAGGCGTGTACATTATGAAAGGAAACAACGTGAATTTAACAAACGTATAACTCTACACAAAACCAATGCTTGTCTGTTGGGGGTCTTATAAGTTAACAATGCTCAATTATAATAATTATCATAATATTAATTAAATAAATAACATAATTGCACACAGATGAAAATAGTGATGTAGGTGTTTAAAATATTATACTACTTAGCCAAAGTTTTAGGTTATACAAGCCAAGTCAATAAACCGAAGGGTAAAAATACCGCGCGAATTGGCCGTGCGGTTAGGAGCGCGCAGCTGTGAGCTCGCATCCGGGAGATAGTGGGTTTTGAACCCCACTGCCGGCAGCCCTGAAGATGGTTTTGCGTGGTTTCCCATTTTCACACCAGGCAAATGCTGAGGCTGTACCTAAGGCCACGGCCGCTTTGTTCCCATTCCTAGGCCTTTCCTGTCCCATCGTCGCCATAAGACCTATATGTGACGGTGTGACGTAAAGCAAACAGAAAAAAAAAAAAGTAAAAGTCACAGCACCCAAAGACATTCCTGTATTGAGCGACTAAAATGTCACCAGGACACTTTTCTTTCCTGATATGCTCAGCTTGTTAAAAGCCAAATGTAATTAATGTTATTGTCTTCACGCCCCGCTAACTACTTCTACGATTTTTGGGAGACGCCGATGTGCAGGAATTTAGTCCTGAAGGAGTTCATTTACGTGCCAGTAAATCTACCGACACGAGGCTGACGTATTTGAGCACCTTCAACTACCACCGGACTGAACCAGGATCGAACCTGCCAAGTTGGGGTCAGAAGGCCAGCACCTCAACCGTCTGAACCACTCTGCCCGACTTGTGAAAACTAGATGAAGTCATATTTATCTTTATCATGTTTAATTTTTTCCCTCCACAAAGATATCGAATTCTCTTTCATGGGCCCCGGAAGTGGGTAGGCCAGTTGTCCCAACCATAAATATTTTTTTTTTTGGGGGGGAGGGGGGAAATGATAGATTATAGCCTTATAGTACTATGATCTTTCTTTCTTTCCTTCTTTCTTTCTTTCTTAATCAGTTTATCCTTCAGGGTTGGTTTTCTCTCGGACTCAGCGAGGGATTTCACCTCTACCACTTCAAGGACAGTGTTCTGGAACGTGAGACTTTGAGTATGGTGATGTAACTGATGAGGAGGGCCATTACCTCGCCCAGGCGGCCTCACCTGTTAGGCTCAACAGGGGCCTTGTTGGAGGATGGGAGGATCGGAAGGGATAGACAAGGAAGAGGGAAGGAAACGGCCGTGGCCTTAGGTGCCTGGAGGAGAAGTAGGAAAATACGAAAAACCACTTCGAGGATGGCTGAGGTGGGATTCGAAACCGTTCTACTCAGTTGACCTCCCGAGGCTGTGTAGAGCCCGTTCCAGCCCTCGTACTATTTATTTTCAACTTTCGTGGCAGAGCCGGGAATCGAAACCGGGCCTCCAGGAGTGACACACATTAACCACTACACCACAGAAGCGGACTAGTACTATAATGCTACCTATATGTTTATGTTAGTGATGAAATCCGATTTCTTACTTTACTAATGCTGAAAGCCCGAAAATGTAATGTTATTCTTTAATAGGGGAATCAGTCTAGAAGGAAATGTTGAAAGTGATGTGATATCTATCCAGGTTCGTTGTTATCCTAATACTATGGGTTACAGTACATTGCACGTATATAAAAAACGCCACTTACAAACTTGCTTGTTATCCGCGAATTTCTGCGGCCACAAAAGTCACATTTTTCAAGAATGATGACATCTACACATGGTAGATTGTCTGACTGTGCTGTTTTGAACGTTTCTTCTGTCATTTCGAAGTTATTCGCGATCATGAATAATAAACAATCGGCTTTTAGCAACGGCTGATGCACAACGGCTGGTAGAGCTCCATGCGGTACTGGATTGTGACGTCACAGCGCGCCGCTTACGTCAGAGGCCGTTTCACTCGCCTTGCGGAAAGGCACTATTAAATATTTTTTTAATGGTAGAAAACAAGGCAACATACCACAATGGAATACGTTTACGTACTATTTCATTGGTGTACTTTTCAAAAAAAATATTTTTGAAAATGATGCATGTTCCCAATTGAATCGAATTTACAAATTGGGAAACTAACTTTAATCCACGTGAATTCATTTAAAATTCCACTTTTAACAACGTTATTTGACAAATAGTAAATAGCATTAGCAAATAGAAGCTTTCTTTACCGTATAAAGGAATGATATGGAGGGCCTACTCACCAAAAGTATTTGTTCTATTTGTTCTAAAATCTAGAACGACACCTTCAAATGAACTAATAAGAACGCTACTACAAGTCACACGTGTTTTGCTCACATAGGAAAATTAACCATAGTTTTTTTTTTTTTTTTTTTTTTTTTTTTGCTAGTTGCTTTACGTCGCACCGAAACAGATAGGTCTTCTGGCGACGATGGGACAGGAAAGGGCTAGGAGTGGGAAGGAAGCGTCCGTGGCCTTAATTAAGGTACAGCCCCAGCATTTGCTTGGTGTGAAAATGGGAAACAACGGAAAACCATTTTCAGGGCTGCCGACAGTGGGGTTCGAACGTACTATCTCCCGAATACTGGATACTGGCCGCACTTAAGCGACTGCTGCTATCGAGCTCGGTACCATAGTTATTGACAACATACGTGCATGCACAAACACTTGGTCAAAATTTCAGTTTATGCGAAAATTAAATTTACAAAGTGACTTACCTTCAAGGCTACTTTACACGTCTTTCTTTCTTTCTTCTTTCTTCTTTCTTTCTTTCTTTCTTAATCCGTTTACTCTCCAGGGTTGGTTTTTCCCTCGGATTCAGCGAGAGATCCCACCTCTACTGCCTCAATGGCAGTGTCCTGGAGTGTGAGACTTTGGGTCGGGGTATACAACTGGGAAGGATGACCAGTACCTTGTCCAGGTAGCATCACCTGCTATGCTGAACAGGGGCCTTGTGAGAGATGGGGAGATTGGAAGGGATATACAAGGAAGAGGGAAGGAAGTGGCCGTGGCCTTAAATTAGGTACCATCCTGGCATTTTCCTGGAGGAGAAGTGGCAAACCACGGAAAACCACTTCGAGGATGACTGAGATGGGAATATCAAACCTCCTCTACTCCGCTGCACTCCCGAGGCTGAGTGGACCCCGTTACAGCTCTCGTACCACATTTCAAATTTCGTGGCAGAGCCGGGAATCGAACCAGGGCCTGCGGGAGTGACAGCTAATCACACTAACCACCAGACGGCTACTTTATACACATACATAAATTTGGAAGGAATATTACTACTACTACTACTAATAATAATAATAATAATAATAATAATAATAATAATAATAATAATTGCTTAACGTCCCACTAACTACTTTTACGGTGTTTGGAGACGCCGAGTTGCCGGAATTTAATCTCCCAGGAGTTATTTTACGTGCCAGTAAATCTACCGACACAAGGCTGACGTATTTGAGCGCCTTCAAATACCACCGGACTGAGACAGGATCGAACCTGCCAAGTTGGGGTCAGAAGACCGGCGCCTCAACCGTCTTAGCCACTCAGGCCGACAGGGATACTAGCTGCATCCTATATGATTATACAGAAAAATAATTCAACGACGCTATTGATAAACGTATTAAAATAAACACTGCAAAAACTAGCCATGTTGATATTTTGTGCTTGCTGTCTGGTAAGTAAACGTAACTGTCGCCAACTTACATTAATGAAACACAGAAAAATTCATTGCAAACATTCCACGTTGCAGAGAAAGTTGTGGCGGTGGTGATTATTGTTTTAAGAGGAAGTACATTTCGAAAAATGAAGGTATCGGTCAAAGAAAGACAAGGGCCACGACGGGCGTGAAAATGAAAGACTCCCTAGGATTCGCATTTTAATACCATCGGGGTCAAAAAGAACAAGCCTTGACCAAGGGAGGCCGAACAGTAAAATGAATGTCAGGAGCCTGGCACAAGTAAGTGAAAGCAATGCCAAGACTCAGCTAAGGGCCCGCAGGTTGCCAACCCACGCTCCCAAGTTAAGAACTCCTGGAACCAAACAGAGAGATTTATTTATTTCGGTAATATTAGTTTTTTAAATAGTCGCTAGGTGTCTATTTTAACGCGAGAGAGCGAAGAAAATATTGTCATTCTTCTTTCTTTCTTAAACTGCTTACCCTCCAGGGTTGGCTTTTCCCTCGGACTCAGCAAGGGATCCCACCTCTACCGCCTCAAGGGCAGTGTCCTGGAGCGTGAGACATTGGGTCAGGGATACAACTGGGGAGGATGACCAGTACCTCGCCCAGGCGGCCTCACCTGCTATGCTGAACAGGGGCCTTGGTGGGGGATGGGATGATTGGAAGGGATAGACAAGGAAGAGGGAAGGAAGCGGCCGCGGCCTTAAGTTAGATACCATCCCGGCATTTACCTGGAGGAGAAGTGGGAAACCACGGAAAACCACTTCCAGGATGGCTGAGGTTGGAATCGAACCCACCTCTACTCAGTTGACCTCCCGAGGCTGAGTTGTCCCCGTTCCAGCTCTCGTACCACTTTTCAAATTTCGTGGCAGAGCCGGGAATCGAACCCGCGCCTCTGGGAGTGGCAGCTAATCACACTAACCACTACACCACAGAGGCGGACAAACTTGTCATTAAAAATTAAAATAATCGTCAGATACAGTGACAAAATCGTTGGGTTGGTAACGCTAGGAGTTGTCCACTCTGTACTTGCCATATGCTGTACTCTAGTGGTAGAAATATAAAGCAGATTTGACTTGTGTCTAGTGTCTGGTCCGTGATCCGACAGTTCTGCACTCCGACCGACCGATTAACTTATCAGCGGAGGTGTGGCGCAGCTCTACCTTGGCTCTACGCCTCTGTATTCGGGAGACGGAAAGGAACTGCTCCCTACCGTCGGCTGTCCTTAGAATGGTTTTCCATTCTCCTGCACTGAGGTGAATGTCGGAACACGGCTGCCAACCCCCTCGCCTTCTCCGAGCATCTCCTTCACCGTATCAAATCTCCGGGTCTGAGAGACGGCGTCACCGTCTAAGAGGCCCGCCTCTCCCCTCAAGGGTAGGAATGAAAACAATGTATTAGCAGTAGTAGTGTGAAAGGAAATAAAGACCTTTCAATCTGGCTTGACTATTCGTACTGAAATGTCATTGTTCCGGGTTGGCATCTTCCTACTAGATCGCGCTGTGGTGAAGAATTATTTGAAGAGTTCAAACTGATATTCTTTCGTCAAAGGTTTTAACATCATTACCTGAATGAACATTCTCCACTGCCGAAAAAAACAACATGCAACATCCTCAAGAACTGTGTTCAATGGCACCAGGGTATAATATGTTTATACAGAGGTGTTGTTGTGTTAGTGATTCATTTGTCACGGACATCGGCGATCAGATGGCGCTCAGGAGGCCTGTCCGTGCTCACTCTGTTTTGACTCTGCCGACAGTAACTGTGCTGAGGTTAGAGGTGAACAGCGTTTGCAACATTCATTCTAACCATGGCCCGCGGACGAGTACGTGTTCCTGTTGAACAACTGCAGCCATTCGATCGGGGTGGCATTGTGGACTTGCGGGAGGCTGGATCGACTGATTGCTGCACACGTTGGGCACAGTGTATCGGTGACGTGTCGCTACTTTCAGCAATTGTCTGTGGAACATTCCCACACCCGTAGACCAGGCTCCGGATGTCCGCATAATACAGACGCACGTCAAGATTGACGCATTGTGCGAGCTGCGGTGACCGAATGAAAATCATCCAGGAACGAAATCCGGTCACATGCTGCACCTGCTGTGCCACAATGGACCATTGGGAACTGTCTGCTTGCAGGAGGATTACGATCATGTGTGCCTCTGGTCAGGCTAGCACTGACACCACGACACCGCCAAGCACGGCTACTCTGGTGTCGTGAAAGGGTCGAGTGGAGAGGGGAATGGGGCTCTGTTGTCTTCAGTGATGAGAGTAGGTTCTGTCTGTATCCAAGTGATGGACGTACACGAGTACGGCGTAGACCTGGTGAGCGGCCTACTCCAGAGTGCATTTGCCCACGACACCCAGGTCCCACTCCAAGCGTCATGGTGTGGGGGCCATCATTTACAACTCGCGGTCACAGTTGGGTTTCTTCAGGGTAACGTAACCAGTCTGCCTGCTGTCATTTCTTGATGGATGCAGTACTTTTGTATCCATCTCTTGGCACAGGCCAGAGTAAAGTGTAGCTTCCACCGAAGTCCCAGTCAACATCCATGGCTGTGACAATATGGAAGTTGCTGGGGTATGGGTGGTGCTGAGTAATTTCATTCAGAGCATGACTAGTGCATCTGAGTGTTATGAAGGGTGCTGCTCATAGGGTCAGTCGTGCTGCAATAGTACTTTCTGACCCAGTGAGGAAAGCAATGGCAAACTACCTCACTCCTCATCTTGCCTAGTACGCCTCATTTTGGTGCTGCCATTGGTTTTTGGGGTTTCCTTATAACCGCATAACCTTTGGTGGTGCTATTTGGGGATCCAACCAGCCTCTGGGCTGATGACCTAACAGACAGACAACGTAACCAGTGCCAGCTACATTGCACAAGTTATTTCCGTAATACTGCCATTTCTTCGACAGGAAGGCGATATGCTTTTTCAACAGTGCAATGCACGTTCACATACAGCTGCTGCGACGCAATGTGCTCTACGTGGTGTAGAACAACTGCCCTGGCCAGCAAAATCACCGGATCTCTCGCCAATTAAACACGTATGGCATAAATGATGAAGCGGAAATTTACGCGTTCTCCAGAGCCTGTAAAAACCATTGGCGAATTGCATTAAAAGGTGCAAGGTGCTTGGGACAATCTATCGCAGGATGCCAATCGGCACTTTTATGATCGTTTGCATGCGCGAATACACGCCTGCATTTCCGCCAGAGGGGGTACACTGTGTATTGACGTGACTGTTTGGGCAGCCTTTACTGTGACATGTCCAAATTTGTAATCATATACTCCTGCGAATATGTACATCGCTTCTGAATAAAATGACCTTGTTCTTAAGGATGTTGCATGTCTTTTTCTTGCAGTGTACAAGTAATCATGAAGATGTTTCTCCGTAATGAAAATAGGAAGGCCATTAAAATCAACACCCAGCTCGATAGCTGCAGTCGCTTAAGTTCAGCCAAACAAAAAAAAAAACAAAAAAAAAAACCAAACCCCATGGCACTACAGCCCTTGAAGGGCCTTGGCCTACCAAGTGACCGCTGCTCATCCCGAAGGCCTGTAGATTACGAGGTGTCGTGTGGTCAGCACGACGAATCCTGTCGGCCGTTATTCTTGGCTTTCTAGACCGGGGCCGCTATCTCACCGTCAGATAGCTCCTCAATTCTAATCACGTAGGCTGAGTGGATCTCGAACCAGCCCTCAGGTTCAGGTAAAAATCCCTGATCTGGCCGGGAATCGAACCCGGGGCATCCGGGTAAGAGGCAGGGACGCTACCCCTACACCACGGGGCCGGCGCTTAAGTTCAGCCGGTATCCAGTATTCGGGACATGTGGGTTCGAACCCCACTTCCGTGGTTTCCCATTTTCACACCAGGCAAATGCTGGGACTGTACCTTAATTAAGGGCACGACCGCTTCCTTCCCCCTCCTAACCCTTTCCTGTCCCATCATCGCCATAAGACATATATGTGTCGGTACAATGTAAAAAAACTTGTAAAAAATTAAAATCAGATGATGATTTCCCCCTCCATTCAGAAAGCTGGCTCCGAAAGTTGTATACAGGTCTGGGAACTTCTGTAAATATGAATGTGTCCAAAATACATCAAAATTATTTTCAATAAGATAAAGAAATGCTTAATTTTTTATTTTAACCGTTGTTGCTTTGTCGAAGTCACTAGAAATGAGGAGGTCTTACATATTACCAGTATTTTTTCTGTAATTTTTCTGGAACTTCAAAGTTACGGGACATGGAGAGGGAGACATGAAGTGTTTCCTTAGGGTTGGAGCTTAGTTGGCAATTCCCGTATGCGATACGAATTTCTATTTGTCTATTAGGCTTCCTGCAATGGACTGGGCGTCACGAGCCGCAACAGTCTCCTAGGAAACTCGATGCTAAGAGCGGCGGCACGAGGGCGCGTGTACTGTTTGTGTGGGTGATGACTCCCACACTGATTGCGGGGGAGTAGTTCTCGCTATCCGTAAGGATATAACACGTACAAAATCTTCCTGATAGGTTCTTTTACGTCTCACAAGGAGATTAAGCTGTCGTAACACCAGTGTCTTGTCAGCTTCCATCTTCACAATGAAGATTAAGTCTATGTAGGCTACAAGAGTTGTTGTCCTCCCAATAACGTTTAAGTGGCAGGTACACACATCCAGGGGCGTAACGTTGGGGCCCGGGCCTTTAAGCGGCTCAACAGACTCCTCGCAAAAAGAAAATCCAGCCTCAGTCTTCTGTCACTACTCAGCATGGAAATGATTTGGGAGGTTTTGTAGGGTCAGTCGAAATAGTTTTTTTTTTTTTTTTTTGTAGGTAGAGGAATTGTCACTTGGTTGAATCTAGCTGCAGTTCGTGTTGAGTATAACACAGCACAGCTGTAAACAATGCTTGCTTGCCCAGTAGCGGCGCTAATAAGCTCGTCCCCCCCCCCCTCGGGCAAGAACTGAAAATGGGCTCCTCGTTTCCTGATAAGGAAAGTTACAAGTTTATGTCATAGTACAAGGTTGTTTATTATTACAATTAACAGCAACGACGACGATAATAATAATAATAATAAGAAGAAGAAGAAGTAGAAGAAGAAGTGAAGAAGTTATACATTTTTCAAATATGAAAGAATTAAAATAATACCCTTATATGGTACGAACAAACACACACACAAACATACACGCAATGCATATTCCAATTATAGTAGCCGAAACACGCTGACCGTCACAATATTAGTAAATAATCTCGTTCCTAGGACCAAATAATTTACAACTCAACCATCCATTGTAAGCCTACTTAGCTACACTGACTGCCGAGAGTTATAAACAGGCTCGAATCTTCAGTACTTAGTGTTTGGATAAGGAGGATGTCTTTGTTATCACATCTTCGCTGACTTCTGGATTCTCAGAACTGGCTAATTACTGTAAAGGTCTTGTTGCTTGTTGTGAGTGGCAGCAAGGGATGGTTATTATTGGAACAGGCTGGGAAATCCACATTCTTTCAGAAATAACTACCGTACTCCTATTGACGACGGCCAATGTTTGGAATAACCCTCTGTTACAAATAATACTGTGTTGTGTGTTGTAGCTATAAGTAAATCGCCCTTCAGTAATTACTGGAGTAAGAAACAGTCACGGGCCCCTCACAAGCCATAGGCCCCCGCGCTCCAAGGGGTCCTTATCGCCCCCTTGCCATCTCTCGTAATTCCGCGACACGCTCCTCACAAAGGCCTGCACCACATTATTGAAAAACAACTACAGCAATAAAAAATGATACCAAAATATCATATTTTAGTTAGGAAATGGTACATTATTGATATGTAGTGCACTTGGGATGGTATTTTGCACAAAATTTGCAAAACATTGAACTTTTGTCACATATTTGTTCGACAAGAGTGTATAACGCCAATCAGAAGTGTGTGTAGTAACAAACAGTCAACTCAAGTTTCGAACGAACTGTCTTTGCGCGAAGTTAATAATAGACTAGGCTTATCAGTTGTACGATTAACAGTTTTTCAGACTTTATTTGAACAGTTTTTGATTAAAATTTGTTATTTTCTGTCTTGTAATTGAGACTTCGGTATCGATTTCGGAGTATAGTTCTGTAGTTACTGAGAAATGAAGCCAATTAAAGTTAAGTACGAAAGTGGTGTATGGTTGGCACTTCAGCAACTTACCCGTTCAACCCCGGAGACCTACTAAACATTACTTTTAATAATCTTACAGTAATGAATAATCCCTCTGTTTATACGTGACAATATATCGCATTAGTTCTACCTGCTGTAATTAAATGTATATTAGTTATTCATAGATTTTATACAGTCGAACCTTGATATCTCGAACCTCCATACTCGAATTTCAGTATCTCGAAGTAACTTAAATCAAATACAGTAGAGACAATACACGACACTTCCGGAGTTAGCCTTGTTAAAATGGGAGATAAGTCGCAAGTGGCGCTTCTAGTGGCTTGACATGAAAATTGGCGCTAAATTCAAATATCAATGGAAATGTATTTACGGAAATGGATGAATAAATTACGTCTAGAAAGAAAGTGTTACTAAGATATTAACTTCAAAGTTGCTAAAGCAATTCTGCATAAATGAATGAAGAATTATTTAACAGGTTATTATTTAAAGACTGAAATTAGACATATAATCAAGGTGTGAAATGGACTGCTGTGAAAGGGCTTGATTTTTCATTTATGCATTACTTTTTTTAGCTTTAGAATTCCTGCCTGAACGTTCACGGCTAGACTTTTTTCTCATTTAAAAGCTTTGTATCATCATATTAAAAGACTTGTCAACAACAATATCGGCACATTCCTTACACACATGATTCAATGAATTTACATTTAAGAGCTGGACAATTTTACTTTTAACTTCAAACCTACCAACAGAAAGAAAATCTATACATTTAGCCTCAAAAACATTCAAACTTTCCCTATAAGCAATACTTGCCATAATGCCATTACATTATCATATTGTTTCAACAAAATATGTACAATTCTTAAATCACCCATATTTTGTTCAGTGCTTGAAAACGCATTACGGCATCCCAAATGGGGTATCTTGGAACACAACCAGCCACACTCATATGCATATGTATTTTCCTGAATTAAATCAAACCCACAGATCACACCTACAACAACACATCGGCACTGAAGATTAACTGCTGCACTATACAATAAAATATGCGTATTACATTTTAAGCCAGTTAAAATACGGGTCGAGCAGGTCAGAAGATTATGAAGTACTATAAAAATCTCTTTGTCACTGGAAGAATATATATACAAACACAATATTACTTATATTTCCTTGTCACGATGGAAACTGAAGAAAGACTGCGCATTCTTCTCTACTTCATAGTTACTGCAACCAAACACAGCACATACCTTTCCCCTCATGTTGAGAGGAGATATCAAGGAATGACACACGCTACTATTTAATTATGTCAACTCACTGAAAACGCATAAATAACACCAAAAACTTCACACACAAATACACGTGCTCTTATGACAGAATCAGTCGTTCTCAGGTCAATCCGCTAGAGAGAGCTCTAATAGCTGTCCCTAAGTGTCACGTATTGTCTCTACTGTATTTGCTTAAATTTCCCGGCCGTTTGTCCTATTCTTCACGTGTATTTATTTCTCTATTACTCGAAGTTTGGTTACACGAATTTCTCGAAGCAAACATTTCCTCCCTTGAAGCAAAACATTCTCCGTAACTCGAGTTTTGTGCAACATTAACTGTGCAGTACGGCATTTGTGGCTTGTGAGGAACAGTTAACAAGTAAAGAAAGGGTTATAGTCAGTGGGGTATACTGAGGGCTACCAAGGCTATCGGTGAAGCCCAAACCTCAATTGAGAATTATATAAGTCTAAAGCACATTATAATGTAAGCATCTGACACATTGTTCCATTTTCAATACTTGATAGCAGTGAGAAAAAACGTATTTCTGACAACTAAGCATCGGAGACTGATATCACAGCCCAAACTCTCGTCCCTCTCCCCTCTACTCACCCATAGCGGCTTGCTGCTGTATATCGGTCAGGAGCGGGGACCGGGGAGGATAGGTGTGCTAGGCTTCGGTCCATCAGTTCGCCACAACTATCAGCCATGCGCTACTCATCGTATATACTTCCTCATCTCATACTTCTGATTTAATCATGTAGATAACAGAGTTCTGGTCCGGTATTTCACTCCCGTTTCCTTCTACTGTACATCCTTGTAGGAAGACACTGCATGGCTGCTGTTGTAGGAGCAATATAGTTTTATAGGTACAACTGCTAAAATGAAATGCAATCTTTCAGGTTCTCTTTTCTTGGTTGGAATCGAACCCTTGATCATAGGTCAGACACCACCACTGATCTCTCGAGGAAGCTAATAAACCAGTGAACGATGAGTGCGACCGCTATAAAATTCAGCATTTGTATTTAATAATAATAATAATAATAATAATAATAATAATAATAATAATAATAATAATAATAATAATAATAATAATAGTGCGTGGCATCTGTGTAGGGTTGGTGGTGTCCTAATGAGGATAAAATTAATGGCGAAGACGTCATTAACACCCTGTCCCCAAGCCAGGGGAATTAACAGTATGAGGGGGTTGATTTTGAAAATTGATCCGGGGCCATCGGATCAGGTGTTCAGTATTGGCAGCAGCGGAGGCCAGGGCAGTAGCCAAATTTCACAACACAAAGGCTTCTCCGTTGGCTATTGGCTGCAGCTCAAAACGCTGAAGACTTGACGTTCAGTAAACCCACCATTGAAAAGGGATAACCGAAGTCTACTGATAGCCCACGTCTTAATCCCAGCATAAGCCACTGATCAATCAATCAATCAATCAATCAATCAATCAATCAATCAATCAATCAATCAATCAATCAATCAATCAATCAATCAATCAATCAATCAATCAATCAATCAATCAATCAATCAATCAATCAATCAATCAATCAATCAATCAATCAATCACCACTGATCTGCATTTAGGATAGTCGTCCAGGTGGCACATCCCCTAGTCTTTTCTTCAATAATTGCAAAGAATTTGGAAATATATTGAACATCTCTCTTGGTAAATTATTCCAATCCCTAACTCCTCTTCCTATAAACAAGTATTTGCCCCAATTTCCCCTTGAATTTCAACTTTATATTCATACTTCTTTCCTACTTTTACACTGACTGACAGAGCAAATGCAACACCAAGGAGGAGTGGTTCGAAAGGGATGAAAGTTGGGGAAAAAACAGAGACGGCACGGACGAATAATTGATGTTTATTTCAAACCGATATGCAGGTTACACAATGCGCACGGCATCGACTCAGTAGGATGTAGGACCACCGCGAGCGGCGATGCACGCAGAAACACGTCGAGGTACAGAGTCAATAAGAGTGCGGATGGTGTCCTGAGGGATGGTTCTCCATTCTCTGTCAACCATTTTCCACAGTTGGTCGTCCGTACGAGGCTGGGGCAGAGTTTGCAAACGGCGTCCAATGAGATCCCACACGTGTTCGATTGGTGAGAGATCCGGAGAGTACGCTGGCCACGGAAGCGTCTGTACACCTGGTAGAGCCTGTTGGGAGATGCGAGCAGTGTGTGGGCGGGCATTATCCTGCTGAAACAGAGCATTGGGCAGCCCCTGAAAGTACGGGAGTGCCACCGGCCGCAGCACATGCTGCACGTAGCGGTGGGCATTTAACGTGCCTTGAATACGCACTAGAGGTGACGTGGAATCATACGCAATAGCGCCCCAAACCATGATGCCGCGTTGTCTAGCGGTAGGGCGCTCCACAGTTATGGCCGGATTTGACCTTTCTCCACGCCGACGCCACACGCGTCTGCGGTGACTATCACTGACAGAACAGAAGCGTGACTCATCAGAGAACACGACGTTCCGCCATTCCCTCATCCAAGTCGCTCTAGCCCGGCACCATGCCAGGCGTGCACGTCTATGCTGTGGAGTCAATGGTAGTCTTCTGAGCGGACGCCGGGAGTGCAGGCCTCCTTCAACCAATCGACGGGAAATTGTTCTGGTCGATATTGGAACAGCCAGGGTGTCTTGCACATGGTGAAGAATGGCGGTTGACGTGGCGTGCGGGGCTGCCACCGCTTGGCGGCGGATGCGTCGATCCTCGCGTGCTGACGTCACTCGGGCTGCGCCTGGACCCCTCGCACGTGCCACATGTCCCTGCGCCAACCATCTTCGCCACAGGCGCTGCACCGTGGGCACATCCCTATGGGTATCGGCTGCGATTTGACGACGCGACCAACCTGCCCTTCTCAGCCCGATCACCATACCCCTCGTAAAGTCGTCTGTCTGCTGGAAATGCCTACGTTGACGGCGGCCTGGCATTCTTAGCTATACACGTGTCCTGTGGCACACGACAACACGTTTTACAATGACTGTCGGCTGAGAAATCACGGTACGAACTGGGCCATTCGCCAACGCCGTGTCCCATTTATCGTTCGCTACGTGCGCAGCACAGCGGCGCATTTCACATCATGAGCATACCTCAGTGACGTCAGTCTACCCTGCAATTGGCATAAAGTTCTGACCACTCCTTCTTGGTGTTGCATTTCCTCTGTCAGTCAGTGTAAAACACCACTCAAGCTTATTCGTCTACGTATATCACTCAACGCGAACTCACCACTGACAGTTCGAAACATACCACATAGTCGAGCGTCTCGTCTCCTTACTCCCAAGTCTTCCCAGCCCAAAGTTTGTAACATTTTCGTAACACTAAACTTTTGTCGGAAAACGCCCAGAACAAATCGTGCTGCTTCCCTTTGAATTATTTCCAGTTCTCGTATCAAGTCATCCTGGTGAGGACCTCACACACTGGGGTCTTACCAGAGACTTATACGCCCTCTCATTTGTATCTTACTACACCCACTAAATACCCTCATAACCGTGTGGAGAAATCTGTAACCTTTCTTGACAACGTCCTTAATATGAATTCCGCAGTATACCTTGCCCTGTACTATTCGTTAGTTTCTAGTCAAACAATCAGTAGTAGCAACGTTAATATTACGGGAATTACCTCCAGAAGACCAGAGGTGAATGCTAGTCGAGATGTGATGCTCGCCATGTCAGTTATTCTCCTCTACCAGACGTAAAGTTTGTGGGAGAGCTTTAATATACTTTAACTTGCCTTGTGGGTGGGGGCAGTAGAAAACCACCCACGATATCTCCTGCCGGTCGTAAGAGGCGACTAAAAAGGGCTCCAGTGACTCTTAACTTGGGAGCGTGGGTTGGCGACCACGAGGTCTTAAGTTGCTTATGCCAGGCTCCCCACTTTCATCTGTCCTACCCGACCTCAGTTGATCAACTCCATTTCAGACCTCGACGGTACAGTATTAGGTCACGAGGCCTTGGGAGTCTTTCATGTTCATGCCCGTAGTGGACTTTGTATTTCTTCGACCGATACCTTCATTTTTCTAATTGTCGGATCCCCTCTACTTCCCCCCCCCCCCCCGCCTCTGATTAGTGTTATCGGAGGATGATTGCTCAGTTGTTCGTCCTCTTAAAACAATATTCAGCACCACCACCAGCGCTGTGACAACAATGGAGCGGCACCACATTCTCTATGCGGTCCGTCCTTAATGTCATAAGTGGTGGCTGCAATAATATCCTAATTTGAAGGGGGTATGCGAATTAGCTCCTTTGGGAAGAGCTTTCGCATTACTGGCCATCCGCATGGTCGTTTGCAAGACTACTTTTTATTTATTTATTCTCTCTCGACCGCGCGTGAAAATTTCTTTTCTATTTCATTATCTTCTCCATTTTCTACCTTGAAAGCCTTGCAGGCGGCCATGGACCGGGGGTGACAGTGGCTCTTGAGCGGCAGCGGTCTAGCGCCGGGGATGTCTTGGTATGACCGCGACAGGGTAACCAGTGCCGAAAGGAGATATGGGATTGCCTGGTGGGTTTAGGGAGGTTTCTCATAACTTCTCCTTTACGGAGGGGTGGAAGTAGCTAGCAGAAGACTAGCCTTTGCACCTCAAGTTATTCTGTACTCTTGTACTGGGCAATGTTCCTGCGTTAGTACTCGCTTGTCGGTCATTTGTCCAAATAGGTAGGTCACCACGGGCTGTGAGGCGGGGTGGAGCCTCACGGCACCGCCCCCCCCTTCCAAAAAGACACATACTAGCACAGCTCTATTCTCTTTATCTCACCTAGAAAAAGGCAAACCTTGTCGAGCTGGGCTGAGCGATGACCGTCTGACCAGCCCTCCAGTAATTTCCATCTCTTCGGATAGTTGATGAAGCACAAGGATGAACGTCATGACGTGGCTTCAGAAACTGGAAGCAGATTTCTGTCTTAACCAACATCGATGTCTTGATGTAGAGGAACAAGAGCTTGGATAAGAATAGTGAGTATGTTGAATAACAATGTGTACTACTATGTATTCTCTTATCTGCCTGTAAAATAAAGTTTCTCCGTGCAAGATCTTGTTTCCTTATTTTTTAAAGGTACATTGTACTTTTTTGCCGGCCCCGTGGTGTAGGGGTAGGGTGCTTGCCTCTTATCCGGAGGCGCCGGGTTCGATTCCCGGCCAGGTCAGGGATTTTTACCTGGACCTGAGGGCTGGTTCGAGGTCCACTCAGCCTACGTGATTAGAATTGAGGAGCTATGTGACGGTGAGATAGCGGCCCCGGTCTAGAAAGCCAAGAATAACGGCCGAGGGGATTCGTCGTGCTGACCACACGACACCTCGTAATCTGCAGGCCTTCGGGCTGAGTAGCGGTCGCTTGGTAGGCCAAGGCTCTTCAAGGGCTGTAGTGCCATGGGGTTTGGTTAGGTTTTTTACATTGTACTATAACACATGGTGCCCGTCATCGTTGAAGGGTCTGCCTTACAAAGGCTGCACCACTCTTAGTAATAAGCCATACAAAATACACCCTGGGGTGTACAAAATTCCCTGTACTTGCACTAAGGTATACATTGGCCAAACATTCCGGTTCCTTTGGTACTCGTATCTATGTCGCGTTCCAAGATGTTCGACTACTAGGTACTAACATGTTTTCGTTCCTTCCTTGAAGGGGGAGGTGAGCCTCTTAGACGGTGACGCCGTCTTTCAGACCAGGAGATACTTGGAGAAAGTGAGGGGGTAGGCATTCGTTGCCTATACTACGAACTGTCTCGGCATTCACCTTAGTGCAAGAGAATGGAAAACCATGGAAAACAATTTTCAAGACAGCCTAAGGTGACCACTTGTAGGCCCAGACTCACTCTGCATCCGCCGACCCGATGTTCGAGCTCTCACCCACACTAAACACCCACGGTATCCCCTACCTGTCGTAAGAGGCGACTAAAAGTGGCCTCGGAGGCTCTGAACTTTGGAGCGTGGGTTGGCGACTATGGGTCCCTCAGCTGAGTCCTGGCATTGCTTCCACTTACTTGTGTCAGGCTCCTCACTTTCATCTATCCTATCCGACCTCTCTTGGTCAACTCTTGTTCTTTTCCTACCCCGACGCTATTAGGTTTGCGAGGGCTAGGGAGTCTTTCATTTTCACGCCCTTCGTGGCCCTTGTCTTCCTTTGGCCGATATCTTCATTTTTCGAAGTGTCGGATCCCTTCCAGTTTTCCCTCTCATTAGTGTTATATAGAGGATGGTTGCCTAGTTGTACTTCCTCTTAAAACAATAATCACCACCACCACCACCACCACCACACTAAACACTGCAAGTCTGGGATTATACGGGAAGCTGTGGAAATACGTATTTCAACAGGGACACTCTTTGTCACTTAAGTAACACGTGGTTGCCAGGCATTAAGGATTTATATAGGTGTCCTTTCACTATTATTATTTCTTTCCGATGTTTTCCAAATTCGTATTCTCATCACGAGATGGTTCGCACTGGGCCCAGGGAGAACTTTAGTGGCGAACGAGGGTACCCTTACTACAGACAACGGTAAAGCATTCTTAAGTTCAAGTCATTGAAACCTTCATTCATTTTTAGAGGTCTTACTCGTGAACGGACGAGATTATCGTTTGAAGACGCAGAGCAAAGTTTTCTGTGGAAAAAAAAGCCCAAAAGCTTATTATCGTATCTACATGCACACTATTATTATCTATGTAATGTCATCATCATTCATTGTGCAAAATTTGAATAACCAGTATACTGCATTTCAAGGAAAGGGGGTGTGTCTTTCGTCTGGACTTGAACTCCGTATCAACTAACCTAATTTTTGTTCGGTCGGGAGCTCTTCACCTCTACTCAAGCTCTCTGCCGACCCCAATAAAGCATATGGCCGACACCGCATTGGAAGTCAGCCTCCCCAACCTACGCTATGCTCTAACTAACATGGCCAATACCATCACCCTCACCACAACCACAACGACCTCCGCATTTGCTTATCCTTACCTTCCTATCACCACAGTAACATTTTCCCATCTTTCACCGCTTTCTACAACGATTCGTCCTCTGTCATCATCTCTTGATCCGCCTACTGTCCTTCGCATCCCTCCCCGCTACTTCAACAGTTCATCCCCCAACACCGGCGCCGCAGCAACGCCACCAACGCCACGGGTCCCACAGTCGTCCTCCTCAGCCGATTCCGCACCAGGACCATAATCTCCTCCGCTGCCACCAGATCGCTCCACTGCAGAAGCCGCTCGAGAACTGTCATCACCACCACCAGAATGCACCACCATGTACAGTTGTGTCCTTCACGGCGTGGATCCTGCAATCTCAGACCATGACATCCTAACTGAATTGAACCTGGCAGACATACCTGTTCATCGAGTCTTTCGTATATGGAATGACTTAGGACCGACTTACTTAGTCCGACTCCACCTGCCCACTGCGGACGAAGTACAACGCCTCATCGCCAGTGGAGCACGACTCTACGGTTGACGCCTGAAGGTGGAACCTTCCCACTCTCCTCCCCGACTGTCTCACAGCCCACGTCATCGACCTCGGCCACCACCTCCATATCGTCCTCCATCACAAGTCCGTCCACCTCCTCCTCCTCCAATTCACTCCACCTTCCCACCACCACCGCAAGCCAAACTCCTCCGACTTCTCACCACCTCCCTTTGCACTATATCTGCTACGCTTCACCTCCTCATTCTACATCTTGGAACTCCTATCTAAACTTCCACCACTCCTTAAAACACATCTCCCTACCCAAGAGACCTGTATCATTTCTACTTCATCAACATGCATCTTCGATTACCCATCTTACCCATATCACACTTCACACTGTTCTCTTCAGTGCTCCGGCCTGAGAGAGGGCATAACCCTCTATGGGGCCCGCCCTGCCCTTTGGGCGGGGAATGAAAACTTGTCCGCCACCACCGCCGCCAGGAAAGTGCACAACTCATGTCTCTTCTGTTACAAGTGGACAGAAGACTACTTCTCCACAACTTATCTTCTTTTTTTGGCCGGGTGATGTCACAACTTTACTTCGCACCCCGCTGACCACAATCAAGCACATACGCTGGCACCAAGTTAGAAGTCAGCCTCCCCACCATGTTTACCTGCGTCATTAACGATGTTGATCCCACCGTATCTAAGGACGACATCTATAGCCACCTCCGCTCCGCCAGTGTCCCAGTTCACGATGCCTACTGGGTGTTAGACGGCTCCAATTCCTCACCATCATCGCAGATTCTTCCATATCTACCCACGTTAGCCGACATGAAGCGTCTCCTCGACAGCGGAGTAACTATTCACTAACGTTACCACATGAACGTTAAGGCGTCAAGTTCCCGTGTTTAAGCAGCTTGAGTCCCATTGGTTGAAAAAAAATTGAACATTGGCCGGTAGGGTAGGAGAGGTGGTGGTACACAATTTCTAATCACTGAATTGTGTGCCAAAATCCTGCATTAAATTCCAAACCTCTTCGCAGTGTTTGCATAGAGTGAGGGATTTGACGCTGCTGATAATGATTCATCCATTGGAGAGAGACGTTAAAACTTGAGCAGACCCTTTGGTGCTATTCCACAGGAGTAGGCTATGTGCCAGCACCAAGTTTCACCCTCACCCTTACTTCTATCATGCATAACGCCATTCACTTAATCGCATTATTTCCTCTGACGAGGTTGACGTCAGGAAGGACATCCAATATAAAAATTTGCTACGAATTTCATTTCACTCTCCCTGTAGAGATGTGACAAGGGACTGACAACAAGTAATAGGATAAGATTTCCTTGCAGACAATCTATATATTAAAAGAGTTTACTAAAAACAGCTTTGGCAAATCTGTCCGTCCGTTCTACTGGACACATTTGCTTCATTTTTGCTTTATCCTCTCCGGAATTACCTGCCGGTGAATCATGAGACATTGATAGGCCTCCAAGTTGACCCCAATACTGATAAACCTGAAATGATCATGTTGTATAATGACATGAAAGGGGGTATTGATAAGCTTAGTGGAGGGTATAACTGTGCCAGGCAAACTTGCTGATGGCCTATGGTAATCTTTTACAGTTTGATGAACATTGCTGCTATAAATGCTTTTGTGATAACAGCAACAATACTAATAATAGGATGTGAAGAATTTTCTTAGAAACACTGGCATTCGATTTAATTGGAGATCTCTAAAAAGAAATCCACAGTCAAACACAAGCTGAATAAAGCCACAAGAAAATTGACATATATAACACATAATTATGTGTGTTCAACAATTTTATTCTCAGTTCAATAGAACAAAATTGCAATTGAGCTCCAACATTTTAAGAACATTCGTCGATTTCTTGACATATTCGGCATCCCGAACAGTATTTTAATGTGTATTAGTGACCTTGTCTATTTTACTTATAAGAATTTTTTGGATGATGATGTCCAAAAAGGATAAGACACGTCCCGACACTTGTTAATGTAAAGTATTGTAAAGGATGTGGTGATTACTGTTTTAAGAGGAAGTACAACTAGGCAACCATCCTCTATATAACACTAATCAGAGTGAAAAAATGGAAGGGATAGGACAATTCGAAAAATGAAGGTATTGGCCAAAGAAAGGCAAGGGCCGCGAGGGCGTGAAAATGAAAGACTTCCCAGCCCTCGGAAACCTAATAGTGTCAGGGTCGGAAAAGAACAAGAGTTGACAAAGGGAGGTCGGATAGGATAGATGAAAGTGATGAGCCTGGAAGAAGTTAAAAACAAAAACAAAAAAAAAAAAACCCACACACGCCGGGACTCAGCTAAGGGCCCCATGGTCGTCAAACCACGCTCCAGAGTTCAGATCCCTTGGGGCTCTTTTAGTCGCCTCTTACGACAGGCAGGGGATACCATGGGTGTCATTCTATCGCCCCCACCCACAGGGGATGTTGTAAAGGTGGAACCTTGAATTGTACCCTCAAAAATTATACTATAAACAATACCTGCTTCACAATGAAATTCATTTTGTGCATTCCTATAAGCTAGTCGGTGGGATGCTGATGACTGAGGACTTAGCCACGGGGACAGACAAGGGACTAAATTTGACTCTTGATCTGTGTTTTATTTGGTTGAGATTGAGACTCCAGCCATGAACCATGGGCTGGACACTTTGGCTCCTTAGTTTAAGACAGCTTACTTTATTTAATATTAAATATTCTACATTTCATTAGGTTAACAATTAACAATTAATTGATGGCTTCTGGTTACACTTGAAAATCAGTAGCGTTCTTGTGGCCAGCAAAGATGACACAACGTGCTGTTTAATGAAAGTGATGTTTTCTATGTTTATTTATCTGAACACATTTACTGAGGTAAAGGAAAGTGCTCCCACACATTTCTAGTTCACACCGATGTATTTATCATCTGCCCTGCTCTCTGAGCTTCGTGTCCTCCAGATCCTGCAACATCAAACAAGAGCACTTTTTAGTCAGTTTGCTACACTCTGCTACCAGGCCCTATTAACTTTTCTTTTGCTGCTTTTTGACACCCTGATAGGGTCGCACATGTGGACTTAGCCCTATTTTACAGCTGGATGCCCTTCCTGACACCAACCTGATGTGGGGGAAATGTAATCACTACTGCGTGTTTGTGTGAATATTAAGAGGGGTGTGTTGAGACAAACAAACATCCTAGTAGCAGTTGCAACATTGACGTATTTATGTCAACATGGCCTAATATCCTGAAAGATCAAAGAATTTTAGTAACATATCTCTTATTAACAACTTATATGTAATCTAAGTTGGTTGTAGTATCATACACAACCCTTAACACGGCTCAAAGGAGATAGGGTTATCTTCCCTATCCTTCAGTTGAGTAATTCTTGTCTGGCATACCCATGTTGCGCGAGTGGGTATCCTCCACATCAGTAAGCCGGTGTGAAGGAGAGCTAAGTACAGGCAGGGACCCAGTCTCACGGGGTATAACGTGGAACCCATGCCCAGGGTTACGGGTGAAGACCTTAACAGCATCTTAAGCAGAGAAGGAGATCTTCGGAATGGCAAAAATGGTGGATGAGGCAACCCATCCTCTCTGTGGAAAATTAGGAGAGGAAACCACTGTCTTGTGGAGAAGAGGGAGCTTCGAAGGCTAAGGGAGTAAACCCCGAAAGAAAATCCTCAGATGCGTTAGGCTTAGCAGGTCAGCAGATGAGTAAATTTGTACTTGCTTTCAACTATAATACAAGCCTCAGATAGAAGTTTAAAAATGGAAATGGAATCGACAAGTCTCTGACTACAGTTGCACAGTATGATGGTAATGCTGATATTCGTGCAAGTGCTAAATCAGAGAACAAAACCCAAATTGGAACAATAAATATTTTAACAATGAATGGGAAGAAAAATGAATTGATTGACCTAATGGAGAGACGAAACCTCGACATTCTGGGATTAAGTGAAGTAAAATGGAAAGGGACAGGAATGAAGAAACTAAGAAAGGGGGTACACCTTGTACTGGATGGGTAACAGTAAAGAGAAAAGAAATGGAGTGGGATTTGTAGTGAATCAGAATGTTGAACCAACAGCTGAAGTTGAGTATGTATACAGAGCCCTCAATGTCATATGGAAGGATGAAAGGATACCTGAAGATTGGCAACAAGGAAGCATTGTACAGGTACCATTGTTCAAAAAAGGAAATAGGAAAAAATGTGAAAATTATAGAGGTATAACCCTATTATCACATGGGCTAAAAATAAAGGGAAAAGTCATAGACAAAAGACTGAGGCATATAATAGAAACACAGTCAGAGGAAGAACAATATGGCTTTAGACCGAATAGATCAACAATTGACTTGATATTTACTGTGCGAATGATAATGGAAAAACACCTGGAGAGGAACAAGGAAATCATCTTCGTATTTTTGGATTTGGAAAAAGCTTATAACACAGTTAACAGAAAACATGTATGGGAATGCCTACTGAAAAGGAATGTACCAAAATCATTCATTAACAAGATAAAAATGTTGTATCGTGAGAGTAAAACCAGTGTACAAGTGGGGAGTAGTGACTCTGAAACATTTTGTACAAAAAAGATCTCAAGCAAGGAAGTGCACCATCACCATTATTGTTTATTATATTGATGGATGAAATCATTAAACATGTAAAACAGAGTATTAGTAGTGATGAAGTGAATGCTTTGGTATTTTCAGATGATGTGGTGATTTGGAGAAAGGGATAAAAGGAAGTACAAAGGAGACTGGACATTTGGAATGAAAATCTGAAGGAGTTTGGAATGGTAATTAGTAAAAAGAAAACTGTAGTCATGCACTGTGGAAAGGAGAAAAAGAGAAGCCAAGTGAACATAGACGGAGAATAGTTACAGAATGTAGAACAGTTTACATATCTGGGTAGCATTATTAATGGAAGTAATGAAATCAACCCTGAAATTAATAACAGACTGAGTAGAGGTACAACATTTCATCATCAAGTCAGAGAGCTTTTATGGGATGACAAAGTACCCAAGAGAATGAAATTAACATTATATAAACAGTATTTGATACCAATTGTAACATACGGACTAGAAACTGTGGTAACTAGTAAGAGACAAGTCAGTAAGATCCAAGCAGTAGAAATGAAATTTTTAAGAACATTGGTTAAAAAGACAAGAAGAGATAGAATTCAAAATATTAAAATCAGAGAAGAGCTAAATATAAAACTGTTAGTACAGAGGATACAGACAGCAAGACTGAGATGGTTCAGACATGTAAAATGAATGGAAAGGAACATATAGCAAGAAGGTAGTTGGAAAGAGAAGTTAAGGGAAAGAGACCTGTAGGAAGGCCAAGAAGAAGGTGGATGGATCAGATTTGGAAGGACATTAGAGAAGCCGGATTGGATGTAGCAGAAGTAATGGAGCAAGAAAAGTGGAAGGACAGAAAGGAGTGGAGGAGGCTCGTTAACCACACCCGGGCCGACTGGAGTGGGACATTGATGATGATGATCATATAATCTAAAACAATCTATGTTCATGTCTGAAGTTCATTAGAAACCTATCTACGTTTAAACAGGTTTCTATCTTGTACGAATATTATCAGGGAATATATGCAGGTTTTTTAAAACCTTTTAGTATATGGTGACCAGAAGTCCAACTCATTGGCTGAATGGTCAGCGTTGAGCCCTTCCATTCAGAGGGTACCGGGTTTGATTCCCAGTCAGGTTGGGGATTTTAATCGTGTTTGATTAATTCTTCCGGCTCAGGGACTGGGAGTTTGTGTTTGTTCCAACACTCTCCACTTCATATTCAGACAACACTCTACACTTATTAAATGTTTAACAATTAATTTATTGAAAACCACCTATTCAATACTATTAAAGTCTTTAAGACTATAATTCAATTACCACCTCACAAACCACCTCACACAAGCAACACAGCCGGACTTCTCTCCTAAAGTCTAAAGGATTTCAACACACTTACACCCAGAATCCAGTTGAACTCCTCTTCAGACTACACGGGAATAACTTCAAAACTTCACAACCTAGACATCATACAGCATGTTTAAATGGAGATGGTATAATCTGTTATTTAAATGAGACTTGATGAAGCATTCTCTATCAGCAATCTTGCCATCTAACTGGCACCACACTTAAAAAATAAATAAAAATTAATAGAGATTCTCATTTCTTTAAAAATGTTATGTTGATCTATAGAAGATTTTGGCTATCCCAAAAACTTTATGAGCTGAACATGTTTGTTCTCCTATATATGCTAAAAGAAATGTGTAAATGTTGTGATTCCAATATACTTCAACTGCCATCCCCTTATTGGCATTATGAGTGTTGTAATTTTTGTATTATCTCCTTTGAATATGGACATGAGTAGGACGTCCCATTAGAACTCTAAGACAAGATTGGCCAGTTCATTTCCAAATGTACCATATGTTCTTGTAATTGGTGTAAATTGTTGTAAAAAATAGTTTTTAAGAATAGTTTTAGTACAGTTAAATTCCTATATAGCTGAAAGAACATGTAGATGTTTTGTTTCACTTGACTTCAAATGCCGTCTCATTATCGGCATTATGAGAATTGATATCTTTGTATTATCTCCATCGGATGTAAACATGAATTGGACATCCCATTAGAACTGTAAGACATGATTGTCCGGTTCACTCCAAATATAACCATGATGTTCTTGTACATCAGTGAACATGATTATATATTTAAAATTTTTTTAAAATCATGAGAATAGTTGTAGTGTAGCATCCACTCAGAGCTCTGAGTTAGAGTTTAGAATTTATGGCTGATGATGCCTGCAATGACAGATGAAACATGTACCATATGCTTAAACTTTAATATAATGATTGTATTATAGTCTTAAAGACTTTAATAGTATTGAATAGGTGGTTTTCAATAAATTAATTGTAAAACATTTAATGTATTGAATTTCAGTACGGTCAAAATGAAAATACTCACTTGTAACACACTACACTACCAACCACCACAGAAACACGCAATAGTGATTACATCCTTCCATATAAGGTTGCATCAGGAAGGGCATCCGACCATAAAACAGGACCAAATCCACATGTGCGACGCAGTTCGCACCTGCGACCCCGCAGGTGTGGGAAGCACGGTAGAAGAAGAAGTGTACGGTGACCAGATATCCCGTTTTTAATGGATCTGTCCCTTTTTTCCAACTGTCATCCTCTTGTCCCCATGAAACTCAAACGGTATGCTAAATTGTCCCTTTTTATTAATTCCAGTCCCATGTTTTCCTTCTTTTTTTAAAATAATGGCATGAGCGCTCTAGTTGTAGAAGCTTTGAATGTTATATACATAGAAGGCTCTGCTTATGGTGCTTTAAGAAATAGTCATATTCTGAGACTGACTATCTGTATGCTGCACGATAAACAACTACAGTGGTGGTGGTGGTGGTGATTATTGTTTTAATAGGAAGTTATAGGCAACCATCCTCTTTTAACACTAATTGGAGGGAAAGAATGGTAGGGGTCCGACACTTCAGAAAATGAAGGTATTGGCCAAAGAAAGACAAGGGCCAAGAAAGGCATGAAAAAGAAAGACTTCCTAGGCTTCACTACCTAATACCTTCACGGTCGGAAAAGTACAAGAGTTGACCGAGGGAGGTGGGATAGGGTAGATAAAAATGACGAGTCTCACACAAATAAGTGGAAGCAGTGCCAGGACTCGGCTAAGAGGCCCGTGGTTACCAACCCATACTCCCAAGTTAAAAGTCCCTGGGCCTTTTTTAGTCGTCTCTTACGACAGGCAGGGGATGCCGTGGATGTTATTCTACCACCCCTACTCACAGGCAGATTGACAACTACAGTAGGAACTGGATTATCCAGACCATTTGGAATTAGGGAGTGACCAGATAAGCAAAAATCCGAATAATGTCATTCATAATTTTAATGTAATAAAATAAACACACGATAGGTACAGAACAGTACCTCAAAATTTTAAATATCTACAATACACATACAGTACAATATATAAAACATTTATGAACAATTATGAAGCCTCAGAGCTTACATTTTTTTTAGATTTAAAGTCATACCTTGTAAATCGTTGCCAGTGCATAGTGATAGACAAGCAAAGAACAAATGGTCTGTAAAATCATCTGGTGTCCCCCCGGGATCTGTTCTAGGGCCCCTATTCTGATGATCTGCAGATAGTATGAACAATTTATAAATGTCACAAGAATGGTTTTCCTAAAAAACTTTGAATTAAAATTAATCCAAGCATTCCTCTTCCCAATTTTAGACAACTGTGATGTGGTACTAGTCCATCTAAATGTCAAACAAGCTTTGCAACTTCAGTGAGTACAAAACTCATATTTACAATATGCCTTCAAACTTCAAGATTATGCTCATGTTACACCATATTTTGGGATGTCTATGCATAAATGAACAAAGGAATTTTCACCTAATGACTTTGTTTACCAAGTACTCTATCTTATAATTTTCACTTCCTTTCCTCATTCCATGAAATTAGTACCCATTCTGGTTTCCTACTTGAAATTCCACTAAATTGAACGAATTCCTACAATCATTCTCTTTTAGTTACTGCATGGAGACTCTGGAATACACTCCCAATGGACAATTCATGTTAATTCCCTTCATAAATTCAAATCTGCCTACACACTTTTCTCTTCATATTTAGACAACACACTACACTCTCAACCATCACAGAAGCACACTATAATAATTACATCTCTGGTTGTGTCGGGAAGGGCATCCGGCCTAAAACAGGGCCCAAAGCACATTTGTGTCACAGTTTGCACCCGCGACCCCACTAATGTGGGAAAAGCAGTGGGAGAATAAGAAAAAGAAGAAAAATGAGGTAACTCACTTAATAAAATATAAAATTAGCACTTCAACTTATTTTCATCAAGGTACTCGTTTTGGCCTCAATTATCTTCAATAATTATATTGCCATCAATATGGAATATGTAAATGATAAACTTTGATGAATGGGAGGAGGATAAGAAGAAGAAGAAGAAGAAGAAGGAGGAGGAGAAGAAGAAGAAGAAGAAGAAGAAGAAGAAGAAGAAGAAGAAGAAGAAGAAGAACGGGAAAGATCTAGCTATTCAAAGAATGAGTGTATTAATAAAAGAAAGGGAGGGTCATGAAGGGTATGAAACTGAAAAACACCAAACACCTCGCGACTGGAAGAGAACAAGAGTGGCAGTGGGAAATGTTTTGCTATTTGCTTTACGTCGCACTGACAAGGATAGGTCTTACGGCGAAGATGAGACAGTTAAGTCCTAGGAATGGAAAGGAAGTGGCTGCGGCCTTAATTAAGGTACAGCCCCAGCATTTGCCTGGCGTGAGAATGGGAAACCATAGAAAACCATCTTCAGGGCTGCCAACAGTAGGGTTTGAACCCACTATCTCCCAGATGCGAGCTCACTGCTGCGCGCCCTTAATCGCACTCGGTGGTGGTGAATTTTGGAAGAATTTGAAAGTGAATAAAAAATTTATTTTATTAAGCTCAAAAGGTCACAAACTCAACACATAAAGCGAATGACGAGATCCACAGTATTCTCGTCATCCGCTAATATGACTTTGAGTGTCTCCTGCAGGCCGAGGCTCCGTCTTAAGGCCAGAGAGATCAGCGCACTCTGTGAGATGTGAGCCACGGTGATCTTGGCACAACAAGAACACACTGGGGGGTCTTCCCTCTTTAGTAGGTAAGAGTGCATAGATCTTCCATGACCTGTCCTCAGCCTGCACATAACTATGGCCTCTCCCTGTGAAGGCCAGAAAGAGGCCTGCCACAACAGTAGTTGTCTCCTTAATTGCTCTCAACTTGTTGGAAGTTCTGATGAAAGAACCAATATAATTCAAGAACCAGTCGATAGATGTATTGACTCGCCCACATGCTGCATTGCAGTCATCTGTTACATGCACTCAAAAAACAGTTTCTGATGGTATGTTTTTATATTGTTGGAAGTTGAGTGTGGTAATTAACTACTACACCATAAATTTCCTCTTTCCACATTATTTTGAAGAAAGTAAACGTATTAAACTTTTCTAGTCATTGATAACAAAAGTCTTAAAGCTGGGAACAGCGGCAGAGGAAGTAGGTTACAAAATGTATGAAGACACACAGAAAGAACAACAAAAATGTTCAATAATAAGATGAAGACAATGAGATAGTTTGCAGATACTGAACAAATGAATGATGTCAAAGCAACACCGTCATTATTATTATTAGCAAATTCTCCCAATACTGGAAGACGTTGAGCAAATAATTCAATCAGTTCTTCTGTGGGTTCTTCTTGTTTCTCCAGTAGGCTCATTCTTTCTAAGAAGGCTTGTTTTCGTTCTTCTGACCACTTTGGTCCGTACTGTCTTTGTTGTGGTTGCTCTGGTGTAGCTTCCCAATTGTTTACTTTGTGTCTAAAGATGTCTCTTTCTAGGATGTCTGTCGAACTTATGTTTGTGTTTTTGATGTCCTTTCAAAGTTCGTTAAGCCAGGGTGTTGAGTTCTTAAGTTAAGTTCCATAATCTATTATCCTTTTTGTCTATCGATTTTCTGGTAATCTAGTGAGATGACCGAATAATTTCATTCGTCTTACCCTAATGTCAATTTCAATGTTTGAGAACTTTTCTGTTGTTTTGATTGATCGTAACCTGCAACTGTCTTGGGTGCATCTTGCTCCTAAGATTTCCCTAATGATCTTCCTCTCTTTTTTTTTTAAGTTCTTGTTTTCTGTTGAGTGCCCGTGTTTCACTTGTGTAGAGGACTGTTGGTTTTATGACTGTGTTGTAAAGCTGAATTTTTGTATGCCTTGATGTGGATTTTTTGTTATAGATGTTTTGGACTAACCCTAATGCTTTTTTAATTTTTTGGAGACGGGTTTGTTGTGAGATCTTTTCAAGGCCTGTTGGTTCCATAAATTCTCCGAGGTATTTAAAGTAGGGGGCCCTATCAATTGTACCATATTTTGTTCATAGGCTCTTGATATCTGTCTTTGAATACAAGAATTCAGTTTGCTTGAACAATATCTGTAGTCCCACCTTTCTTCATTTTCTTTAAGTATCTCTAGCTGTTTAACGACAGTCTCCTGATCCTCTGTTAGTATCACCAGATCATCTGCAAAATCAAGGTATGGTATGTGGAGGTTATCTTTGGGAATGCCCAGCTGGATTGGCTTCCAAAACTCACATTTCTTGAGTTCTTTCTCCCATTCCCCCAAAACCTTGTCTAGGATGACGTTGAACAGAATACTGGAGAGTCCATCACCTTGTCTCATGTCTGTCTGAATGTCGAACGGTTGTGAGATTTACCCCATAAATTTCACTTTAGATTTTTTGCCAGTCAGTGTTTGTTTTATGAGTTCTCAAGTTTTGGGATCTAGTTCCCTCCTTCTAGAATTATCATTATTTATTTATTTATTTATTTATTTATTTATTTATTTATTTATTTATTTATTTACCACAAATCATACAGATTTTATGGATGGTCTAGTGAAAAATGGGCAAGCCCCATGTACGTTAGCTACTTCACCAACCCAATAAGCCAATATTTACAATAATTATTCACATATTTACACTCGTACAGTAATCAATTCACTCGATGACACTCATGCCCTTTTGATGTTTGAGAACTTTTCTGTTGTGTTGATTGATTGCAACCTGTAACTGTCTTGGGTGCATCTTGCTCCTAAGATTTCCCTAATGATCTTCTTCTCTTCTTCTTTTTTTTCTCCCTTTTTTTTTCTTCTTCAAGTTCTTGTTTCCTGTTGAGAGTGCCAATGTTTCACTTGCATAAAGGAAGACATCTTTTTACATGGTTTTTAAACTTTTATTTTAGGTGGTAGCTCATTCCAGAAGCATGTGGAGCAGCCATAGTAACTGGATTGGCAGGATATGGTACGGGCAAATGGTGGGACAAGATTAACACCACTGTTACAGAGCAAAAGGATAGGGACAGGGAGCAAAACGGGTCAAGGTGAATGGAGCCGGTAGGGGATTTTTGGAGAAAGATCAAGTTGGTTCTTCTGTCAATCAATCAATCAATCAATCAATCAATCAATCAATCAATCAATCAATCAATCAATCAATCAATCAATCAATCAATCAATCAATCAATCAATCAATCAATCAATCAATAAATACTGATCTGCATTTAGGGCAGCTGCCCAGGTGGCAGATTCCCTATCTGTTGCTTTCCTAGCCTTTTCCTAAATGATTAATGACAATGGTTTCTATTGTGGGGAGGTTAACCGAATGAAGATGAGAGTGGTAAGTTATTAGCCTCTTCACCTGACTCTGTATTTTCTGAAGTAAGGAAAGAGAAACTGAGGAGGACCAAAATTATGAAGGATTAGCTGATGTACTTGTGATTCACTACTGAATTCTACAGAATTCTAAATGAAGTAGTGTACACATTGTGAATAAGATTTTATTAAATTATACAGCTCCTATCATTACCAGAGGAACAGGATGGGAAGGACGTCACACGTCATTTTTCATGTGAAGAACATTTTAAGGAGTTTTCATTGTATTGGCAGGCCCTCTCGCCTACTGCCAGTCACAACTGAGTTGGGCATTTTTCATTATAATGGCGTAAAGATAGTGATTAGAGAGTCAACAGAACCAAAGAAGAGCAAAAAAAAGACAATACACCAAGGCTAATTCCAACTAAAGTAAGACAATGACATCAGTATTCTTGTTAGAAAACAATATTAATTGACTGGAATGTTGCAGTTAAAAGCAATGCTCTCATACAAAACGCTTGATCAAATTTGAAATGACCCAGTTTCTCACTTTTCATGAAAAGTGCTGTACTACGCTGTCGTTCAAACCGTGCCAAGTTGCAATGGCCCAGCCATAAACAGCACTGAACACTGCTCTGCCACTGCCCATTAAGTGAGCAAACATATAACATAGCAGAGATTGAATAGCTAGAATACTGTGATGAGCCAGTGTGTCGCATACCAGTAGTTATCAGACCATGTATGAACCAGAGGAATGGTATGAAAAAAAATAAAAAAATAATCCCCAGCTTCTTCCCAAACAATATTTATTTTAGGCAGCAAAACAGGTCAAGGTGAATGGAGCCAGTAGGGGATTTTTAGAGGAAGATCAAGTTGGTTCTTCTGACAATGGTTTCTATTGTGGGGAGATTAGCTGAATGAAGATGGGAGCAGTAAGTTATTAGCCTCTTTACCTGACTCTGTATTTTCTGGAGTAAAGAATCATACCACCTGATTTCATAAAGAGCTGGACAATAACACTCCCAAAGAAAGGAAATGCCAAGAACTGTTCAGATTACAGAACAATAGCCATTCTGTCCCATGCTTGAAAATCCTATTGACAATACTTAAAGGTCGAATAAGCAGGAAAATTGAACAGAATTTAGATGGCAACCAATACGGCTTCAGAGCAGGTAAGGGTACTAGAGAAGCAGTTCTAGCACTGCGTCAAATCCTGGAGAGAAGACTGGAAGTTAACAGGAAAACTTATGTAACTTTCGTGGATTTAGAGAAAGCATTTGACAGGGTTGACTGGAAGTTATTTTTTCTAACTCTGAGAACGTTGGGTCTTGAATGGAAGGACAAATGTTTGCTTTTTAACCTATATAGAGTCCAAAGCACAGAAATAAACATCAATGGAACGACAAGAGAAGCAAGAATAAGAAGAGGAGTGCAGCAAGGCTGTCCCTTATCACCTTATCTGTTTAATGCCTTTGTAGAATTCGCTATTAGAACAGTAAAAGAAAAAACCAAAGGGATAAATTTTAATGGTAAATAAATTCATAGTATTCACTTTGCAGATGATATTGAACTGATAGCTGATTCAGAGCACAAAATGACTAAGATGCTCGGTATACTAAACAACACGTTAGAGAAGTTCAGGCTAAAAATAAACACAAAGAAAATGAAAATGATGGTCGTTCAAAAGAAGAAGACGGAATTGAAAACAAACATTAAATTAGGCTGTGAAAAAATAGATCATGTTAAAGAATTTTGTTATCTGGGTAGTGTTATAACAAATGATAATCAGTGCCTGACAGAAGTCAAAAGAAGAATTGCTATAACCAAACAAGTGTTTCAAAACAGGGAAAATCTATTGTTAAATAAGCACATAGGAATTGAAACCAGGAAGAAATTTGTTAAAACTTTGTTTGGAGTGTGCTAACTTACGGTTGTGAGACCTGGACTTTGGAAAAACAAGCACAACCAATACTAGAAGCTGCAGAAATGTGGTTCTGGAGAAGACTGATAGGGATGAGATGGACAGAAAGAAGACTAATATCCAAATCTCGAATGACATTAATGAGAAACAGACCTTAATTTATTCAATACAGCAGAGGAAAGCTAAATTTCTTGGACACGTCCTATGACATGACACCTTTCTCCAGAATGTCTTCGAAGGAAAGGTCCTACGGAAGAAGTCGAGAGGAAGACCATGTCTCTCATATCTTAGAAACATAATCACTCAGCTGGGTTTTGCTTCCTATGTCAAGATGAAAGGACTGCTGAAGACCATGGGATGTAGCTGCAGCGACAAGGCTTAGCCTTTAGATAATGGATGATGGATGTTCTACTTGGGTAGCTAATTCCCTTAGCTCACGCAGCATGCAGCAATACTGCCATCTATCGGACATGAGCGGCAGCACAAGAGACAAAGTTCATCACAACATACAATAGCCAATGTAATGTTATTGTTGATCAATTTGATGGGCTTTCAATTTTGTAGGCCTTCACATTTAGTTTCCTTTTGACTCTCTGATATCAGGGCATCCAATGCATCCTTTCATGACCTCCTCATCTTCAAGTGATCATTTATTCACAAACTTTTCTTCATTTTGATAGTCATCTTCACAATTGTTCTTGTCGATATGAACTGATGACCATGTGGCTTTTAACCTTAAAACAATCACGACAGAAGCCACCACCATAGCCAGTTAACACCATTGAACAACATTTCCGGGTTAACTGTGTTTGACATAGATATTGATTCCCATAGGGAATCTGAAATATTTGTCCTGAATGAGTAAATTTATAATACCAATATCAATGGTCCGTTATTGGACATTATAAATTTTCCAGCTAACTCATTCTTGGTTGCCAGCGTTTCGCCCTCGTGTGCTAGGGTGGGCTCATCAGTTGGTACCTAGCACACCTACCAATACGCTGGCTAGTGCATACCGTGGAGGCCACTGGGTAGGCTAACTGGAGCCACCGGCAGTGCCAATGCACTAAGAGACTTTGTCTCATTATCAAAAATTGATGCCTGCTTGGCCATCAGATGACATAGATATTGATTCCCATAGGGAATCTGAAATATTTGTCCTGAATGAGTAAATTTATAATACCAATATCAATGGTCCGTTATTGGACATTATAAATTTTCCAGCTAACTCATTCTTGGTTGCCAGCGTTTCGCCCTCGTGTGCTAGGGTGGGCTCATCAGTTGGTACCTAGCACACCTACCAATACGCTGGCTAGTGCATACCGTGGAGGCCACTGCGTAGGGAATCAATATCTATGTCATCTGATGGCCAAGCAGGCATCAATTTTTGATAATGAGACAAAGTCTCTTAGTGCATTGGCACTGCCGGTGGCTCCAGTTAGCCTACGCAGTGGCCTCCACGGTATGCACTAGCCAGCGTATTGGTAGGTGTGCTAGGTACCAACTGATGAGCCCACCCTAGCACACGAGGGCGAAACGCTGGCAACCAAGAATGAGTTAGCTGGAAAATTTATAATGTCCAATAACGGACCATTGATATTGGTATTATAAATTTACTCATTCAGGACAAATATTTCAGATTCCCTATGGGAATCAATATCTATGTCATCTGATGGCCAAGCAGGCATCAATTTTCGATAATGAGACAAAGTCTCTTAGTGCATTGGCACTGCCGGTGGCTCCAGTTAGCCTACGCAGTGGCCTCCACGGTATGCACTAGCCAGCGTATTGGTAGGTGTGCTAGGTACCAACTGATGAGCCCACCCTAGCACACGAGGGCGAAACGCTGGCAACCAAGAATGAGTTAGCTGGAAAATTTATAATGTCCAATAACGGACCATTGATATTGGTATTATAAATTTACTCATTCAGGACAAATATTTCAGATTCCCTATGGGAATCAATATCTATGTCATCTGATGGCCAAGCAGGCATCAATTTTTGATAATGAGACAAAGTCTCTTAGTGCATTGGCACTGCCGGTGGCTCCAGTTAGCCTACGCAGTGGCCTCCACGGTATGCACTAGCCAGCGTATTGGTAGGTGTGCTAGGTACCAACTGATGAGCCCACCCTAGCACACGAGGGCGAAATGCTGGCAACCAAGAATGAGTTAGCTGGAAAATTTATAATGTCCAATAACGGACCATTGATATTGGTATTATAAATTTACTCATTCAGGACAAATATTTCAGATTCCCTATGGGAATCAATATCTATGTCATCTGATGGCCAAGCAGGCATCAATTTTTGATAATGAGACAAAGTCTCTTAGTGCATTGGCACTGCCGGTGGCTCCAGTTAGCCTACGCAGTGGCCTCCATGGTATGCACTAGCCAGCGTATTGGTAGGTGTGCTAGGTACCAACTGATGAGCCCACCCTAGCACACGAGGGCGAAACGCTGGCAACCAAGAATGAGTTAGCTGGAAAATTTATAATGTCCAATAACGGACCATTGATATTGGTATTATAAATTTACTCATTCAGGACAAATATTTCAGATTCCCTATGGGAATCAATATCTATGTCATCTGATGGCCAAGCAGGCATCAATTTTTGATAATGAGACAAAGTCTCTTAGTGCATTGGCACTGCCGGTGGCTCCAGTTAGCCTACGCAGTGGCCTCCACGGTATGCACTAGCCAGCGTATTGGTAGGTGTGCTAGGTACCAACTGATGAGCCCACCCTAGCACACGAGGGCGAAACGCTGGCAACCAAGAATGAGTTAGCTGGAAAATTTATAATGTCCAATAACGGACCATTGATATTGGTATTATAAATTTACTCATTCAGGACAAATATTTCAGATTCCCTATGGGAATCAATATCTATGTCATCTGATGGCCAAGCAGGCATCAATTTTTGATAATGAGACAAAGTCTCTTAGTGCATTGGCACTGCCGGTGGCTCCAGTTAGCCTACGCAGTGGCCTCCACGGTATGCACTAGCCAGCGTATTGGTAGGTGTGCTAGGTACCAACTGATGAGCCCACCCTAGCACACGAGGGCGAAATGCTGGCAACCAAGAATGAGTTAGCTGGAAAATTTATAATGTCCAATAACGGACCATTGATATTGGTATTATAAATTTACTCATTCAGGACAAATATTTCAGATTCCCTATGGGAATCAATATCTATGTCATCTGATGGCCAAGCAGGCATCAATTTTTGATAATGAGACAAAGTCTCTTAGTGCATTGGCACTGCCGGTGGCTCCAGTTAGCCTACGCAGTGGCCTCCATGGTATGCACTAGCCAGCGTATTGGTAGGTGTGCTAGGTACCAACTGATGAGCCCACCCTAGCACACGAGGGCGAAACGCTGGCAACCAAGAATGAGTTAGCTGGAAAATTTATAATGTCCAATAACGGACCATTGATATTGGTATTATAAATTTACTCATTCAGGACAAATATTTCAGATTCCCTATGGGAATCAATATCTATGTCATCTGATGGCCAAGCAGGCATCAATTTTTGATAATGAGACAAAGTCTCTTAGTGCATTGGCACTGCCGGTGGCTCCAGTTAGCCTACGCAGTGGCCTCCACGGTATGCACTAGCCAGCGTATTGGTAGGTGTGCTAGGTACCAACTGATGAGCCCACCCTAGCACACGAGGGCGAAACGCTGGCAACCAAGAATGAGTTAGCTGGAAAATTTATAATGTCCAATAACGGACCATTGATATTGGTATTGCCCCCATTTTTCCCGAGCTAAGCCCAGCCATCGAGCGATGAGTCCCAAGGTGGACCGTTCGATCGTTGGCTATCACTTTCTAGAGGCATTTAAGGGTTGTAAGGATTGATGACCAAGCAGGATAAAAAGAAATATTAAAACAACACTCTGACATTTATTCACATAAGCAGACAAATAACAAAATATTCTTGATGATATTTTCCTTTAACATAACAGAGCTTTCATAATATCGGATTTCTTCCTCGATTTAGAGTGACACGTGTTCATATCTCCAGCTCTACTGTGCTGTAAATGAAACCAAAGAAGTAATTAGGCCACTTGCCTTTTTAAACCAAACATTTGACTGAAAGAACTAAATAAATTAACATCTGTTCAAAGTTTCACCAATTTAAAGTTGCCTCAACACGTGGTCTTTACGATGTACACAACTGAATTAGTCATTTACAATATTTAATAATGGTTAATGACACTAACATGAACTTCAGTAGCAAAGAAAAACTGTTTCCAAAATTCTTAAAATTAATTAATTATTATCTTTATTATTATTATTATTATCATTCAATTAACCTGTTTCATTGTAACACGATCGTGTTCTTACTAATTCTCCACCGCATCATTTATCTAATGTTCATCATTAGTATTTCAGAGTAATGATTTTTGATTAATTATTAATGACTTATTTTCACAATGTTTCAAAGCAATCATGCGGCTGACAAATTTCTACCTTTGATCTTTGCATTTCATTTCTATTCAAATTAATCTTAAAGTATTTCAGATTTTTAGAAATTTACATTACCAACGTGTGAGCTAGTTAAATAAATTTTCTTACAAATCGAGTGCCTTTACAAAATAACGAGATGATCTTTCCTTTTAAATCTCGCTATTAAAAAAAATTAAATTCATTCTTAGTCTTCCTTGACTTAATTTAATTAAACTTTCCCTTAACGGCATGAAATTATTTCTTAAGGCAACACACAACGATGAATGTGATCCGCGTCACGGCGAGTGCGCGACCAGATCAAAATTAAATGAAATCAACATGGCACAAGAGAAATATACACACTTACACACACATTCACACTAGGGAAACACGTTTTTATGTACACTATTTACATCGAATCCTGATTTGGCAATTTTAGTTATGATTTTTATCGATGGTCGGGACGCGTAATGTCTCGCAGAATAATCCGTGTACAGAAATTCTCCTACATTAATGGTGGCTAGTGATCGAAGTCATGGGTATCACTTTGTAGAAACACATTTCACATATCAGCGCAAGTTCATCTAATTCATGAGATTATAATGGAAGATTCTAGTAAAATCCATAAGCACTACCATCATGTGGGCTACAGGTTGAATTTACCGCAAGCGTGAGCCTTACTCGCATTATTTTTACTTCCTACCTGTGAAATACACTCGCAAACACGTGCTCCACTAATTATAACCTATCTTGCGCTCCAAATACACAAGAATAAATCAATATCACCACTAATTCATCAATTGCTCAATTATGCAACAAATATCCCTCAGGATAGGCCATATTCCAGACCCTACATGAACAGAGCACATTCTATCTCACATTTAGGAACTCTACAGTAGTTTTATGGCTCACGAGCGTTTACATCTGTTTTACCCGATCTTTAGTAAATATTATTATTATTTAAGTGATTATTACATCTACTGATTCTCCTGGAATGTCGTAAAATTAGATGACTTCATCATAAAAACAACAAGTGATTTTAAAAGACACTAGGTTCGACCCTATTCACTCAAGATGTACACGCAAATTTTCCGTCCGGTAACTCTCAATATTACAAAGAAAGTAGATTTATCGTGTGGTCTGTGATTATTAAACTTAAGCTCCTTAAGCATGGGAAGTCAGTCAAAGACAACCTACATGTCTACTCTAATAGATTCCAAAATTTCATTCACACGTACCTAGTCTACCATGACACCTTAAGAAGTAGGAAAATGAAATATTTCTAACTACAGCAAACTGATAGATCTATGACTTAAGAAGAAAGACCTCTAGTTGTACAAAAGATAGGACAGATAAATTAAATTAAAAAGGTACTCAAGTTTTTGTAGAGTTCGATTCCCGTCGACAGTCAGTTATTTCAGCATACTCCGGCCAGTCTCCTTCCCATTACCAGAGACGCCTTACATTTTTACAGCTCCATGGAGGCTCTGCGATGGATGTCCCTCGATGAAATGATGTTGGTAGTTGCGGAATTCTTCATCTTGAGATCTTCAATTCCAAGACGTCTTCGTTGATTGCTGGTCACAAGCTGTAACTGAGATGACAAAATTAAGTATTTTGCACTAGCACACGCAGAATATAAACAGCTCGTCTACACTGTCACACTTAACTTGGCTCCTAGACGTTTTTATTCCACAGAATTCACTAATTATCAGACTAAATTCTGGTAGAACGGGCGTCGACTTGTCTTGAAATTTCTCCTTCCACGTGGTCCGGTAATGTGATGTCTCTCACAGCGAACAAGCATTAAGAAGAGCGTAAAGAGAAGAGAGCGATTCACTCGAAGCAAGGCCTTTTTATCTAATTACCCCGGGGAGGCGTGTTCTTCAGCGAGAACGGTAATTGGCTGATGATCTCCTTTAATTTGCGCAGACTATTCCAGAAACAAGCTGAGTCGCGCGTGCGAAGGCAGTCACGTGGTTAGCTATAACCTTGGCACAGTCTCGCCGATGACGTATCGCACCCCTCTGAACGACAAAAAAAACTCGTTCACGGCTCGCCACAAGTTCCCAAGTGATGTGTTGCGGCTTCAAGCAGACAATAAAATCTTTGCTTTCCACTTGTTAAAATATTCGTAAGATCGCCAATTTTCACGGGGACATCTCTCCCTTGGTTGGAATATAATTTCATTTGTAGATGAAATTATTACATAACAGTGTCCATTACTATTGTTCCGGAAAATTGGTTGTTGAGTCACCTGGTAATAACTTAGTTGAGCTCGCGATAGGTGTGAGACTCGGAGTTCTTCGTTCCGCTCCTGGCATCCAGTAGCCTAGTCTCTCCATACAGGGTGTTCCTCAAGTTTTATTTCCATCTTCAGTAACTTATTTTTCCCTTTTAACAGATGGTTACACGGTGTCAGCTAGTGGTGTAGATGTTCGGTAGAGTCTTAAATTAGCGGCATTGTGGACAGCTTCGTAAGATTTATCCAGACTTTGTATTTTATAGGAGTTGTTGCCTTCAGGATTCGTTCTATCTCTTCTTATTGGAGATGAGGTCTTTTCTTAATGGCACCTTGGCTGTGCTCCTGACTCGAGTTGTTATGTTGGCTTCCCCGAGCCTTGGCCTCTTGGTATTGAAGGCTTTCCGCCCCCACGATATCAGGGTTGGTATCCTGGGTTTGGATTGCTCTTCGCCATCGTTCGTTTTCCTGCGTCGAGTTTTGAAGGTCCTTTAGATATTTTTCCTTTTCTTCTTCTCGCCAGTCTCTCCTTCCTCTTGAGTGGCGGAAGTCCTGGTTTCGCTTCCAGCTCCTTCGGTAATCTGAGTATGGACGCTTCCTCTCGTTACGTCTGGAATATTCCCAGTTTCTAATGGGTCTATTTCTGCGTACGGGCGATCGATCACGAGGTGAATCTTGCCCTCCAGGGTTACGTTTCCACGTTCTCCCTTGGTTGACTGATTTCGATTCTTCCTCCTTATTCGTTGTTACCTGATGGATCTGAGGTTCCGAGTTTCGTCCCTGACGAACTGGTTCCTTGGACGTCATGTCTAATTGTCTTAACAACGCCTCAGCCTGAATTGCAGATTGTGTATTTGAGGCTATCATGATCCTCTGCACATCTGGTGGTAACTGTCGTGTGATCAACTTAACCAACTCAGGTTCTGATGGTGGTGAGTCTAGTTCCCTTAATTTTCTTAATTGGCTGGACAGGAAGTCCGCATATCTCGTGGGCGTAGATGATGCATATTTCCTGGCGTATAACTCCGTCCTAAGGTTGTATTGGACGTCGCAATTCCAGTACTTCTCCAGGAATGCTTTCTTGAAACTTTCGAAATCGTCAAATGAAAATCGAAATGCGACGAACCAGGTTTGAACTGAGTCTTCCAGGAATTTTTCGGTGACTCTTAGCTGCCTTTCTGGTGGAATTTTCGCATCGCGAAAGTAATCCTGCAGTTCCCGAATGAAGCCTTTCGGAGTCACATTTCCTCTAACGTTATTGAATTTCTTGGGCTGGTCTTCGTGAAGACGAATTATATTAACTATTTGCGTCTGGCCGGTTGTATTCATTTGAGACGCATTCACTGTCGGCTCTGAAGAAATGTCGATTGTATTCGCAGCGCCTGTCCCTGCAGTTGCAAGTGGAGTTGACGTCAGACCCGTGCCGGTTACACGTTGCTCCAGTAATGCCTGCTTCTCTAGCAATGAGTTGGTGACCTTGCTAGTGTTCTCGTTCTGGATTTTCAGGAGATGCATTTCATGTACAAGCTCCTTAATTCCATCCGTGTACTCCTTTCGAATCCCTTCGGTTTCAGTTTTTGACTCAGTCGTGACCTTATGTATGGCATTCGTCAGGGTGGTTTTGATGGTTTTTATTTCGCCCCAACTATCCTCAAGTGACTCGTGGATATAATCCATCCGTTCTGAGCTATCGACTTGGGATGTCTCGATTTTGTCGAGAATGCCCTTTTCGACTTGTTGTAGTTTCTCGTTTAATCCAATGAATTTCTTCGCCCAAGCCGTTTTCGTAACCTTAAGGTCCTCTGAATTTGTGTCAATCTTTTCCTCAATATTCAGGAATGATTGTTCAACTTCGCCCTTGTATTTGTCGATTCCAGTTAATATGTCCTGCTGAACGTTTGCCAGTCGTTCACTGAATTCATTGGACATGCCCGCCATAGACTTGGCAATGTTTTCGTTTACCTCCTTTTTCATAGTAGCGAAATCATTTTTGACTATTACGAGCTCGCTCTGCACTGAGGCTAGCTTGCCGTTAAAAAGTTTAATGTCCGAACATATTTTTCCTAAACCTTCTTCAGTTTGGTTTTTAATGTCCGTCAACTTTTCTTCAATAGCTTCCCCGAGAGATTTTTCGAGGTTTATTTGTGCGTCACTGAGATCACTAAGTCCTTTTTCTAAGTGTACCTGACTATTGTGGAGTTCAGAGAGTCCTTTCTCTAAGTTTTTCTCTAAGTTAGTTTGACTATTATTGAGTTCAAAGAGTCCTTTCTCTAAGTGAGCCTGATTTTCATTAAGTTTTTTCTCTAAGCTTTTCTCTAAATTAGCATTGATCCTCTCCTCCATTGCCAACAACATCTGCCTTAAGTCCTCCATAGTTACAATTATTCATTAAATGGCTATTCTGGTATTGGAAGGATTCTAACCGGACTACTGAAATATTGGGAATCGAACTCCATCAAATTTGTGAAGGCACCGATTTGTCGATATCATGAAAGTTCCAAATTTTCACCAAAATCGGTCGCAATTATGAATCTAACTTTAATTAATTATCATCGCAGCAAATTCAAATTTCTAATTACCAGCAAGAATTTGTTTTTAACAATATTCATACAAGTTACATTTAACATGTGCTTATGTTAGCCACAAAAATTTGGGCGAATAAATGTGTCAGAGTCAGCCTAATTTAATTGGTCATCTGATCTTGTCGATGTCATAAACACTGGACAGCACAAGATCATTTTCGAGCTTGGATAAGCCAATCTCGAGCCCCACGCTTGGATTAAGCCATCTTAAATGCCCCCATTTTTCCCGAGCTAAGCCCAGCCATCGAGCGATGAGTCCCAAGGTGGACCGTTCGATCGTTGGCTATCACTTTCTAGAGGCATTTAAGGGTTGTAAGGATTGATGACCAAGCAGGATAAAAAGAAATATTAAAACAACACTCTGACATTTATTCACATAAGCAGACAAATAACAAAATATTCTTGATGATATTTTCCTTTAACATAACAGAGCTTTCATAATATCGGATTTCTTCCTCGATTTAGAGTGACACGTGTTCATATCTCCAGCTCTACTGTGCTGTAAATGAAACCAAAGAAGTAATTAGGCCACTTGCCTTTTTAAACCAAACATTTGACTGAAAGAACTAAATAAATTAACATCTGTTCAAAGTTTCACCAATTTAAAGTTGCCTCAACACGTGGTCTTTACGATGTACACAACTGAATTAGTCATTTACAATATTTAATAATGGTTAATGACACTAACATGAACTTCAGTAGCAAAGAAAAACTGTTTCCAAAATTCTTAAAATTAATTAATTATTATCTTGATTATTATTATTATTATTATCATTCAATTAACCTGTTTCATTGTAACACGATCGTGTTCTTACTAATTCTCCACCGCATCATTTATCTAATGTTCATCATTAGTATTTCAGAGTAATGATTTTTGATTAATTATTAATGACTTATTTTCACAATGTTTCAAAGCAATCATGCGGCTGACAAATTTCTACCTTTGATCTTTGCATTTCATTTCTATTCAAATTAATCTTAAAGTATTTCAGATTTTTAGAAATTTACATTACCAACGTGTGAGCTAGTTAAATAAATTTTCTTACAAATCGAGTGCCTTTACAAAATAACGAGATGATCTTTCCTTTTAAATCTCGCTATTAAAAAAAATTAAATTCATTCCTAGTCTTCCTTGACTTAATTTAATTAAACTTTCCCTTAACGGCATGAAATTATTTCTTAAGGCAACACACAACGATGAATGTGATCCGCGTCACGGCGAGTGCGCGACCAGATCAAAATTAAATGAAATCAACATGGCACAAGAGAAATATACACACTTACACACACATTCACACTAGGGAAACACGTTTTTATGTACACTATTTACATCGAATCCTGATTTGGCAATTTTAGTTATGATTTTTATCGATGGTCGGGACGCGTAATGTCTCGCAGAATAATCCGTGTACAGAAATTCTCCTACATTAATGGTGGCTAGTGATCGAAGTCATGGGTATCACTTTGTAGAAACACATTTCACATATCAGCGCAAGTTCATCTAATTCATGAGATTATAATGGAAGATTCTAGTAAAATCCATAAGCACTACCATCATGTGGGCTACAGGTTGAATTTACCGCAAGCGTGAGCCTTACTCGCATTATTTTTACTTCCTACCTGTGAAATACACTCGCAAACACGTGCTCCACTAATTATAACCTATCTTGCGCTCCAAATACACAAGAATAAATCAATATCACCACTAATTCATCAATTACTCAATTGTGCAACAAATATCCCTCAGGATAGGCCATATTCCAGACCCTACATGAACAGAGCACATTCTATCTCACATTTAGGAACTCTACAGTAGTTTTATGGCTCACGAGCGTTTACATCTGTTTTACCCGATCTTTAGTAAATATTATTATTATTTAAGTGATTATTACATCTACTGATTCTCCTGGAATGTCGTAAAATTAGATGACTTCATCATAAAAACAACAAGTGATTTTAAAAGACACTAGGTTCGACCCTATTCACTCAAGATGTACACGCAAATTTTCCGTCCGGTAACTCTCAATATTACAAAGAAAGTAGATTTATCGTGTGGTCTGTGATTATTAAACTTAAGCTCCTTAAGCATGGGAAGTCAGTCAAAGACAACCTACATGTCTACTCTAATAGATTCCAAAATTTCATTCACACGTACCTAGTCTACCATGACACCTTAAGAAGTAGGAAAATGAAATATTTCTAACTACAGCAAACTGATAGATCTATGACTTAAGAAGAAAGACCTCTAGTTGTACAAAAGATAGGACAGATAAATTAAATTAAAAAGGTACTCAAGTTTTTGTAGAGTTCGATTCCCGTCGACAGTCAGTTATTTCAGCATACTCCGGCCAGTCTCCTTCCCATTACCAGAGACGCCTTACATTTTTACAGCTCCATGGAGGCTCTGCGATGGATGTCCCTCGATGAAATGATGTTGGTAGTTGCGGAATTCTTCATCTTGAGATCTTCAATTCCAAGACGTCTTCGTTGATTGCTGGTCACAAGCTGTAACTGAGATGACAAAATTAAGTATTTTGCACTAGCACACGCAGAATATAAACAGCTCGTCTACACTGTCACACTTAACTTGGCTCCTAGACGTTTTTATTCCACAGAATTCACTAATTATCAGACTAAATTCTGGTAGAACGGGCGTCGACTTGTCTTGAAATTTCTCCTTCCACGTGGTCCGGTAATGTGATGTCTCTCACAGCGAACAAGCATTAAGAAGAGCGTAAAGAGAAGAGAGCGATTCACTCGAAGCAAGGCCTTTTTATCTAATTACCCCGGGGAGGCGTGTTCTTCAGCGAGAACGGTAATTGGCTGATGATCTCCTTTAATTTGCGCAGACTATTCCAGAAACAAGCTGAGTCGCGCGTGCGAAGGCAGTCACGTGGTTAGCTATAACCTTGGCACAGTCTCGCCGATGACGTATCGCACCCCTCTGAACGACAAAAAAAACTCGTTCACGGCTCGCCACAAGTTCCCAAGTGATGTGTTGCGGCTTCAAGCAGACAATAAAATCTTTGCTTTCCACTTGTTAAAATATTCGTAAGATCGCCAATTTTCACGGGGACAGTATTAACTGTGTTTGTTGTTGATATGGAGTAAGCAGCAAAAATCCAAGTTCATCTGAGTATTAAATGTTATGCCTTCCCCTAAATTAACATTTCATCCATTTACAGTCCATAATGTAGTGTCTTGTTCCAGACTTTGAATGCCAATTTTAATTAAATTCTGTCGAGCCATTTTCTTGTAGCTCGGCGTTGATGTGGATACGCAACAAAAGGGTAAATCATGAATATCACAGTTATCATAGCCGGTATGGCAAAACTCTATAAGACATAAATGAACAAAAATTGCAATCATAAGATATTTTATTCAAGAACCATTTTGTCTTTCCATTGTGGATGATGGCTCAATTGAGCCAAAACAAGTACACTTTTAAATATGATGTTGATTAAATAATCTGTAAGATTATAATGTGCAATAATAAATAGGCGAAAATCTTATACATACTTTAACTTGGATACTACAGTCAATACATAATTTGAAATATGATATTCATTTCTTGCAATAGAGGTGAATGTTGGGTGCTCGCTCATTTCTGATGATGTCAGCACCAGCATTTTGCTTCCTAGTGTCCCAAGCATATATACTGCAAAGCTCTTTGCCATCTTAGAATATTCATAGCTCGTGATGAGACATAAACGAGGCCACTATCTCATGTGTACCAACTCATTAAGTTTCTTGCAGTCTTCTGACACTTGTTTCCCACAACACCCACTGGTGAAGCAGATTCATGACCTTCTAATGTCCGCGTCTGTAGCGTAACGGTTAGCACTATTAGCTGCCGTCCTTGGAGGCCTGGGTTCGATTCCTGGTACTGCAAGAAACTTAAGAATGGCAGGAGGGCTGCTACGTGCTTAAAATGGTACATGCAACTCACCTCCATTGGGGGTGCACCTGAAAAGAGCTGCACTACCTCGGGATGAGGACACAAGTTTACTTTATGAAATTCTAGCCAGGTTCTGCGATGGTGGCACCTGAATCACCTCTGTGTGGCTTCCAAGCCAAGTGGGAATTGTGGGCAACAAACTATCATGTCAGGCTCCAGGAGATCTGAACTTGAGAGGGTAGATTGGTACCAACCGCGAATGTTTGTGGGGACATTCACCTCCACGACACTTACCTTTGATGACCTGCTGGAGATTTAATCTGTACTTCAGTCTTAAGCTTTGTATCTCATGGCAGGAGGATGATTCAATTGCTTTTACAAATTTGTTCAGATTTCAAACAATGATCATTTCAATTGTTCCATTATAAAGAACCAGCAGTAGTATTACATAATGATGGTTATGTTTAGCCTTAACGAAGGAACATTTTAGCTTCAATGCCTTCACCTGTGGTTTTACTGCTTTGAATACCATAAGCATCAATTTTTATTCTAATTTTTCATCCTTTTTTAAGACACTATTCAGCAAGAAATTTTAAGTTGTTCTTAACCTCTCCATGTGTTCAATTTTTAATTTAACTGTCCTTATACTTTGTTATTGTGCTTTTATCCTTCTTAGATGCAAAACAGCAATTATTTTATAACATGTTTTTTTAAATTTATCTGTATGTTTCATATTTGATTAAACGACTTTGTAATCTTTTAATTTTATCTTGTACAGTACTGTTGATGTTAGCTGAAGATGGTCCATACAAGGACTGAAACATGTCCTAATTTGAGATTATAATGACTATATATTGTCAATTTTAGGCCATGGCTGAAGATGACCCATAATGGGGTCAAATCCGGTAAAAAATGAAATAGCATATGGCTTTTAGTGCCAGGAGTGTCCAAGGACACAAAAGAAGGATAGAAAAGAAAAGAAAACAATTCCAGTGAGCCAACAGATAGCAGTGATTCCGTTAGTGAAATTCGTGCTATACAGTAATTCTTCTCATGTCATCTCTCATCTCCCTCACAACAACAGTGATTCAATTGTAAGGTGAAGTGCAGTTTAATATGTTTTACGTTACATTTTGTTTTAGAAATGTTATGCAAATAAATATTCTTGTGTTCTGGTCGAATCATCTGCATTTGAATTGTTTCTTACGGGAAAATTTGTATTGATATATGAGTGCTTTGGATTACAAGCATGTTGCCGGAATGAATTATGCTCACAGTCCAAGGTTTCATTGTAGTACAATATCTGGTATTGAAAAGGGTGGTCTCTTCACAATTATTGACTTGCGGGCACTTCCCATGCAGAACATTCAGCACGAGGAAAGGTCCATACTTGGGCTTTTCCTCTCTTGTGGGGAGAGGAAGAGGGAAGCCCATATAGCATCATTAGGGGAGGTTGACTGATGCCTTCCAAGGAAGAAGTCCTGCATGGGTGTAGTTGCTCTACCAGTGCTGTGACGGAATTTCACATTCCATCAGCGATAGTATAATTGTCACAGAAGCTATAACCTCTCCATGTCGCACGAGCTCCAGAGTTAGTTCCTAGAACATGGGAAGGCGATTGACATTAAGCATTACAACAAATAAATTTAATTTCTCTTCCGTATTGAATCACAATTTTAGAACAAAAGTCAATAAAGTTTGTTCTGAGCAAATAGGTCCCTTCATGATGTCAAACTATGCACACATACTGTACCGGGAACACCGCTACGGGAAAGAAGTTCGAAGTATGTGTGTTGAACTTGGTGCGAGGCGGAAGATAGGCAGCCTGCCGAACTCGCTGACGTACTCAGCCGTGACGTAGGCACTTTGGGTGAGCTCTACATGGCCAAGCGTGACCATATATGGTATTGTCCCGGCCCATGTGCAAAAGTCTATTTAGCCTTAAAATGTTGTTATTTAGACACTGCCATCTTGGAGGCCATCATAATAGACGCAACCTGTCAAATTCTTAGGAAAATCCGCTGTGTACTTTAGGAGTTATAGGGGTGGATAATACTCACGTTCTAGATGCTTCGCCATAATCTGGTATAAAAGAAGGGCGATCCGGACTACAGAGTCAGTGTATGTTACTCCACCGTCTCTGCAACACGGGTGATGGGTGGAGCGCTACGAGTGCCGACTGAACCTATGGTTGGACGAGTCTTTGCATTGTGTTTCAGTGACTAACTGAAGGAACTTACAATTTCTCTCGTGAGTGCCATAACTTTTACAAGTACTATATTTGAACTCGTATTTTGAACTTATATTTTCGTAAACAGACTTTGGGAACATAGAAATTTTCCAAGTGTCTAATTTGGACTTGTGTTTTGCGACAAGCTGTGGAAACATAAAACTTTTCGTGTGAATGTTACAATTTTCCAAGTACCACATTGAACTTGTGTTTCATGATAAACTGTGGAAACTTAAGAGTATTTCAGAGTATTACGTTCGAACTTATGTTTCATAACAGATTGTGGAAACATGAAATATTTTTCGAGTGCCACATCTGGACTTATGTTTAAACTTGGGTCATCATAACGGACTGTGAAAACATAAGAGTACCCATGCCATATCTGAGTTTGTGTTTTCCTCTCGTGAAGTTCTGAGGGAACATAGAACTTTTCAGTGTTATAATTGAACTTACAATTTATGCTTCGTAATCATTTTTCATGGACAGTGTTAGATTCCTTCCAAGTGCAGTTAATTTTGTTTATCGATGGAATAGGACATTTCCGAGTACCATTTAATTTACTTAATTTATTACAAACGTGCCAATATATCCTGAACTTGCATAAACTGTGCATCTTGTGCTTAATATTGTGCACTAATCATAAACTGATGAGATCAGTGAATTAAGAACTGTGATGATGATGATGATGATGATGATGATGATGATGATGATGATTAATGACCCAATAGAACATTCTAGTCTGCCATGCCAGTATTAACAAGCTCATGTTGTGAACTTGACATTATAAATTACACATTATTTTCTCAAGTATTAATTCGACTAACATCCAACACAAGGTCAGATATTCAGTTCAATAATCTTATTTTCAAGTGACAGTTTATGAACATTTACAATTCAGCGAGGTGTTTGAATCAAGATTTTAATAACACTTGCCATATTTCATTTGCAATGAGTGAACGCAATAATTTAAAGGTCAATCTATTTAACAGTGCTACAAGTAAGTTGAATGCCGTATGGGGAACTTGTATGTGAATCACGCCTCACCTTTCATCAACATTGTCATGGGAGATTGAACCCCAGAACGTGTGCGCCTGGAGAATCGAGAACTCTCAAATCCTCGAGAACTTCGAGAAATTCAAGAACGTCAAGAACTTCACATCCAGGATGGGCGTGGTTCCTATCCAGGCTGTGCCCAGCAACCATCCTAGGGTCCGGAGATTCCAGCCTACTACGACGCTTCAACACAACTTGTATGAAGGTGATATTAATTTGTCTTCAATGAACAATAAAATCAGATTATTAAAAAATCTTTCAATGAACTAATACCCCTCTCTGTACCAACTCCAATGTTTTCATGGCACACCCTCAGAAATAGTCCATGCTCTTCAAGCTAGTGTCAGCGCCTCAAAGACAGACATTTTCCTGGTACAGAGAGGAGGTAGAATATGTGGCGCCCAACGTGGGGCTCAATTCCATTGGAGTGTTAACATAAGCGATAGAATACGTGGCGTCCAAGCTTCAAGGGCTCAATTCGATTGGAGTGTTAACATAAGAGGCTAACATATAGCCCAAGCTAAGGCGAGCAGATTCAATCAGAATAGGAGTGTTTACAAATTTTAGTGGACACCAACTTAACTGGAATATTAGTGTATAATTTAAAAGTAAAACTGTTTGACTTGGTAGGAGTGATTTGCATTAACTTCAAAAGACTTGGTTTAAATACACTGACTGACAGAGCAAATGCAACACCAAGAAGGAGTGGTTCGAAAGGGATGAAAGTTGGGGAAAAAACAGAGACGGCATGGATGAATAATTGATGTTTATTTCAAACCGATATGCAGGTTACACAATGCGCACGGCATCGACTCAGTAGGATGTAGGACCACCGCGAGCGGCAATGCACACAGAAACACGTCGAGGTACAGAGTCAATAAGGGTGCGGATGGTGTCCTGAGGGATGGTTCTCCATTCTCTGTCAACCATTTGCCACAGTTGGTCGTCCGTACGAGGCTGGGGCAGAGTTTGCAAACGGCGTCCAATGAGATCCCACACGTGTTCGATTGGTGAGAGATCCGGAGAGTACGCTGGCCACGGAAGCATCTGTACACCTCGTAGAGCCTGTTGGGAGATGCGAGCAGTGTATGGGCGGGCATTATCCTGCTGAAACAGAGCATTGGGCAGGCCCTGAAGGTACGGGGGTGCCACCGGCCGCAGCACATGCTGCACGTAGCGGTGGGCATTTAACGTGCCTTGAATACGCACTAGAGGTGACGTGGAATCATACGCAATAGCGCCCCAAACCTTGATGCCGCGTTGTCTAGCGGTAGGGCGCTCCACAGTTACTGCCGGATTTGACCTTTTTCCACGCCGACGCCACACTCGTCTGCGGTGACTATCACTGACAGAACAGAAGCGTGACTCATCGGAGAACACGACGTTCCGCCATTCCCTCATCCACGTCGCTCTAGCCCGGCACCATGCCAGGCATGCACGTCTATGCTGTGGAGTCAATGGTAGTCTTCTGAGCGGACACCGGGAGTGCAGGCCTCCTCCAACCAATCGACGGGAAATTGTTCTGGTCGATATTGGAACAGCCAGGGTGTCTTGCACATGCTGAAGAATGGCGGTTGACGTGGCGTGCGGGGCTGCCACCGCTTGGCGGCGGATGCGCCGATCCTCGCGTGCTGACGTCACTCGGGCTGCGCCTGGACCCCTCGCACGTGCCACATGTCCCTGCGCCAACCATCTTCGCCACAGGCGCTGCACCGTGGACACATCCCTATGGGTATCGGCTGCGATTTGACGACACGACCAACCTGCCCTTCTCAGCCCGATCACCATACCCCTCGTAAAGTCGTCTGTCTGCTGGAAATGCCTCCGTTGACGGCGGCCTGGCATTCTTAGCTATACACGTGTCCTGTGGCACACGACAACACGTTCTACAATGACTGTCGGCTGAGAAATCACGGTACGAAGTGGGCCATTCGCCAACGCCGTGTCCCATTTATCGTTCGCTACGTGCGCAGCACAGCAGCGCATTTCACATCATGAGCATACCTCAGTGACGTCAGTCTACCCTGCAATTGGCATAAAGTTCTGACCACTCCTTCTTGGTGTTGCATTTGCTCTGTCAGTCAGTGTAATTTAAGTTGAATCACTGGCACTAGGACTTAAGAACTTTTGATTGAATGCAAGTTCTGAGAAATCTTTAAATTTTGAGAAGTGTTTCAACCATTACTATTTCTGTACTTGGTACTAGCATTATATATTTTAATAAAATGGAGGAGATAATGGCAGCGATTGAAGCTCTTAGGCTCAATATGAAAGTGGCAAATGAAAAAGAATGTAGGATTGTTGAGACCAGTGCCCAACTTAATGAGTCTAGTTCTAATCTTGAACATCAACCTAATGAGTCTAGTTCTAATCTTGAACATCGACTTAATGAGTCTAGTTCTAATCTTGAACATCGACTTAATGAGTCTAGTTCTAATCTTGAACGTCAACTTAAGGAATCTGTAGTTCAGATCAATGCTGAAGTATACAAGAAATTGTACCATCTCAAGTCTACTTGTGTGTATACTCATTTAAACACAGCTGCATTGCATTTGACACAACTCTCACCAATATATGTTACTTAGCAAGGGCAGACTTTCAGCAGTAAGCACACAAGGTGGTTATTTTAATTTTCAATACCAATGTAACTGCTCAGCTCCAATTTTAATATTTTAATTGTACATGTACAAGGTTTATTTATCAGGACTGTTCATTTTAGATTAATACCAATGACAATGTCGCATATGACAAAATTCGACTAGTGGACTTCAAATTCACTAATGATAGTATTATAGACTGAGGGGCCTTTTGCCTCTATTGTAAAATAATTTGTAATATGTACATAATATTTTTAAAGTGTTAATTTGATTGTATTTGCACTATATACTTTGTCAATATTAGTGTATGGCTGAAGATCACACATAAAGGGGTCAAAACTGGTCCCAATGAATAAGTGATTTGACATCGTATTAAATGGTATTGAAGAGGCGGACCTTCATTTTAACTTCTTAATAATATGAATGTTTGTCGATACGGATCATGGTGAAGTTTATATCGTACGAATATTTGCTTCCCATGCAATGTGGGAAAACAACGGGTCCATAAACTCCAAAAATATAGGCCGTTAATAAAGTATTAATTAATTATTAATTAATTAACTCCAATAAATAATTATCTAAATATTTGTCTTTCAACTCTTCTGACACTCCTGAAAAGCAAGTAAGGTGATTACTAGCCCACACCCAGTCACTATGTTTTGCTTTCGCACCTGGGGCTTTAGATACGATTTTACTGTCATTCGTATCAGATGAACTGAAAATCTCTTCTTCAGAATTATCGTAATAGCCACCACTGACCTCTGAATTACTGTTTACAGCACTTGAAATTAACTGCTGTCAATGGCCTTTACTACCTGATTAAATGTTTGTGCTTTCAGTGGCTAGAACTGGACAGTAAATTATGGTATAAGTTCTTAGAAGGAAAGCTGTAAACCAGCCACATTTGGATTCTATTCATCAAAGTTTGCAAAAGGGAAACCCAGGCAACAGTGAACAACACAAGAGCCTCCGGAAACCGTAAAAGTAGTTAGCGGGACGTAAAGCCAATAACAACATAGGAGCTAGTACATACGACTGGGTGTGACGCGTGAGTATCTCGTCATTTGAGTTAAAGGCTTAGCCAACACTCGCGTGAACATCACGTCAAATGAGTCAAGTACTGGGTAAGTTGGCCATGCGATTAGTAGCGCGCAGCTGTTAGCTTGCACCCGGGAGATAGTGGGTTCGAACCCCACTGACACTAGCCCTGAATATGGTTTTCCATGGTTTCCCATGGTTTCCCATTTTCCTGCCAGACAAATGCTGGGACTGTACCTTAATTAAGACCATGGTCAATTCCTTCCCACTCCTAGGCCTTTCCTATCCCATCATAGCCATAAACCTACCTGTGTTGGTGCGACGTAAAACAAGTTAAAAAAAGAAAAGTCGAATGGGTTAATAACACTATTGCCTTCTTTTTTAATGTACAGTTCTTGTATATTACATCTTGTGATGATGGCATTCCAGATCATATAACATGATATTGTAGTTACATTTAAAATTTGATAAATTAAAAATCTCTAATTATTGTGATGTAATAAATATTATTCTAGCAAGGGAAACTCCTCTCAATATTGTTTGAATTGCTGCACAGATAAGATAACCACCAGTTAAGCCTGAAGATTTTGTTCCAAAATATTCGTTGAGGAGTTTCCCTGCTGGTCCCTTTAGAATGGTGATCAGATCTTACATTAGTGTTGCCAGTGACTAAGTGCCCTCTCGAGTAGAAAGTTCCATCGTCAGTACCGTTCCTGGCATCCTCCAGAGGAAACTTTGGTTCTGCATGTAACATACCTCCAAACGGGGTTTCTTCAGGCACAGCCAGGGACCTTTTGTCTTGAATACCTTTTGTGTTTTCTCTTACAGCAGCCTTTTCCTCAAGAACACAGAGCAGTTGAGAAGGTCCAACTTCTGCTATAAGAGAGATGAAACAGATTTCACCACAGATTGGTCAATAGGTTAGCTATTTTTAACCATTTGTACAATTAATAATATTTATATATTATATTAGAGTCACTTTTTCTAAACATTAAGATAAAAGCAATAATAGGCCTCAATAATCAGTATTATTATTATTATTATTATTATTATTATTATTATTATTATTATTATTATTATTATTATTATTATTATTATTATTATGTTGGGTTTCTCATTATTTCCATTGCAATGTTAGTATTTCAGCTATGATTTTACAATAATGCAAAAAAAACAGTATAGTGACATAAGATGGCGGCAGCTGCAAGCTTCTGGCTTCAGCACCAGCTGATGATGGTGGTGCTGGCTATTATTGTTTTAAAAGGAAGTACAGTACAACTTGGCAACCATCTTCTATGTAACACTACGTAACGTAACAGAATGCAGTCTGAAACCCATTTCCCTTTAAATTTACCAAAGTTGCTTTGTTTCATAAAATGTTAATATATTTTAAATTTCCTCCATTACTTCAAATATGAAGAACTTTTGTATCTCATCTATACTGCCAACCATATTTCTATTTACACTGAGTCATCAATCTCTGGAATGTGTGATATTGAATATTACTTCAAATTTCCAAGTGTGGCAGAACTTTTTTTAAATTAACGGAAACAATTACCATTTTCAGTACTACCGTTAGTCCGGTTCCTTGGCCGAATGGTCAACATACTTTCCTTCAATTCAGAGGGCCTCATGTTCCATTCCCAGCCTGATTGGAAATTTTAACCTTAAATAATTAATTCCCATTGCTTGGGGATTGGATACTTGTACCGTCCCCAACATCCCAGCAACTGACACCACACACAACACTATCCTCCACTACAGTAACATGCATGTTCCTATATACGGCAGCTGCCTCCCACCCGCGACAGAGGATCTGCTTACAAGGTAGCCACACAAAATTAGAGAGGTTTAAATTACCAGGGATAAAGGAAAGGTCCATTTTCTGTGGTGAAAATAAATCAAGATACATTTCTCCAGAATCTGTTTCAAAATCTGAAATCTAGATTGCTGACAACTATTTCCTCTAACTATAATTCTCAAAGTGATGCTGCCAATACACCAGAGTTCAAACCACTAAATGAACAACTAAAGTACTCAAACCTTCTACATTACCAGTAGATGTAGATATTTCATGGCTTGAGGGAGAGAAATTTTTTTCACAACTATGTGAAATGTTCTGCATATTCTTTACATGATTCTTGAAAACTTTAGAAAGGTGTGTATTATTATTACTTAGAAGGGATTTAAACCAATTTAATTTCGTGCGGCTATTCCTAGCCGAGTGCAGCCCTTATAAGGCAGACCCTCCGATGAGGGTGGGCAGCATCTGCCATATGCAGGTAACTGCGTGTTGTTGTGGTGGACTATAAGGTTACGTGTGGTGTATGAGTTGCTGGTATGTTGGGAACAGCACAAACACCCAGCCCCCGGGCGATTGGAAGTAACCAATGAAGGTTAAAATCCCCAACCTGGCCGGGAATCGAACCCGGGACCCTCTGATCTGAAGGCCAGTACTCTGACCATTCAGCCAACAAGTTGGACTTTAAACCAATTATTAAAACAGGACAATAACTGCATTAAATTAGTTGTGACTATATGTCTCAATATGCCACTGCATATTTATAAAACTGCAAAACCCGAAGGACAAGGAAACTGCACACCCTACTGTATTATTGTGCTGCGTTAGCTTAAATACTTCTAAGTAATCCATTACATGCATGTTCATCTACAATTTGTCATTTTACGAGCGAGTCTGAAACTTTTCTTTTACCACAGCAATCCTGGGTCTAACACTTCAAAAAATGAAGATATCAGCCAAAGAAAAACAAGGGCCATGAAGGGCATAAAAATGAACGATCCCCTAGCCCTTGTAAGCTAATAGCTTTGGAGTCTGAAAAAAACAAGAGTTGACCAAGGGAGGTCGGATAGGATAGATGAAAGTGAGGAACCTGGCACAAGTGGAAGCAAGGGCCCCGTGGTCACCAAACCATGCTCTCAAGTTAAAGAGCCTCTGGGACACCATTTAGTCACCTCTTACAACAGACGGGGGATACTGTGGGTGTTATCCTACCACTCCCACACACAGGGGGAAAAGGTGAACTTCTAATTCAGCAAGTAGGCTGGGTATTGGGAGAACAGAATGCTCTGGTTGCATGCCTATCCCCATAATGGTTTATATGCTATCTAAAAGGTTCAGCAAAAGTTCTTGATGTTCAACCATACGCTGCACTAGCGTAGTTGATAGGGGATAGAAATGTAGCTATGTAAAATGTTGCGACTGCGCAATCAGTCCCCCACAAAGTGCCACTGAGAAACTTAAGCATATTAAGTCTCTTTATGCAGTCAACTTTCAACTGATGGATGTAGGGCTGCCACGTTTGTCTCTTATCAAAATGGAGTCCCAGAAATCTGCAGATTTCTGCCAATGGCAGGACCTGTTTTATGAGCATGGCTCTGCCTCAAGGTGCACAAGTAGACGTCAACAGAAGTGTACAACTGAGGCTTTTGCTGCTGAAAGTTGAAAACGGTGTTGCAAGGCCCATCTGTTAACATGGCTAATAACTTGCTGGAGTTGACTCTCAGTGGTGGGTGTGGTGGTGATTACTTTTTTTAAGAGGAAGTACAACTAGGCAACCATCCCCTATTAACACTAATCAGAGAGAAAAAGTGGAAGGGATCTGACACTTCGAAAAATGAAGGTACTGGAAAAAAAGACAAAGGCCATGAAGGGCGTAAAAATGAAAGACAACCTAGCCCTCAAATGCTCAAACAGCTGTTGATAAACTTAATCATTATAGGTTTATGTATTTGTTCCTGTACTGACTTGTCTAAAGCTATTAAAAACTATTTAAAATAGCATATGTTTGGTCCACCTGTTTGATTAAATGATATTCAATTATAAAAGTGTATTGATAAGGTGGACCAAACATATACTATTTTAAATGATCTAATAACAATGGGATTGGAAAAGAACAAGAGTTGACCAAGGGAGGTTGGATACGATAGATGAAAGTGAGGAGCCTGACACAAGTAAGTGGAAGCAATGCACGGACTCAGCTAAAGGCCCCGTGGTTGCCAACCCACGGTCCCAAGTTGAGAGCTCCTGGGGCCCCTTTTAGTCACCTCTTACAACAGACAGGGGATACCATCGGTGTTATTCTACTTCCCCTACCCATTGCAGTAAAAAGGTGAGAGAAATTTGTTTTATATTCCCCCATAACGAGTTATCAATTTGGCAAAATAAAATGATATTTAAATTGATGCCTATTAAGACATGTAAAATTAAAACTGCCTCAAATATTTTTAGAACCTATTTTTTCATATTTCAGAGGCAATTTTAGGTATCTAAAACTCCTAGGTCTAGGGGGACCTTCATTAGATGTCAGTTTCTTTGTTGTATGCAGTTTTATCTTGATTTCTGCTTTTAGGAGTATGATGATGATGTTGTTGTTTAAAGGGGCCTAACATCTAGGTCATTGGTCCATAATGGTACATGATGAAGCACAATGATATGGCTATCAAAATTCCAAAATCCATCCCCTGACTAGAATTCAAAAAGATGATGATGAAAAATGATTGTGAACTTAAAACAATCAGTGGATCCAACCCACAATGCTACATTTTCCCATCAAATAACTTAAAAGACAATGGTATAATCTGAACGAGGGACTGCTTCCAAAGCAGAATCTATCGATGATGCTTGTTGTCCAAAGGGGTCCAAAATCCAGGTCACCGGTCCCTCGTAATAGTACTAATCACCAGTAAAGTATAATCATGTTGTTCCTCATATAGTGGTGGTACTAACCCGCTTGGAGCCCGGAGCCAATATGGTCGGCCACTCACTATGAGCTGGAAGAGGCCAGAGCTCTGCCTCAACTCTACTACTGTAAAGTGGATTTTTAGTGGAAATACATGTATTTTAAAATTTTCGTATATCTACCGGAGTATGGCAAATACCAGCAAGAAATTTTCTACATGTCGACTACATAGAATAAACAACAGATTCAGAGTGATATAAAGAATCAAAAATGTTTTATTGTTGATATTATGGTTGTCGATAACGTTTATTTCTAGGAAGAGAAAAACATCTTCGCACTTTCTCAATATCTACTTTGAAAAATCATTTACAATACAAAAGAATGTATGTAATATTTAGAGCCCGGATTTCCATGCAATTGCATGTTTTTAAATAAGCTAGTTACACTTCTCAAACTTTGCAAATGTTTGTTTTATGGCTTAACAATTCCAAATAACCCTTTTTTTTTTTCTGGTGCATGTTTGCATTTTTTTGGCCTTTTAGGAGAAAATTCATGCATAATGCATATTTTTAAGATTTTGGATTTAATAGGGAATATTTGGATGTTAATATTGCATAATATGATTCTTCTGACTTTTGCACATGTATAATGTTAACTTGCATGATGGTGCCTTTTTCAAATCTTAGTTTGCAGAATTTGGGACCATTTTTCCACGTTATTCAGTATGTCTATTACTGAGATGTGAAGAGAATGTATTCCTGGCATCCTAGTTGACAATCAAAGTTAGTACATATGGTAGAGGTCCTATAATCCCATTAACCAAATACTTTCTTATCTGTTGCTTGAGTAAATATTGACGCAAGCTGGAAAGCCCCACGTATATTTCTAATTCTTATGAATAAGGTGTCCCAGTTTTACAGTTGTACATTGCTATAAGTTGAATGGTAAATTGTGCATTACTCATTGACGGCTCATTTTTTCGTCTATGTTAGACGAATAAAACAAAACTCATACCACACTTCTGTGGCACCGCCTTACTAAGATAGCAGCTTACAAACCTTGGTTTTGTAGTGAACCCTCCTAAGTTGTTGTCCTGGAATTTCCTACCCGAACTCTCACTTCATCACACGTCTTCGTTATTGCAGCAGGCAATCGTTACCAGTTATTGAGGACATTCAAATGTGTCTGCAGTCATTGCGCAGGAAAGTGATCCGTTCAAATCCTGATTTTGAATTTGTTAAGCTTATAAAAGATGTATTGTGGTGAAAATGCAAAAGACATACAATTTGACCTCACTTAGTCCCAATGTCTTAATTTAATTATGCACCTGTCACGTCTTGTGACATAGAAAGATGTGCTGACAGACAAACAAGTGAGCTAAAATCAATACATTTTGGAGAAATTAGTTGTACAATTTTTCATAAGGAGCTGAATTTTGATAGTGCATATTTTCCGGTTTATTGTGCATGTTTTGCCATGTGATAGATAGTGCGTGCTTGAGTGCATGCATATTTTGAGATTTGATAGTGCATGGAAATACAGGCTCTAGTAATAATGTAGAATGTATTTCTAAATATAATTCTATAAAATAATGACTTTGAATGATAAAATAAAAACATAAAAAATAAAAATTCCTTCCTATGCCACTGGTAAAAACAAGACAGTTCTACTCACCGATAAAATTTGCATATATATAATGATGTATGGCGAATACTAACACAATACAGTAGAATATGGAAAGTTAAAAAAATCCATGGCACTAAAGCCCTGATGGGCCTTGGCCTACTAAGCGAACGCTGCTCAGTCTGAAGACCTTCAATTTACGAGGTGACGCATGGTCAGTGAGACGAATTCTCTCGGTCATTATTCTTGGTTTTCTAGACCGAGTCACCCTCTCACCCTCACATGTCTCCTCATTTGTAATCACTTAGTGTCATTTAGGTTGAGTGGAACTCAAACCAGACCTCAGGGCTAAGTAAAAATCCTTGACCTGGCCGGGAATCGAACCCATGACCTCCGGGTGAGAGGCAGGCAAGCTACACTTGGCCCACTTGGACTGGCATTTACGTAATGATAGAGAATTTATTTTTGAACAGAATTCTATAAAATAATTACTCTGAACCAGAAAAAAGAAAAGCAATAAAAGTACAAATTCAAATACAGTATGTTACTAGTAAAAAGAAGGAAAATGAAAAAATAAATGTAATCACTGAAAATTGTTGAGATGAAGACTTATCACTAGGTATATAATGTTGTTCAAAGTTTGAGAACACTGCTGAAGCACTAAGGGGTATGGTCATATATTTAGATCAACACTAAATACTTATCACTAACACTAATAGGAACAAGGAATATGAACATCCACAGCCTGTTTCCAGACATTCGACCAGGTCAGGAATGGAATGTGTGAAGTCCCTATCTAGCAGCGAGGATAGGAATTGTGCCGGCTGCCTAAGCCTGTTGCACTCCTCTGGGGCAATGATTGATGAATGACAGATGAAATGAAATGATATTGGAGAGTGTTGCTCGAATGAAATATGACAGGGAAAACTGGAGTACCCGGAGAAAAACCTGTCCCGCCTCTGTTTTGTCCAGCACAAATCTCACATGGAGTGACCGGGATTTAAACCACAGAACCCAGTGGTGAGAGGCCGGCACACTGCCACCTGACCCACGGAGGCTTACTAATAAGGACAATAAAGACAATAAACATAATTAGTCTAATGCAACTTTATAAAAAATCTGTGTGTTGTGTTGAAATGGAACTTTAAATATATTTTGTTTGTTTAGGGCACTTATGAAGAGCTGCATAGTTAGTATGCGGGCCTTTATTGCACTTGATGCACAAAGTTCGTGACCTCTTCCTCTGTTGTGGAGAGCTTCATACAACACACCGTCTTTCTAATTTACCTGACAAAAGTTTTACGCCACACACAGGAATATTCGTGATAATTTTTTTGTCTCTCCTCAAACCATTCAGCACTCAGAGATTCAATTATACTGGAGTAGAACTTGAGCCTAATCATTTCCTTTCCATTGCAGTTTTCTAAATACAACAAATAAACATTTACGACCATTCTCAAAATGATATTGAATGCAATTTTTTTCCAGAATTTCAAAATTCTATGTTTATCTAAATAAAAATACTCTGTCATATCATTTGTATCAATACACCCCATGTAACGATTATAGTCTGAGATCACATTAGGTTTCCTCTTGGGTTGATTACTGTTTCTAGCAGTTGCAGACACTTCTGTTCCTATTGAAGCTCCGTGTGTACTTATAACCACCACCTGATTTTTCTGATATGTTTTTCTGTTTGGTTCCTAGTAGTAAAATTGGCCCCTGTCTGAAATATTTATTAGGAACTAATTTAAATGACTTTTTCACAGCATCTGGTAGTCCCTTCCTGTTTCTTCATATAGTGTTGGTAATAAATATTCCAACTGAATATAAATATTTTGCAAGGGGGACTGATGTAAAATAATTATCTACGTAAACATGAAAACCTTTTGAAATAATTCCCTAATTCACTACAGTGTAGGCCAGTCCACTAATTCTGATTTCGTTTTTGTCTTCAATGGATCTTGCTCCTTGGTATATAAAAAACCAACACAGTACTCACTGTGTCATACAACGTCCAAAATTTTATCCCCCACTTGTGATGGTGCTTATTCAGCATATATTGGAGTAATTGTGTACGGCATTTAGTTCCAATTAAACTTTTGTCTATGAATAGTTGCTGGTGAGGAGTTAGCCTATCATCATGATCTACAAGAGGTTGGAATTGAGCACAGGGACCATAGTTTGGAGAGCCAGGAGGAGAAAGCTTACTGTTTTTAATTAAATGAAAAATGTTAAAACAAGTTGAAATCTATTCCTTGAGAACATTTCACCAAACCAAGGGGCAATGAAATGGTCTACAGTACTTCTGTACGAAACAAACAATGGTAGATTTTCTTATCAGTCCCATGTTCAGAATGACAGCAATGAACGCACTTATTACATCAGTTGTGGTGTGCCTCCAGCATTGAGAGCGGAAACTGGGTGATAGTTCATTACAAGTAAGGAGGTGGTCAGCTTAGCGAATGGTCTCTGTGACTAAAAGGCTTAGCACAGAGAAAGTGAAAAATAAATTGAAATATGACATGGGCAGAGAATCAGGCGGAGGGGCACGTTTAGGTCCAGGAAGTTCCATGAAGGAGATAGGAGGCTGAGGAACATTGTCAGGTTCATTGAGAGAAATTTGAAATGTTCTCTAGAGGCATTATCATCAACATCATCTTTGTCATCACTAGTTTCATGTACCACCATATTCACAGTAGCTTCAGTGCCATTAGAAACAAATAAATGCCTCTTCTTTAGCTGCGGTGTCCAGTATATATTCATCACTACTCTCTGAACTAAATTCACTATTGCTATCCGATAAATCACCTGCATTAACTTCGCATTGTTCCAAATACTCCATTAATTTATTGTCGTCAATACCTGCTGAAAAAATATCGCGTGAACCATTTGCCATTTTGCTGTCACAAAGCCACTCACTGCAAGGAACAATCTCTCACCAACCGGTTAGTGGTATTTCTAAACACAGGAAACAACTCTTGTGAAAGCTAGAACACTCTCATAGAACTGCCAAAGCAAGATCAGGCACGCAATAACTTGTAGCCCCTTTACTACGGGTTGTCACAAAAGCATGCACGTCACTATAAGTAGCCACAAAATTATATACAGTATATCATATAATTTTAAGCTGGCTGATGTTATCAGCTCTGGCAACTTTCGACTGGATTTTTAAAGGCTGACCTGATAGGCTTTGGCAATTTAAAGGGCAGGTGTTCCCAGTACCACCTAGCTCCAAGAGGGTTAATCACAGGTAGCGTAGACTCATGGTGTTTCTCCTGTTCTGGTAATCATGGGTAGACCCATGGTATTTGTTTTGTTGTTGTTACAATTTGTTTTACGTCACACCGACACAGATACGTCTTATGGTGATGATGGGATAGGAAAGGCCTAGGAGTGGGAAGGAAGTGGCCGTGGCTTTAATTAAGATACAGCCCAATCATTAACCTGGTGTAAAAATGGAAACCACAGAAAACCATCTTCAGGGCTGCTGACAGTGGGGTTCGAACCCACTATCTCCCAGATTCAAGCTCACAGCTGTGCGCCCCGAACCGCATGGCTAACTCGCCTGGTCGGTCAAGGTATTCCATACATAAAGGTACTGCTCACAGGTAATGCAGACCCATGGTGTGGCTCGCAAACTGGTACTAATCACAGGCAATGCCTAGACCCATAGTATTCCTCACATAGTGGTGCTAATCACATGTAACGTAGACCCATGGTGTTCCTCATTTAGTGGCACTAATTTCCTCACGTAACGTTACTAATCACAGGTAATCTCTGGTTCCAAAACCATCATCCCTTGCTTGCCCCTTATGATAGGCAGGGAATACCGTGTGTGTATTCTTCTTCAGTGTCCCCCACCAACAGGGTTGTTTTAGGAGTTTGTGATCAGAACTGCTTATAGCATCAGGTGGTTGAAATTCTCAATCAGGTTCTTGTATTCCTATGATGATGAGGTCCAAGTCTTAAAAGACATACAGATAGGGTGAAATTCCAAGAGATCTGAATTTGGAAGGGTAGGTACTCACAGTGCATGTGTGTGCAGACATTTACTTCCATGACACTTACCTTTAATGACCTGCTGGAGACTTGGTAGGTTGGGCTGGTGTCTACCAGGTATACTTGAAGGGCAGATAGTCATTCTCCTCATTCACCTTCAGACACTTGCCATCCATAATGTTGCCACACAAATTGGTATAGCAAATGATCTGATCTGGGGAGAATGCGTAAGGCTCGTCTTTGGGTACAGATGGTTGTCCACACTTCACATCACAAAGATCGTCACCATTCATCCAATGAGGCGTCAGAAAGCCACAGGGGATCATGGAGCAGTAGTAGCTTCTTCAGTGGTTATAATATCGCTGATGGTATGCGAAATTCCGTCGCAGCCCTGGTTGAGCAACTACATAATGTGTGGCTTCTTTCTCAGATAGCAGTCGTACTGTTCTAATGACGCCATGTAGGCTGTACTCTTCTTCTGGCCAGAAGAGAGGAACAGCCCAAGGATGGCCATTTCACTATGTGGAATGTTCAGCATGTGGAGTTCCCTCTCAAGTAGAAAGTTCCATCGTTGGTACTGTTCCTCGCCACTACCCGCATCTTTGTCACGGCTTGAGATCTTCTGTCTCGAATACCTCCCTGTGTTTCCTCTCATGGCAGCCATCTTCATCAAGAACACAGAGGGCTTCAGGAGTTCCAACTTCTGCTATAAAATAGATTTCACCATAGATTGGTCAACAGGTTACCTAATTTTAAGCATACAGTATGTACATTGATGAATCAGAGTCATATTTTATAAACATTAAAATAAAAGCCATAATAATCATTAATATTATTATCTGTTTTTCATTATTTCTCATCCAATATTCATATTTCAGCTATAATTTTACACTAATATATTGAAACAGTGTAGTGACATAAGATGGCGGTAGCCGCAAGCTTCCGGCTTCAGCACTAGCTGATCAATTTACTATGTATGTGTGGGTGGGGTGGGGTGGGTTGGGGAGGGATGGGGAGTACCTGCTGCCATCCTTCTCACAAAAGTGAAACTCCTGATACAGCGAGTAGGCTGGGTATCGGGTGAGTAAAGAAAGCTCTGGTTGCACGGCTATCACCACTATGGTGTATATACTGTCTAAAAGGTTTAGCACAGTTCTTGATGCTGAACTATACACTGCGCTACCATAGTCAACATGGGTTAGAAGCATAGCTATCTAAAATGTAGCAGAACTGCATAATCAGTCCCTCACAAAGGGCCACTGAAAAACTTAAGCATATTAAGTCTCTTCCTGCAGTCAACTTTCAGCTGATGGATCTGAGGTTGACACGTTAGTCTCTTATCAAAATGGAGTCCCAGAAATTTGCAGATGTCTGCCAATGGTAGAACCTGTTTCTCAAGCAGAAGTGTACAACTCAGGCTTTTGCTGCTCAATATTGACACGGGGTTACCAGGCCCATCTGTTGACTTGGTTAATACCTTGCTGTAGTCGACTCTCAGCAACCGCCCTCCTTCCGTAGCTCTAAAGTAGAGGTAAACTGACCCTGAGGCATGCTTGAACACAATGAGGCATACTCTGTACCAAAGAATCCAGCTTGTTTTGGGGCAGATTATCCCAATCTTTTGATAGCAGCCTCAGTCAGTTGCTGAATGTTACCAAGGGGTTTACGATGGTGAGCAATTTCTCTCTTCATTTCATGCCATAAACACAATTCATGTTCACAGAATATGACAGCCACACCACTCACTGTATTCCAAGTGTTTCAAGGAGCCGACTTACAGCTCTATTTCAAAGGGCATGAGCATTGTTATAGACTTGTGCGAAGTCCTTGTCCACATTAGCAGCAAAACTTATAACTACAGGTTGGGGGATACTGTCTCTGTTTATCAGACCAGTCATATTGCCCTGGATAGGAATTAAAAAGGCAAACATCGACCAAACTTAATCTGATCACAAAAGATGATAGAAATCCCCTGCTGCTGTTGGTGCTCCAGGATGAAGTGCTTGTTCTATCCCTCACCGGATGCCTCTAGATTCTACTGCTCCTGTTCTGTGGGAGGCAAGCTTATAGTTACCTCATCAGAAAATAGTGTTCACCCCCACTGTTCCTTATGACACAACTAGGCAACCTTCTTCTTCTTCTTCTTCTTCTTCTTCTTCTTCTTCTTCTTCTTCTTCTTCTTCTTCTTCTTCTTCTTCTTCTTCTTCTTCTTCTTCTTCTTCTGTGCAAATGGGTCACTTAGGACCATGCGGAATCAACATTTGTTGAGCTTCCCTCCATACTCAATGGTTAATTTTCATTTATTGTTGTAATTTCTGCTCCTCCGAGCAAGTACGTCGTGTTGGTTTCTTCTTATCTTCCTCAAAACCCCTTGTGTAAAAAATGTTCCCGATTATATTCCTATCCTGCAGATTTGGTGATCCTAATTCAGTGAGGTCTTTCTCTACTTGCTTATACCATTTTGATTTCGTATGTTTGATTTGCAAAAATTTGTGTATTTGATGAGAAAGTCTGTTGTTATTCACTCTCTCCAAATGGCTTAAAAATTGAATTAGTCAGTCTCATTGTATCGGTAAGTTTAATTTTTAAATATATTTCTGAATTGGGTTGGGGTAATGTATTCTAATTTTTATTCGTGGCCGTAAGAGTTTTCTTATGATTTTCCTTTCTTTAATCTCTAATTGTTCCTTTAAATTTTTATGATATAAATTGAGCATTTCTGAAGTATAAAGAGCTTCAGTAACCATCCTCTATATAACACTAAACAGACAGAAAAACACTTCAAAAAATGGAAGGTATCAGCCAAAGAAAGACAAGGGTCACGAAGCATGTGAAAATGAAAGCCTCCCTAGCCCTAGCAACTTAATAGCATTGGGATCGGAAAAGAGACCAAGGCAGGTGGAACAGGATAGATAAAAGTGAGGAGCTGGCACAAGTAAGTGGAAGCAATTGCATGGCCCAATGGTCACCAACATACACTCCCAAGTTAAGAGCCCCTGGGGCCCCTTTTATTCATCTCTTAGGACAGGCAGGGGATACAGTGGGGTTAATTCCACTGCCCCCATCAACAGGGGGACTCCATATTTATGACCTCTGGAGAGAGAGGTGTCCCAGTATTATTAATCCCCCAGGAATTGGGCTGCCCATTGGTTTGCGGTTTCATTACCAGGATGTCTGAACCAGACCAAATTTCTGTGGGCCCCCTATTTGTCACCAGGGAATGCATCCTCTAGAGGTTAACAGGCTCCCCTAAGGGAGAATTATTTTATTAACATTTTAATACTTCAAATGATGCACAGTATAAGGCATGTATTTTAATTAAGTTAAAGTATGCTTCCAAGCATGGAGCTAATGCAGTTAAAAGTAGAATTGAATTATTTCAAATGGTATACAAAGTAAAAGTAAAATTTGATCAATTTCACTTTGGAAATTCTAAATTCCCATGGAGGGAATTAGATATTTTTCCACCAATAGAGCATATAAAAAATCAGATAAAAATTAGATGTATGGCTTTTCAAGCGTTAAGACTCGAGTCTAGTGTCAGACCTAAGACGAAATGCTGGTTAATAGAGCAAACGCCTGAAAAGCCATACATCTAATTTTTGATCCAATTTCACTTTGTCTCATCAACAAACCAAACTCTGCTACCATGTAGTGAGGGAGAGGAGTGTTGCAGAGGTAGTGGAAATTGAAGCTGCCAATGACAATTAGAGTAGAACGCAGCCAGGAAGGCGGTTTGAGGAGAGTTGTGCAGTAACATTCACGCGCTTTGTAGTATGATGTGTTTTCTGCTGAGCCAATAGAATCATTTCAGTAAGAGGTGCCTGTTTGTGCAGGTCATGAGTGAATGTTTCGAGTTTTATTTGTAAATATCACAATCAATGAATTTAGGGAATTATTTACATGTGTAAGATGGATCCAGGAAGAGCAAAAAGATAAGTACTGCATCAACAAGCAAGGAAAATAGTATTTAGAGTGTATTTGTATTTTGTAAACATGCAGCAGCTGGCATTCATAGGTGGGGAAGGTAAGGAAAATGATGTTGCCACGCCTCAAAAGAAGACAGCACTTGTGTGTGGTATTGGCCTGCAAACAGTGCAGAGGACAACAAGCTACAGAAATAAAAATAACGCAGTGTTCAGGTCACCAGGTAATTTTGTATTTATTAATTTAATTTGTTATATTTTAATTTTGTTTTAATATTTACTGTTGTTTTCCATTTGTGTTTATTGTTAGCTTTTTTCTTCTTCATATTTTCATGTTATAAAATTAGGACTTTAAAGCTTCTCAATTTCAGTACGGTATAAATAAAGGTATGTAGCTCATGCAACCCCCCAGGAATTGGGCTGCCCATTGGTTTGCGATTTCATTACCAGGATGTCTGAACCAGACCAAATTTCACTTTGGAAATTCTAAATTCCCATGGAGGGAATTAGATATTTTTCCACCAATAGAGCATATAAAATTGGAAATTGTATTGTATTGTATTGGTCATGTCCACAGTAACCAGGAAATGCACTTTTTACTTTTCCGTAATTTCTGTCTGTCTGTCTCTCTGTCTGTCTGTCTATTAGATTTGTAATTGCATATTCATTCATTTCTACATGGCTTGTGTACTTAACGGTGTTTTGCTTCTGATCCCCAAATTTGAACCTCCCCAACTTGGCCTGCTCAGTGATTTTGGGTAGTTTTCGATTTTTCCAGTGATCGTGGATGTATCAGCTTCTCTGGTGCCAAGGTTTTCAGTTTCTAGGGAGCTTGAAAGTGCCTCAATAATGCACGTACTGTACCTATATACATCTCTGCACTTCGCCTTTCATTTCTCTCAACGTCCATTTACGTTCCTTAATATCTTGAGAATTTGCCTCAACACTTTCTTGGGGTTTGATGTTAAAAATTAATTTGGACTTTCAGGAAACTTTTAAGCCCACAAGAAAATAGGTCATTGCTTTGGTATTAAAGATACAACTGGATGAAAAAATGTTCACACTTTCATGCTGTTATGAGTAGCCCAATTGGCATCATCGCACCTCATACTTCTGTCTCTCTCCGCGCAGGCAAAGATACAAAACCGCCTTCCCGCCTGTGTTCTACTCTAGCATGTGCCATAAACCCAAGGAAGTAGGGTGTGAATTGTGCTAGTCTACTGTTGATTGAGTGAGAGAGAATCCAGTCATCATAAAATGACAAAGCCATATTTAAAAAAACAGTGCTGATTTTTCACATGCAATAAAAGAGTAGAAACAGTCTACATCAGCACAAATCAGATTACTTTGAAACCAGTTTTTTTTGGAAATTAGATGCCAGCTATATATATAAAATAAGAGTTTTGTCTGTACATTGCTCAGAATTTGAAAATAATGGTATTTCTGTATTCGTCATGTCCACAGTAACCAGGAAATGCACTTTTTACTTTTCCGTAATTTCTGTCTGTCTGTCTCTCTGTCTGTCTGTCTATCTGTATGTATGTACATGCATCACTAGAAAACGGCCAAAGAGAATGTAATGAAAATTGGTATGCAAATTCTGGTAATAAGTTGCTACAATCTAGGCCATAAAAATTTTTATTCACGCTGATAGGAATGGTAGTTTAGGGAAGGGCCTAAAATTTAATTTTCAAATATTTATGTTTTTAGTAGTCCTATCTTCATGAAAATTGGTATGAAAAGTCGAGGAATACGTCGCTACAATCTAGCCTATGAATAATTTTATTCACGCTGAGTGAAATGATAGTTTAGGGGAAGGCCCAAAATTTAATTTTTAAATATTTACGTTATTAGTGGTCCTATTTCATTGAAAATTGGTATGCAAAGCCGGAGAATGAGCCACTACAATTTAAGCTGCAAGTAATTTTATTTACGCTGAGTGAAATGGTAGTTTAGGGGAAGGCCTGAATGTAATTCTCAAATATTGATATTATTAGTTGTCGTATCGATAAATACTACATAACCAAAGTTATAGGGAATTAAATTTCAGACCATTTATGTCTTATACATTTTTACCGTACCGGCTATGATAACACAGATATTCATGAATTTGTATTTTTGTTGCTAAGTCCATATCAACGCCGAGCCACGAGAAAATGGATTAACAGAATTTAATGAAAATCGGTATATAGAGTCAGGAAATAAGAAACTACAGTCTAAGCTATAAAAAATTTTATTCATCCTGGATGAAATTGTAGTTTAGGGGAAGGTGCCTAAAATGTAATTTAAAAATACCAATTTTATTGGTCCTATCGAAAAGTACTACGCCTATATAAAAAAGTTGTAGAGAATACTATTTCCGACCATTTACCTTTTATTCAGTTTTACCGTACCGACTATGACAAAAGTGGTATTTCAGAGTCTTAAAAAAAAACAAAATGTGAATACCCATAATATCGAAAGTGCATAACAATGATCAACAATAACATTACGTTGATCATTCTTTATTGTGATGTTCTTTGTCTCTATTATGCTGCCTCTCAACTCCGATGGATGGGATTACTGCTGCGTACCGAGCAACGAGCGGGTACCGAGTATAACAGCCTGACTAAATATTGGCGGGAAATAGCCGGGGAGTAAGAAAACTTTCTTCTTTAGGAAGCCATTCCTCTGGTTCATACATTTTCTGATACAACTGGTACGTAACACACTGGATCATCATAGTATTTCAGCTATTCAATCCCTACTCTGACGCGCTGTTTTGAATGAGCAGTTGCATACTTAAGGCAGAGCCTTACATACTGGTAGTAGTAGCAGTAGTAGTATTATGGCCAGGTCTAGAATAACAATTTAGACCTTTTCCAAATTAGAGCACCACAATATTAACTAAATAACTCGAAGTTCAACTCTGAAAAGATCCGTTTCTTAAGAAAACCTTCTTTCTCTTCACTTTTATTAAATTCTACATTCAATTTATTCCAAACTAGAATTTTTAAAATGAGTATATCTATATCTCAAAACTTTAAAAGTTTACAGATGTAAAAATTGGTGTTTAGATTCTCCGTTAAAAATAAAGAAACACATATTTTTTTTGTTTTCGAAAAATCCCGATAGGAGGGGTGAAAAAGGGTGAAAAAAGGATACTTATATATCAGAAACTGAAGATATTACAGACCTGAAAATTGGTATTTGGAATCTCCTATAAAAATAATGAAACATGTATTTTTTTGTTTTTGGAAAATCCAATTAATGGGAGGGTGAAAAGGGAGGTGAATTTTTAAAATGACTGTATGTATATTTCAAAACTGTAAAAGTTTACAGATGTAAAAATTGGTATTTAGAATCTCCTTTACAAATAAAGAAACACGTATTCTTTTGTTTTTGGAAAATCCCAATAGGAGGGGTGAAAAATGGGTTGAATGCCTTTAATGAGGATGCTTATATATCAGAAACTGAAGATATTACAGACCTGAAAATTGGTATTTGGGATCTCCTTTAAAATAAAGAAATACGTATTTTTTGTTTTGGAAAATCCAATTAATGGGGGCGAAAGGGGGGTGAATTTTTTAATGAGTGTATCTATATCTCAACACTTTTAAAGTTTACAAATTGGTATTTTGAATCTCCTTTAAAAATAAAGAAACACGTATTTTTTGTTTTCGGAAAATCTCAATAGGAAGGGAGAAAAAGGGTGAAAGAGGGGTTGAATACCTTTAATGAGGATACTTATATCTCAGAAACTGAAGATATTACAGACCTGAAAATTGATATTTGGGATCTCCTTTAAAAAGAAAGAAACATGTATTTTTTTGTTTTTGGAAAATCCAATTAATGCGAGGTGAAAAAGGGGTTGAATTTTTAAAATGAGTGTATCTATATCTTAAAACTTTTAAAATGTGCACATGTAAAAATTGGTGTTTAGAATCTCCTTTATAAATAAAGAAACACATCCTTTTTTGTTTTTGGAAAATCCCAATAGGGGGTGAAAAAGGGGTTGGATGCCTAAAATGAGGATACTTATGTCTCAGAAATAGAAGATATTACAGACCTGCAAATTGGTTTTTGGGATCTCCTTTGAAAATAAAGAAATACGTACTTGGAAAATCCAATGAAAGCGGTTTAAACAGGAGTGACAAGTTGGGGTGAATTTTTAGAATGACTTTATCTACACTATATCTCAGAAACGTAAAATGTTACAGACGTAAAAATTGGTATTTGGAATCTCCTGTAAAAGTAAAGAAACATAGGTGATTTGTTTTTGGAAACTCCACTTAAGGGGAACTAAAGAGGGGGTGAAATTTTAAAATAATCATTTCTACAATATATCTCGAAAACTTAATATGTTAGCGAAGTGAAAAATAGTATATTTTATCTCTATGAAAAGCAAAGAAACACATAATTTTCTGACAAACCACTTGGGTGGATTGGTAAAAGTGACTGAATTGGGATTGAATTCTTTTAATTAGGATACCGCTACTGATATCTCAAAAGCTGAAGATGTTACAGACGTGAAATTTGGTATTTGGAATCTCCTTTAAAAATAAAGAAATACGTATTTTTTGTTTTCAGAAATCCACCTAAAAGGGGGGGGGGGGGATTGAAAAATTAGTTGAATTATTTCTATGAGGACACTATTATCTCAAAAACGAAAGATTTCGCAGACATGAAAATTGGTAATTTGAATCCGTTTTAAAATTAAAGAAACACGTATTCTCGGAAAATCCAATGAATGGGGTCGGGGGAGGTGAAATAATTGAAAAATTAATTGAATTAATTGTATGAGGATACTTGCATCTAATAAAAACTAAAGTTGGTACAGACGAGAAAATTGGTATTTGGATCTCCTTTAAAACAATGAAGAAAGCTTTTTTCGGGGGGAAATGATTTTGATGGCCAAGGGCTGAAAAGGAGTTGAATTTCTTTTATGAGGACACATATCTCAAAAACTGAAGATGTTAGAGTCATGATAATAGGTATTTAGAAGATCCTTTACTATTAAAGAAACACGTATATTTTTTTGCCAGAAAATTTGTTAAGAGGGAAAGGGGGGCGTGTGAAAGGAAGTGAAAAAAGTGAATTCCTTTTTGGGGATACTTACATCTCAGAACTGAAGGTAAAAGACGTAAATATAGGTATTTAGAATCTCCTTTAAACATAAATGGTGGTGGTGGTGATTTTTGTTTTAAGAAGAAGTACAACGAAGTAATCATCCTCTCTGAACAAATAAGTGGAAAAGAAATTTAAAATATAAAACAAAATTATTTATTCAACAAAGGAATTTGTAAATGCAGTACAAAATAAAACAAAAAAAACAATTATAGAATTAGGCCGAAAGGATTACTAACGTACCAAACGTTCCCTGAGTAACAGTACACTTGTAATTTATATACCCTTGATACGTCCACTGTTGCGCATAAAGCGGATGACGAGATCAGCAGTAGTCGCGTCATCGGCTAGTATGCGTTCGAGTGTTTCCTGCAGGCCGAGGCTCCGTCTTAGGCCAGAGAGATCGGCACACTTTGTGAGGATGTGGGCCACGGTGATGTCGGCACCACAAGAACAGACCTATCCTCAGCCTGCACAGTACTATGGCCTCTCTCCGTGAAGGTCGGAAAGAGGACCGCCACACGGTAGTTGTCTTCTTAATTGCTCTCAGCTTGTTGGGAGTTTGAATATCCAGCCACTCCGATTCCCAGGACGCCAAGATGGTTCGACGTAGCTGAGAACAAATATCCTTAGCAGGTACATTGACTGGTCTTGGAGGTAAAAGTACAGCTTCCTTTGCAGCTTCATCCGCAAGTTCGTTTCCCGCAACCCCAACGTGGATTGGAAGCCACGTGAAAGTGATTCTGGTGCTAGCATCCCTGAACCTTGCTAGAAGGTCATGTATCCGCTGCACCAGTGGGTGTTGCGAGAAACAGGTTTCAATAGACTGCAGAGAGCTTAACGAATCGGTACACAACAGAAAGTGGCTTCTTTCGTCACGCAGTGCAAACTGCAGAGCCTCTAAGATGGCGTAAAGCTCTGCAGTATACACGCTACATACTTTAGGGAGCGAGATCTTCGTACTCATATCGTCAATGACGAAAGAGCAACCAACATTATTTCCAAATTTAGAACCATCCGTGAAGATAAGTCTCGCAGCCGGATATTGGTGAACGAAGTCCTCGAAATACCTCCGATAAACGGAGGAATCCGTGTTCACCTTGGGTCCACGCAGCAGATCTAGACGTATATCCGGTTGCAGAACCAACCACGGAGATACCTCGCTAAGAGTTCGTTCAAGACAACCACCGATATCAATGTTCAAATCATGACACAAGCTATCAATCCGAAACCCAACCGGCCGTGTGGCATTCGGCCGGTCTTGGCACGCTGGAGGAATTGGGTACGATAGATGCATTGATAGCTTGGATGTAGTGGCATTTCACGAATGTTGGCAGCGTACGTGAGGAGTAACTGCTGCCTCCTTATCCGTAAAGGTGGAACTCCGGCTTCAGCGAGTAAGCTGAGAATGGGGCTAGTACGGAAAGCACCCGTTGCCAGCCTTACTCCACTATGGCGAATACTGTCTAAAAGGCTCAGCGTAGATTTTGATGCTGAGCCATAAGCCGCACTTCCATAGTCAATCCGGGAGAGGACCGTAGCCGTGTAAAATCGTAGCAGTACCGCACGGTCAGCCCCCCACGAAGTGCCGCTGAGAAACTTAAGCATGTTAAGTCTCTTCATGCAAGCAACCTTCAACTGACGCATGTGGGGCTGCCACGTAAGTCTCTTATCATAATCGAGACCCAGGAATCTGCAGGTGTCAACCACTGGTAAGACACTGTTTCGCAAGCGGAGCTCTAGTTCAGGATGCACAGGCCGATGTCGACAGAAGTGTACAACAGAGGTTTTCGCTGCTGAAAATCGAAAACCGTGTTGCAGGGCTCATCGGTCGACTCGGTTAATAGCTTGCTGTAGCTGTCTCTCAGCAAACGCCACCCTTCCGGAGCTGTAATGTAGAGCTAAATCTTCTACATACAGCGAAGAAACGACTGCGGGCCCAGCAGCGGCAACTATGCCGTTGATGGCGATTGCGAACAGCGTGACACTCAGTACCGATCCCTGAGGTGCTCCATTTACTTGAACGTAATATTGAGAAAATTCATTCCCTACTCGGACTCGAAAGAGACGGAGGGATATGAAGTTCTCAATAAACTTTGGCAAATTTCCCCGAAATCCCCACTGGTGTAGTGTGGAGAGAATCCCATATCGCCAGGTAGTGTCGTAAGCCTTCTCCAGGTCAAAATACACGGCGATTAGGTGTTCCTTCCGAAGAAAGGCCTCCTGAATGGCGCTCTCCAGTCTGACCAGATGATCAGTGGCAGACCGATGAGAGCGAAAACCACACTGGTAGTTAGACAAGAGACCCTCCTTTTCCATGGCCCACACAAGACGCCGGTTAACCATCCTTTCAGATAGCTTACAGAGGCCATTTTTAAGGCATATTGGCCTATAACTATACAGACGTTTTGGATCTTTACCTGGCTTGGGAATTGGTATCACAATTCCCTCACGTCGTTGAGATGGAAACACTCCCTCACTCCATATTCTGTTGAATAGGGTGAGGATATCCTTGAGACATCTGTCACTCAAATGCTTAAGCATTTGATTAGATTATGGATTATGTCCGGTCCAGGAGCCGTATCTCTGCATAGCGCGAGTGCACTCCGCAACTCCCACTCCGTGGAGGGCACGTTGTAGGGATGCGAAGCACTAGAGGCAAAAGAGAGATGGTGTGCCTCTGCTTCGCGCTTAATAGGAAGAAATACAGGGTCGTATCTCCTAGAGCTGGACGTATCTGCGAAATTTGACGCGATGTGGTCTGCAATGACTGAAGGAATCGTAACTATATCTCCATTAATAGAGATTCCGGGTACTGAGGGCACATTCTGTACTCCGACAATACGGTGGAGTTTTGTCCACACTTGTGATGACGGAGTATGTGCCGTGATGGATGACACTTTTCCCACGTAGCTTTCTTACTTTCTCGAATCAAAAAACGCAGACGCTTAAAAGTGATATGATTGGCCACCGTAGGATTCCGACGATAATGCTTAAAAGCTTGTCGGCGATCACGTATGGCCGCTGCAATTTCGTCCGTTCACCATGGGACCTGTTTCTGGGGACGAATACCGGATGAGGAAGGAATTGCTTCCTCCGCAGCAGCCAAAATTCCAGTAGTAATGGAAGAAACGTGGCCGTCAACAGACTCCAGCATATCATCAGCCATCACTGCACGTTTCGAATATTCTGGCCAATTTGCCCACCGATGTAACCAGCACTTGGGTACTATGGACTGTCTTTGATTCAAGAGAGAAATAATTATCGGGAAGTGGTCACTATCACAGAAGTCGTCGTGTACTTGCCACCGTAGCAGGGGAACTAGCGCACGGCTGCACAAAGTGACATCTAGGTGTGACAATGTGCCATGTGCGCTGCTGAAATGTGTCGGTTCCCCTGTATTAAGCACGCAAAGATCAAACAGGTTTATCATTCGCTCAAGCATCCTCCCCCTAGCACAGGAAGATGGAGAGCCCCATAGTATGTTACGGGCATTCACATCTGCCAGCATGAAGAAAGGAGGTGGCAACTGAGTGATCAAATCTTGTAGTGCACGAATTTCAAGGTCATAATCCGGTGGAATGTACACGTTGCAAACCATTGTCATTACTGGCAACGGAATGCGAACTGCAACTGCATCTAACTGAGTACGGAGTGGTACTTCTTCGCTGAAGATGTCGGAGCGAACTAGGGTACAAACGCCCCCAGTTGCCACGCCATCCACAGCTAATCTGTCTTTGGAATAAAGACGATATCCTCTCATAGTCGTGTCATGTCCAGGTCTCAAACGAGATTCCTGTAGACAGACAATGGAGGCCGCATAGACGGATATCAATTGACGTAAACTCAGCTAGGCGACAGTGAAAACTACTGCAGTTCCACTGCAATAGTGCCATTGTGTGGAAAGGTAAAGCCTCCAATTCAGAGCAATTTCTTGCCCTTAGTTCGGTCCATTACCTGCCAGGTTCCACCATCTTTGTCGGTATCGTAATTGTCACAATCACCATCCACGACAATGAGTGGTTCAGTCTCCATTGTCTCCTCAGAAGAAGGAGGCACGGTGACTGGACCCTCCGCGGATGGTGATCTCATTGTTCGGGAACAGTGGGCCTTCTTCCTGGGAGAACTGGGTTCTCCATAAAGTGATCGAACAAGAGGATGTTGGGGCCTCTAGCTCTTGCCCACCGTTTCTTTCTTTTTTGGAGGAGAGCCGGCAGATGGCTTGCCGGATTTCTTCGGGGATCCAGTGGACCCCGACTGAGTTGGAGAAAGCTTCTTCTCCAGTTTTTTAAGGGAGCTCTGTGGCTTCACCTTCTCCTCTTTTATGATCTGGGCATTGGAAGGAGGGCTGGACTTTCCAGCCCTATTTCGGGAAGTCTTCCCCCCCCGCCCTGTTGGGGAGGACTTCCCAGCGTAACATTCCTGGGAAGGGCCCTTCCCAGGCAACATCGACAGTAACGCTCTTTTCGGTGCTTCACGATTTGAATCTCCAGTTTCTTTAGTTATTGCATTTTGTTGCTGGCTTTGACCTTTCGATGCATTTTCAGTACTGGTGTTTTGTACAAAACTCTGTGGAGTGATCCGCACGTTTGCGGCCTTTTCAAATCGCTCCAAAGTACAGAACACCTGGGGCCCCTTTTAGTTGCCTCTTATGATAGGCAGGGGATACAGTGGATGTTATTCTACCACCCTCACCCACAGGGGGGAGGCCACCATCATTGGCCATTGTCTCGGATGGATAGGGCAAGTCCGTCATATGTGTGAACCAGGCTTCCTCATCAACTTCTCTATCATGAATTCTGCTCTGGCACAAGACTTCATGGAGCCCCTTTAAGGCATTACAAGGATCAGCTAAAGCATACCATGAAGACAAGTGGAATCAACACTCAAACCTGGGAGACTCTTGCTGAGAATTTGGTGCTGCACTGTTTCTACATCTGTTAGTGTGTCTGAAGAGGAGCTACGTAGACATGAAGAGGCTAAACAACAAGCACAGAAGCTCTGTCAAGCTCAGCCCCGCCCTGCCCCAGTCATTCCATGTGATTTGTGTGGACATACTGCATGTTTCATGCCAGGATTGGGCTATTATATGAAACATATTCACAAAGCATTGCGAGTGTGAAAATGTCAACTGCTGAAGAATATGTATACCATACTGGGATACGAGTTGCTGCCGACTGTTGACATGTTGTTCCAAAATTTCTAGGTACTCTTCCAAGTCTTCCTCCTTATTGCCAGCTTGAAGCACATACACCTGGAAAATATTCTCTACACTACATGCCAGTCTCAATTGCACCTTAATGGTTGTATCAGAGCCACAAATTCCACATAATCTTAGACACCCTCTTTAATTATTAGTTCTATATCATTTCATGACTCCCTTCCTATACTGTAGTATAGTCTGAAGCCTTCTCTCAGTACCTTGCTATCTTTGCCTTTCCACTTTGTTCCTTTTGTAACCGAAACAGTTGATCTCAAGAGAAGACACTGGTTATGTAGAAAAAGAATGGGGAACATTTAAAAATGGAAAACAGATGCTATTTTTGGAGCATTTATAATAAGGTAAGGGTGTATTCTGCCCTAAGGCAGGTCCAAAACTCCGCAGAGGTCTGCCTGAATTAACGTATGGTAGGGTAGCAAGTTCCTTTCCGCTCCTCCATTCCCTTACTCCCCACCCATCCAAATCCTGACCACACCCAATGTTGCTTAACTTCGGAGATCTCACGGGATCCGGTGTTTCAACATGGCTAGGGCCATTGGCGGAGCTTTTATGAGTGGTAGCCAAATTATCTTGGTTCCCTCAGCATAAGAAGAACTGCACATCACTTGCAGGGAACGCCTTAACACTTTCTGACATCAGACTTCATTACGAGCTATTAGTGGGGCTTGCATCACATGCAAGAGGAACACGCAGTTCTGGATTAAAATCTATTGCTTGGGATTTCCTATTTCAGCTTCCTGAAAGCTACTTCACATTCAGTTATCCACTTCAATTTTACATTGTCTTTGTAGCAGAGCAGTAATTATTAAATGGGAGTAGAATGTTACCATTCCAAGAAATGCCTTTACTTCTCGTGATAATTTTGGCTTTGGAATTTCAGTGACAGCTTTAATCTTCTTGGGTGATTTTGAAAATTAATTGTATTTAATGATATACGGTATCCCAAAAATTTCAATATGTTCTATAGAAAAAAAGGAACATTTCTGGTGATTCATGTGTAAACTGATTGAAACAGGTAATCAAATTTACTTTACATTCCTGTTTCTGTAACTCCATGTACAATGATATCATTGAAGTATTTTTGTGTTTTCGTGGTACTTTTCTGAGTATTTGGTCGATGATTCTGTTGAATTCTGAAGGCACAAATTTTATGTCAAATAAAAGTCAGTTCATCCTGTATCAATCAATCAATCAATACTGATCTGCATTTAGGGCAGTCGCCCAGGTGGCAGATTCCCTATCTGTTGCTTTCCTAGCCTTTGCCGAAATGATTTCAAAGAAATTGGAAATTTATTGAACATCTCCCTTGGTAAGTTATTCCAATCCCTAACTCCCCTTCCTATAAATGAATATTTGCCCCAGTAACTCTTGAATTCCAACTTTATCTTCATATTGTGATCTTTCCTACTTTTATAAACGCCTTTCAAACTTATTCGTCTACTAATGTCATTCCACGCCATCTCTCCGCTGACAGCTCGGAATATACAACTTAGTCGAGCAGCTCGTCTCCTTTCTCTCAATTCTTCCCAACCCAAACATTGCAACATTTTTGTAACGCTACTCTTTTGTCGGAAATCACTCAGAACAAATCGAACTGCTTTTCTTTGGATTTTTTCCAGTTCTTGAATCAGGTAATCCTGGTGAGGGTCCCATACATTGGAACCATACTCTAGTTGGGGTCTTACCAGAGACTTATATGCCCTCTCCTTTACATCCTTACTACAACCCCTGAACACCCTCATAACCATGTGCAGAGATCGGTACCCTTTATTTACAATCCCATTTATGTGATTACCCCAATGAAGATCTTTCCTTATATTAACACCTAGACACTTACAATGATCCCCAAAAGGAACTTTCACCCCATCAACGCAGTAAAACTGAGAGGACTTTTCCTATTTGTGAAACTCACAACCTGACTTTTAACCCCGTTTATCAACATACCATTGCCTGCTGTCCATCTCATAACATTTTCGAGATCACGTTGCAGTTGCTCACAATCTTGTAACTTATTTATCACTCTATAGAGAATAACATCATTCACAAAAAGCCTTACCTCCGATTCCACTCCTTTACTCATATCATTTATATATATAAGAAAACATAAAGGTCCGATAACACTGTCCTAAGGAACTCCCCTCTCAACTATTACAGGGTCAGACAAAACTTCACCTACTCTAACTCTCTGAGATCTATTTTCTAGAAATATAGCAACCCATTCAGTCACTCTTTTGTCTAGTCCAATTGCACTCATTTTTGCCAGTAGTCTCCCATGATCCACCCTATCAAATGCTTTAGACAGGTCAATCGCGATACAGTCCATTTGACCTCCAGAATCCAAGATATCTGCTATATCTTGCTGGAATCCTACAAGTTGAGCTTCAGTAGAATAATCTTTCCTAAAACCGAATTGCCTTCTATCGAACCAGTTATTAATTTCACAAACATGTCTAATATAATCAGAAAGAATGCCTTCCCAAAGCTTACATACAATGCAAGTCAAACTTACTGGCCTGTAATTTTCAGCTTTATGTTTACCACCCTTTCCTTTATACACGATGTGTTGTTATTGTTTAAATTTCACTTGATTGAACATGTAGATAATCTTTATAGAGATCCATCAGGCAAAATAACAGGAATTGTGTACACTGTGCGGTATTTTGTTGATTTTCTGAATTGGGTAGTGTGCATTTATGAGACATTCCTTTATGCTGACTTTGTAATCGGTGCACAGTCTCACTCCTCCATTCGCTTTTGGTAGAACATGTGTGGGGCCCCCAGTTGCTTGTTTCTGTTTTTGTAATTTATTCCAGCTTCTTCAAGGGACTCTAGCACCTTTTCGAATCACTGAAAAGCGCATGAGGAATCTCCCTGTCTTGATGGAAACATTAATTTCAGATATTCTCAAAGCGTCAAAGCGACCTTGAAATTTGGAAGGCATGCTATCTTCTCTTTGAAAATATCTGAACATGTTGCAATAATTTTGTCAGTTTCATTGATGCTGTAAACTGAACAAATTGATGCAGCTGTTGATTGTTTTTGTTCATCAATTTCATTCAGTTTCCATTTTTCCCTTTGATTAGTGTTAATAGAACATAGTTGCCCTACTGTACTTCCTCTTAAAACAGTAGGCCTAATCACCACCACCTCCACCACCACCATCAGCTGTCAGATCCAAATTTTACCCAAAATTACATTGAAATCTTCTGGAACAATGTAAATTTCATCAACTGTTAATTAAATCATTATAGCTGATGGTGTCCCCAATTTTTCACCTGGAACAAACATATTCTTTGTGTATGACCGGAATCCTATCATTGAAGGTTGTAATGGAGCATTAAATCTGAGTTTGTCAAACTGGTCAAGAAGTAAGAATGTGTATACCAAAGCTGAATCAATTTTGAACAATACTGGTTTTCCTTTGACATTGATGTGAATCTGATAACATTTGAGACCTGCTTCTATGGGTTGATTCTAGAAAATATTGATAATCTGAGGGATGCCATATTCATGGACAGCTACTTCATCATGAACATTATTGGTGGAATTTTGGTTTACTAATTTGACTTGTATTCAAGTCAACAATAAAATATATAGTATGATAATATGACCATTTTTCTGACATCCAGAGCACTTGGGATTTGATGTGTCTGTTCAGAAATCCTTTGCTGCAAAGAATATATAAGTAAGAAGTGTCACTCCACTTACATTAGAATTACAATAGACAACTGCAGCTGCCACTCTCTAACACCACCCACACAAGCACATGCCATGCCAGCACTTCCCAATGGGCGCCGAATGACCTAAAACTACATGAGTGCGATTTGAATTGTATGCACATTCACATACAAGTTGCTTACATTGCTTAGATCCCACGGTGACGACAGGACAGAAAAGGTCCAGGAGACAGAAGGAAGTGGCCGTGGTCCCAACCAAGGCACAGCCCCAGCATCCGCTCGGCATGAAAACGGGAAACCATGGAAAACCATCTTCTGAATGCAAGCATACAGCCAACTCGCTTGGTACGCGTACATTTAATAAGAAGCACCATCACTATAAAATGAGAATAAGTACCATCACTGTATGAGGTAATAATATAAAGTTACATCACTATAGGTCTACCAGGTAATTATATCAACTCAAATGTTCATAATATAGAAATATCAACAAGTGAAGTGTAGCCAAGTCTAAGTGTTCACGATGTATAAATGAACCTCTTAAAGCCCAAGTGGCGTAACTCCACTTTTTCTTATTTTTTAGTTAGAGTCAGGATCGTGTTCAGCAAGTGACATTCTGTTAACAGCACAAATGGTGTTAGTCATAACTGGCATAACAACCATCTACTGGCTAACAGTCAAAGTGGTGTAGTTGGCTGGTGGCTCCAAATAGCCTAAGCAGTGGCCTTCACTATATGCACTAGCCATGTGTCTTTGTGGATGTGCTATTTACCAACTGACGAGCCCAACTTAGCACATCGGGGCGAAACGATGGCAACCAGAAATGAGTTAGCTGGAAAATTTATAATGTCCAAAAACGGACCATTTATATTGGTATTATAAATGTACTCATTCTGGACAGGTATTTCAGGTTCCCTATAGGAATCAACCTCTATATCATCTTATGGCCAGGCAGGCATCAATTTTTGGTGATGAGACAAAGTCTCTCATAGTGCATTGGCACTGGCAGTGGCTCCAAAAAGCCTATGCAGTGGCCTCCATGGGGGGGGGGGTCTTTCATCTACGTCTCTCAAGTGGACTACACAACTCGTCGCAGAAGACTCTCTTGCTATTTTTGATCGGCCGGGTGGCTACACATCTTTACTATCTGCTCGCGCCGAGCCAACAAAGCATATAGGCTGACTCCTCATTGGACGTTAGACTCCCTAATACCTTCCCCCACCATGTCTACAACCACAATCACCACCACCATAGCGTCCTGTTATCACACCTACTCTTCCCATACCCTCACCACTACTACATCGTCCCATCCATCGCTTGTTATGTCAACCTTCCTTTCCACGTCAATCCTCCCCTACCCCCATCGCATCTACCGACAGTCTACGCCAACCCCATCTGTATCAGCATCAACTATGTCACCACCATCTTCAGCCACACCAGCAGCAGCCAGTCAACCTTCGTTGCCGCCATCCACAGTGTCACCAGCAACAGTCTGTCAACCTCTGTTACCGCCAACAACAGTGTTACCACCATATTCAACCGTACCTGCAGCAGCCGCTGACTGCCCAACGCCAACGCCATCAACTCAACCCGCACTGTTCAGTTGCATCGTTCGCGGTGTCGACCCCCTCATCTATCCAGCGGAAGCTCACCATCGATTCGTTGTCATGCCATACCCATCTGGAGCGCGTTTTGCATGTTTAACACCCACGGCCCAACCTATCTGATCCGTCTCCAGCTCACCAGCGCAGCAGCAGTTGACCACCTTGTCTCCCATGGTGTCATCCTCTATGGCCGTCGCCATACTGTCGAACCTTCATGTTCCCTTCCCCACGCTAGAAATCCTCATTCCACATCTCGTCGTCACACCCAGCTCGATCATCATCCTTTTCACCGTACACAACACGTCCCTAGACTCACCCCCTTTGTTCATATCTCCTTCCCCTACCTATACCAGACCATCTACGACAACTCACGGCTGTCCTTTTCCACATAGCTTCTACACTACACCACATCCCCCCTCGCAACTTCCCTCTCTGTACTCCTACGTAAATCCTCACTTTCTTTCGTCTCCCCAGCCAGGCTCATTCCTAACAACGTAGCCCCATTACCCATCTTTCACATCTATCACACTGACCTACTCTCTTCACACCTCCCGCCCTGCCCTTCGGGCAAGGAATGAACATTTCTCAAGAAAAAAAAGCCTCCACGGTATGCACTAGCCATGTGTCTTGGTGGGTGTGCTATTTACCAACTGATGAGCCCAACTTAGCACACTGGGCCAAAATGCTGGCAACCAGGAATGAGTTAGCTGGAAAATTTATAATGTAAAATAACAGACCATTTATTTTGGTATAATAAATTTACTCATACAGGTATTTCAGGTTCCCTATGGGAATCAACTTCTATATCATCTTATGGCCAGGCAGGCATCAATTTTTGGTGATGAGACAAAGTCTCTCATAGTGCATTGGCACTGGCAGTGGCTCCAAAAAACCTACACAGTGGTCTCCATGGTATGCACTAGCCATGCGTCTTGGTGGGTGTACTATTTACCTACTGATGAGCCCAACTTAGCACACTGGGGTGAAACGCTGGCAACCAGGAATGAGTTAGCTGGAAAATTTATAATGTCCAATGACAGACCATTTATATTGGTATTACATACCACTTAGTTGAGCAGCTCGTCTCCTTTCTCCTAAGTCTTCCCAGCCAAAACATTGCAACATTTTTGTAATGCTACTCTTTTGTCAGAAATCGCTCAGAACAAATCGAGCAGCTTTTCTTTGGATTTTTTCCAGTTCTTGAATCAAGTAATCCTGGTGAGAGTCCCATACACTGGAACCATACTCTAGTTGGGGTATTACCAGAGACTTATATGCCCTCTCCTTTAAATCCTTACTACAACCCCTAAATATCCTCATAGCCTTTATTTACAATCATATTTATGTGATTACCCCAACAAAGATCTTTCCTTATATTAAGACCTAGGTATTTACAGTGACCCCAAAGAGAAACCACCCCATCAATGGAGTAATTAAAACTGAGAGGACTTTTCCTATTTGTGAAACTCACAACCTGACATTTAACCCCATTTATCAACTGTCCATCTCACAACATTATCGAGGTCATTTTGCAGTTGCTCACAATCTTCCATCTCTTTACACCTATCATCTATCTATATATATAAAATAACTTGTCCTGACTGACTGACTGACTGACTGACTGATTCATCATCGCCGAGCCAAAACTTCTGGACATAAAGAAATGAAATTTTGGGGATGCGTTCATATTAAGATGTAGGTGCTCGCTAAGAGAGGATTTTTGGATATTCCATCGCTAAGGGGGTGAAAAGGGGGTTGAAATTTTAAAATGAGTGTGTCTATATCTCTAAACTTTAAAAGTTTACAGAAGAAAAAATTGGTATTTAGAAACGTCTTCCAAAATAAGGAAACACGTATTTTTTTGTTTTCAGAAAATCCCAATAGGAGGGGTGAAAAACGGTGAAAAAAGGGTTGAATGCCATTAATCAGAATACCGGTACATATATCTCAGAAACTGAAGACATTACAGACCTGAAAATTGGTAATTTTGATCTCTTTTAAAAATAAAGAAACATGTATTTCTTTGTTTTTGGAAAATCCAATTAATGGGAGGGTGAAAAGGGGGTGAATTTTTAAAAACAGTGCATCTATATCTCAAAACTTTTAAAAGTTTACAGATGTAAAAATAGGTATTTAGTGTCTTCATTAAAAATAAAGAAACACGTATTATTTTGTTTTCGGAAAATTCCAATAGGAAGGGTGGAAAACGGTGAAAAATGGATTGAATGCCTTTAATGAGGATACTTATATCTCAGAAAGTGAAGATATTACAGACCTGAAAATTGGTACTTTTGATCTCTTCTAAAAATAAAGAAACACGTATTTTTTGTTTTTGGAAAATCCAATTAATGGGGGTAAAAAGGGGGGGGGGTGAATTTTGAAAATGAGTGCATCTATATCTCATAACCTTTAAAGTGTATAGATGTAAAAATTGGTATTTAGAATCTCCTTAAAAAATAAAGAAACACTTATTTATTGTTTTCGGAAAATTCCAATAGGAAGGGTGGAAAACGGTGAAAATGGGTTGAATGACTTTAATGAGGCTGTTTATATTTCAGAACCTGAAAATTGGTGTTTGGGATCTCCTTTAAAAATAAAGAAACACGTATTATTTTGTAAAATCCAAGTAATTGGGGGGTGGGGTGAAAAAGGGATGAATTTTTAAAATGAGTGCATCTATACCTCATAACTTTTAAAGTTTATAGATATTAAAATTGGTATTTAGAATCTCCTTTAAAAATAAAGAAACACGTATTTTTTTTGTTTTCGGAAAATCCCAATGGGAAGGGTGGAAAAGGGGGAAAGAGGGGTTGAATGCCTTTAATGAGGCTACTTATATTTCAGAACCTGAAGATATTACAGACCTGAAAATTGATATTTGGAATCTGCTTTAAAAGTAAAGAAACACGTATTTTCGGAAAATCCAATGAAGTGGGGGGGGGGGGTGAAAGAATTGAAAAATTAATTGACTAAATTTATGAGAATACATACATCTAATAAAATCTAAAGTTGTTACAGACGTGAAAATTGGTATTTGGTTCTCCTTTAAAAACAAAGAAAACCGCGTTTTGAAGGGGAAACCATCTTGGGCGGCGGGAGTGAGAAGGAGTTGAATTCCTTTCATGAGGACACACAAATCAAAAACTGCAGAAGTTAAGAGTCGTGATAATTGGCATTTAGAAGATCATTTACTATTAAAGAAACAAGTATTTTTTGCCGGAAAATTCACCTTGGTGGCGGGGGGGGGGGGGGTGAAAGGAAGTGAAAAAGGTGAATTATTTTTATGGGGATACTTATATCGCAAAACTGAAGGTAATAGACGTGAACATTGGTGTTTGGAATCTCCTTTGAACATAAAGAAACCCGCCTTCTTTTAATTTTTCTTGGCGGGGGGGGGGGGGGGGCGTGTAAATAAACTTAACGACGGTGGTGTGTAAAAGGAGGTGAGACCAATTGATTTTACTGTTCATAATGTACTTACAAGGAGCCTCCGTTGCTCACTCGGCAGTGCGCCGGCCTGTCACAGCTGGGTTCCGTGGTTCAAATCCGATCACTCCATGTGATATTCGTGCTGGATAAATCGGAGGCGGGACAGGTTTTTCTCCGGATACTCCGGTTTTCCCTGTCATCATTCATTCCAGCAACACTGTCCAATATTTAATTTCATTTGTCATTCATCGCTCATTGCCCTAGAGGAGTGCTTCGGCAGCCGGCACAATTCCTATTTTCGCCGCTAGATGGGGCTTCATTCATTATATTCCTGACCCTATCGAATGACTGGAAACAGGCTGTAGGTTTTCAATGTAGTTACTCTGATCATAAATCGGTCATTTTTAATCTTTCCTGTGTTCGATTTCTGCAGCCATCTTTTCCTTCGGAGAACATTCTTAGATTACAGTAGACTCTCCTGGCATATAAATAAAAATTTAAACACATTTGAAATAAACGATAGGAATGAGATTGACCGTCAAATTATTCACCTCTATAATAAGGTCAATAATGCACGGAAGTATGTCATTCGTATCGCCAGAAATCCCGCACACTTGCCTACGCGCGACAATGGTGCTGGTCACATTGTCAACAATGACAATGGTAGCAGATGTAATTTACCGCCAAGTAGCGGTCTTGCATCTTGCTGCGGGGTCCAGAATATCTACTGATAATAATAATAATAATAATAATAATAATAATAATAATAATAATAATAATAATAATAATAATAATAATAATAATAATAATAATAATAATGTTCTGGACCGTCGTAAATTGTGCGGACCGCGCTGGAAACGGGTGCTGGCCTGGTAATGACTACGAATACAGTCAAGCCGCGGGTTCAGTACCGCCAAGGCACCCAAGACGACACCACGCCGGATCTCCTTCAGGATTTGATCCATACTAAAAATGCTTATAGGAAAAGATGGCAAAGATTTAGGGACCGAACTGACCGCGTGGAATACCTGGACCTACCTCGGAAGTACGAAATCGGTTGCTGGAAAGAAAGATTGAAAAATGTGAGGAATTTTCCCGTAATCTCTCAGAAAACCAGTCAGATCACGAATTTCGGCGGATTATATATAAAACAGTAAGCATTCAATACAAATTTCAGTATAATACCGTAGCGAAGCACGGGTATCTTGCTAGTATATATATAAAATAACTTGTCCTGACTGACTGACTGACTGATTCATCATCGCCGAGCCAAAACTACTGGACATAAAGAAATGATATTTTGGGGATATATTCATATTAAGATGTAGGTGCTCGCTAAGAGAGGATTTTTGGATATTCCGTCGCTAAGGGGGTGAAAAGGGGGTTGAAATTTTAAAAAGAGTGTATCTATATCTCAAAACTTTAAAAGTTTACAGATGTAAAAATTGGTATTTAGAATCTTCTTTTAAAATAAAGATACACGTATTTTTTTGTTTTCTGAAAACCCCAATAGCAGGGGGTGAAAAACGGTGAAAATGGGGAAAAATGGGTTGAATGCCTTCAATCAGGATACCGGTACTTATATCTCAGAAACTGAAGATATTACAGACCTGAAAATTGGTACTTTTGATCTCTTTTAAAAATAAAGAAACACGTAATTTTTGGTTTTTGGAAAATCCAATTAATGGGAGGGTGAAAAGGGGGTGAATTTTTAAAATGAGTGAATCTATATCTCCAAACTTTTAAAGTTTGCAGATATAAAAACTGGTATTTAGAATCTTCATTAAACATAAAGAAACACGTATTCTTTTGTTTTCGGAAAATCGCAATAGGAGGAGTGAAAAGGGGTGGAAAAAGGGTTGAATGCCTTTAATGAGGCTACTTATATCTCAGAGAGTGAAGATATTACAGACCTGAAAATCGGTGTTTGGGATCTCCTTTAAAAATAAAGAAGCACGTATTTTTTTGTTTCTGGAAAATCCAATTAAGGGAGGGGGTGAAAAGGGGGTAATTTTTTAAAATGACCGTATCTATATCTCAAAACTTTTAAAGGTTATAGATGTGAAAATTGGTATTTAGAATCTCCTTTAAATAAAGAAACACGTATATTTTGTTTTCGGAAAATCCTAATAGGAAGGATGGAAAAGGTTGAAGAAGGAGTCGAACGCCTTTCATGAGTCTACTTATATTTCAGAACCTGACAATATTACAGACCTGAAAATTGGTGTTTGGGATCTCCTTTAAAAAAGAAACACGTATTTTTTGTTTTTAGACAATCCAATTAATGGGGGGGGGGTGAAAAGGGGATGATTTTTTAAAATTTGTGTATCTATATCTCGAAAATTTTAAAGTTTATAGATGTAAAAATTGGTATTTGGAATCTCCTTTAAAAATAAAGATACACGTATTTTTTGTTTTCGGAAAATCCCAATAGGAAGGGTGTAAAAGGGTGAATAATCGGTTGAATGCCTTTAACGAGGCTACTTATATTTCAGAACCTGAAGATATTACAGACCTGAAAATTGGTATTTGGGATCTACTTTAAAAGTAAAGAAACACGTATATTTTCGTTTTTGGAAAATCCAAATATTGGGGGGTGAAAAGGGGGGGGTGAATTTTAAAAAATGAGTATGTACACATCCTAAAACTTTAAAATTTACAGATGTAAAAATTGGTTGTTAGAATCTCCTCTAAAAATAAGGGAACACGTATTTTTTTTGTTTCCTGTAAATCCCAATAGGAGGGGTTTAAAAGGGTGAAAAATGGGTTGAATGCCTTTAATGAGGATACATATATGTCAGAAACGAAAGATATTACAGAACTGAAAATTTGTATATGGGATCTCCTTTAAAAATAAACACGTATTTTTTAGTTTTTGGAAAATCCAATTAATGACGGTTAAACAGGAGTGACAAATTGTGGTGAATTTTTTGAAAGACTATATCTACGGAATATCTTGGAAACGTAAAATGTTACAGACGTAAAAAGTGGGTGTTTGGAATCTCCTGTAAATGTAAAGAAATATAGGTGATTTGTTTTTGGAAACTCCACTTAAGGGGAACTCAAAAGGGGTGAAATTGTAAAACTAGAATTTTTACAGTATATGTAAAAAAACTTAACATGTTACAGAAGTGAAAAATGGTATTTTTTATCTCTATTAAACATAAAGAAACGTGTATTTGTAGTTTTCGGAAATATCACTTGGGTGTAGGGGGGGGAGGTAAAAATGACTGAAAATGGTGTTGAATTCTTTTAATTAGGCTACCAATATATCAAAAATGAAGATGTTTCAGACGTGAAATTTGATATTTTCAATCTGCTTTAAAAGTAAAAAAACACGTATTATCTTAAAATCCAATGAAGCGGGCGGGGGGTGTGTGAAGGAATTGAAAAATTAATTGGCTTAATTGTATGAGAATACATACATCTAATAAAAACTAAAGTTGTTACAGACGTGAAAATTCGTATTTGGATCTCCTTTAAAAACAAAGAAAAACGCGTTTTGGGCGGGAAACCATCTTGGAGGGCGGGAGTGTAAAGGAGTTGAATTCCTTGCATGAGGACACATAAATCAAAAACTGAAGAAGTTAGAGTCGTGATAATTGGTATTTAGAAGATCCTTTACTATTAAAGAAACAAATATTTTTTTGCGGGAAAGTTCACTTACCGGGGGGGGGGGGGAATAGTGTGAAATGAAGTGAAAAAAGTAAATTACTTTTATAGGGATACTTATATCTCAAAACTGAAGGTAATAGACGTGAACATTGGTGTTTGGAATCTCCCTTAAACATAAAGAAACAAGCCTTCTTTTGATTTTTTTTGGTGGGGGGGTGGCGGTAAATAAACTTAACGGCGGTGGGGTGTAGAAGGAGGTGAGACCAATTGATTTCACTGTTATTAATGTACTTATAAGGATCCTCCGTTGCTCAGGAGGCACCGCGCCGGCCTCTCACAGCTGAGTTCCGTGGTTTAAATTCCGGTCACTCCATGTGACATTCGTGCTGGACAAAACGGAGGCGGGACAGGTTTTCTCCGGATACTCCGATTTTCCCTGTCATCAGCCATTCCAACAACACATAATAATAATAATAATAATAATAATAATAATAATAATAATAATAATAATAATAATAATAATAATAATAATAATAATAATAATAATAATATTCCGGACCGTCGTCAAATGTGCGGACCGCGCTGGTAACGGCTCCTGGACGGGTAATGACTAAGAATGCAGTCTTAAAGGAAAAGATGGCAAAGATTTACGGACCCAACTGACCAGGAGGAATACCTGAGCCTAGCCCGGGAAGTACGAAATCGATTGCTGGAAAGGAAGATTGAAAAATGGGAGGAAACATGCTGTAAAATAATAGAAAACGAGTCCGATCGGGAATTTTGGTGGATTCTCGCAGAAAACGAGTCAGATCGCGAATTTCGGCGGATTATATATCTAAAACAATAAGCATTCAATTATAAATTTCAGTATAATACCGTAGCGAAAATCCAATTAAGGGAGGGGGTGAAAAGGGGGTAATTTTTTAAAATGAGTGTATCTATATCTCAAAACTTTTTTTTTCATGTGCATTTTTTCGTCAGGAGGATTAATAAGGGAGATATCATGAATGGTCACTTTTGCAGGTTAAATCCAGCGGACATAGCCCAAAAGGTGTTTTACATGGAGCAGATTCCTTATCTATATAAATCAAATCATAATGACTGTGTGCCTCTACACTGACTATTTTGGCGAAATTTTCGTACAGCTTTCCGTTTAAGGGTTAATAATGACCATCTCCATAATTTTTGGTTTAGTTTCCTGAAAGTCCTAATTTTTACCCGCCTCGCCCAAAATCCAGATTGCGGCATAATCTGCCAGAAGAAAAAAGATAATTGAAATTTGACAAAATTATACGTTTTAGCCTGTAACGACCGGAAAACATCCTAGATCATTAAATTTTTCACTTTTTATCCCCGAAGAATATCGAAATATGCAGGCAATTTTAATGATAGTGCAGACCTTCGGAAATTCCTATCACATAACGGATTGCACAATCTCCGTTCAATTTGGAATGATCTACAACCTTGGTCTAATGACTTTTTGCCGTATCTGTATCCCTTTTATGTTTGATTTTTCTCTATTAATCGATGTTAAGTCAATTTGGAATTTTCACATGCATAATTCATACTTTCAATTACTTAGATGAAATACAGAATCATCAAACTCTTCACGAAAATTGGCCCACCCAGTAGCCATATGTGAGCCAAATGTTATGTATGTAGCTGTCACATAATTATCCAAAAAGTAATGTAATGTGAGATAATCTTACAAATTCTTTACCCTGTTCCACGTTTCTAACTCAATATGACCCAAGAATGGATGACATATCATAGGACCAGCCATTTAGGCCACTAAATCCGGCGTGTCTTATGGTATAATCCTTTGTCGATATGACGTACGTTTAGTAGCAGTTAATCTGTAAATGAAGGTCTTCAATATTGTAAACACGCATATGTTTTTGTATGTCGATTTGTGTATATTCACTGATGTCGATTTTTAGCGATCGAGAAAGGGTGGGTCTGATATTGTAATCAGTACTCCCCACACCGACTTTGACTAGCAGTAGGAAAGGGTTCCTTCTCCAACTCCTGTGTACCTGTCATTAGTAAGGAAGGCCTACAATTGTAATTAATAGTTCCCTTCTCGATTTGACTTGCAGAAGGCAAGTGAGCATGCAGTTTTGTTTAAAACTCCCCTACCCGATTGTGTTTGGCAGTAGACAAGGGTGCCCGCCATTATAAAGAAATGTCCTCATCTAAAATGTGACTGGCATTAGGCATAGTGGCCTGCTATTTTGATGGAAACTCACCAACTTGGTGTGACTGGCAGTAAGCTGGCTGGCAGTAGGAAACTGGTCCTGGCATTATAATGATAACTGCACAACTCAATTTCGAGTGATAGTAGGGTAATTTGCCTACCATTATAATAGAAACTCCTCAACTATAATCTGTCTTGAAGTAGGAAAGGGGGGCTGCCATTTTAACGAAAACTCCCCTAATCGATTCTGTCCGCGTAGTAGGCAATGGGGCCTGCAATTATAATGTAAATTTTCCAACTCGATTGTGAATGGCAGTAGGCAAGTGAGCCTGCAGATATATCTCAAATCCGTAACAAACACTTTACATTGGAAACAACGTATGGGGACATCCTCATGCTCTTTCTCGGATAACGCTAAGAGACATGCAATTTTAAAACAATCTTATTTACTGCATGTACACTATTTACTTCGATATTCGAATACAATGTAGAATACCGTAGCGAAGGACGGGTACATTCGCTAGTTGATATATATAAGAAAACATAAAGGTCCAATAATACTGCCTTGAAAAATTCCCCTCTTAATTATTACAGGGACAGATAAAGCTTCGCCTGCTCTAATTCTCTGGGTTCTATTTTCTAGAAATATAGCCACCCATTCATTCCTCTTTTGTCAAGTTCAATTGCACTCATTTTTGCCAGTAGTCTCCCATGATCTACCCTATCAAATGCCTTTGATAGGTCAATCATGATATAGTCCAATAAACTGCTATTATATCTTGCTGGAATCCTACAAGTTGAGCTTCAGTGGAATAACCTTTCCTAAACCCAAACTACCTTCTATCAAACCTGTTATTAATTTTGCAAAAATGTCTTATATAATCAGAAAGAATGCTTTCCCAAAGCTTACATGCAATGCATGTCAAACTGACTGGCCTGTAATTTTCAGCTTAATGTCTATCACCTTTTTCTTTATACACTGTCCATTCATTTGGTATAGCTCCTTCATGCAAACAATAATCAAATAAGTACTTCAGATATGGTACTATATCCCAACCCATTGTCTTTAGTATATCCCCCGAAACCTAATCAATTCCAGCTGCTTTTCTAGTTTTCAACTTTTGTATCTTACTGTAAATGTCGTTGTTGTCATAGGTATGAATCACCTCCTTTATCTGGACATTATCCTTGTAAATAACAACCTTTACGTACTGCTGACTAAATATTTCTGCCTTTTGAAGATTCTCGCAAACACACTCCGCTTGTTCATGAATGATTCCAGGAATATCCTTCATTGAACCTGTTTCTGCCTTAAAGTACCTATACATACTCTTTCATTTTTCACTAAAATTTGTATAGTCACCAATTATGGTTGCCATCATGTTATCCTTAGCTGACTTTTTTGCTAGGTTCTATTTCCTAGTAAGTTCCTTCAATTTCTCCTTACTTCTACAGCAATTTCTATTTCTTTCCAACCTGCACCTCCTTCTTTAATCTCTCTACTTCTCTGTTATAATATAGTGGATCTTTACCATTTCCTACCACATTTAAAGGTACAAACCTGTTTTCACATTCTTCAACAATTGCTTTAAACCCATCCCAGAGTCTGTTTACATTTTTATTTACCGTTTTCCACCTATCATAGTTACTTTTTAAAAAGTCCCTCATGCCTGTTTTATCAACCATATGGTACTGCCTAATAATCCTAATTTTAATATCTTCCTTTCATATTTATTTTCAACTACCACAAAAACATCTTCTTGATCACTGATTCCCTCTATTACTTCAGTTTCTCTATAGATCTCATCTAGTTTCAATAGCACCACATCCAGAATATCCTTCCCTCTAGTTGTTTCCATCACTTTCTGAATCAGATGCCCTTCCCATATTAACTTATTTGCCTTTTGTTGGTCATGCTTCCTGTCATTTGCATTACCTTCCCAACTGACATTTGGTAAATTGAGATCACCCTGCTACAATCACGTTCCTTTCCATACCGTTTCCCACATAGCTGCTTATCTTATCAAATAATTCTGAATCAGCGTCTGCGCTACCCTTTCCCGGTCTGTACATTTCAAAGACATCAAGTTGCCTATTATCTTTAGAGATGAGCCTTAAAGCTAGAATTTCATGTTTGTCATCTTTAATTTTTTTCGTAGATTACAAATTCTTCTTTCACCAGAATGAATACTCTCCCTCCCACTATTCCTATCCTATCTCTATGATACACCCTTCAGTTCCATGAGAAAATTTCTGCATTCATTATATCATTTCTCAGCCATGATTCAACTCCTATTACAATATCTGGTAAGTATATACTGTATCTATTAAATTACTTAATTCTATTCCTTTCTTTACAATACTTCTACAGTTGAGCACTAACATTTTTATGTCATCACTACTTGATTTCCAGTTCCCTGTTCCCTTATCACCGCTCCCAAGGCCACCCTGTTTCCCTGAATGTACCTCCCTATAACCCTGCTAAACAAATTTCCTAACTTATATGTACCATTGCGGTTGTGAAGGTCATCTGAGCGCAGATCCCTATCTCCTACCCACCCATTAGGATATAGAAATCTCACTCCCAGTTTCCCACATACCCACTCCATAGTCTTACTTTAATCCCCAATCACCTTCCAGTTAGTATCCCTCCTACATAGTATTCCACTGATAACAATCTCCGCTTCCTTAAACTTCACCCGTACTGCATTTACCAGGTCCCACACATCCCCAGCTATGTTGATACTTATACCTGCTTATACCTTATACCTACCTACTTATTCCTGTCTAATCTAATATGAACCACGGCCTTCTGCAAAAAGTGTTTAACTTATTTTATCTAATTTCAGAAAAGTAAAAACCCTTGATTTTTTAACATATACTAACCTACATTTATATACATACCACAATTAGCTCTTTCTATGAAGATCTGTATTCTATTATAGTCCATTATTGAGAAATCAGAACTTAACACCATATAGTGATCTAACGTAAAAGTACATGTTATGGAAGTTGTGTGTTTTTTGACTAGACTTAGTAGTTTTAATTCAAGATGCATGCGTGATAGTGTGACGATATTTACTGTGACAAATTCTGATCAGAGTCATGACCAGATGTCAAGATTATCCAGTGTCTTTCAAAGTCTTGTATATATCCTTGTTCTCTTTTTGTTTTTTGAACATTAATGGCTGAAGATGTCTTCCAATGAGGACAAAACATGTACTATGATTTAATGCTAATCTGAAAGGAATAAATTTAATTACGTTGTAAAGATGGAATTCTCCTAAAAGTACCATAACTCTTGTTAAGTTCGACAATATGGGCTAAAAATGAATTTTTCTTGTACTCAATTCTTTGTGATGGTGCAGTTGCTAGACCTGTCTCACCAATTAGATACATAGATAGATAAATAGATAATGCATTTATTGGTGGTGAAGGTAGGGCTCAAGGCCCTCTCTTACACTTAACCAATAGAAGAGTATGCATCTACATAACTTATAATTACAAATACAATAACACAAATAATATCAATAGCAATAACAACAGTAATAGTATTAAAAATAATAGAATCCTTAATTTTAAAATACACAAAGTACAGTAAACTTAAATGATGTAACTACAGTAATCCATTCATTCATCTCACTCATTCCTTCATTCACTCAACAATTATCCAGGAAGTCAGCAGGATCTACTCAGCAAATAATTGTGAGAGGGATTTTCTCTAATATTCACAATTAGCAAATTCCATGAACTGGATGCAGAGATTATGAAGGAGTGGTTGTAAACAGCAGTGCATTTTATAGGTATGGCAAGAGAGGAGCCAGAGCTCGTATTGTGGTCATGAGAGGACGAGAAAAAAGTGAAGTATTAATGGGAAGTATTTTGTTCAAAAGTGATAACTTGTGAAGTTGACAGCACTGGTGCACTCGAAACCATGACAGCTCCTTATAATGTGATATATGAGCATCATATCACAGATTAAAGATATATCTTATGCAGCTGTTCAGGCTCCGGTCCAGTTTCTTGTTACTGTCGCAGGTTATTTCAGTCAACACAGTGACACAGTAGTCAAATATAAGTAGTATCAGAGAGTGAATTAGTTAAGTCGAACTGAGAATACATTACAGAATCATATCAGAAGATATAAACATTGAGTGTAATTTTACATGTACTTATCACCTGTTGAGTCCAATGTAGGGTCTCAGTCATAATTATTCCTCAGTTAGTCACTGAAGTAGAGTAGGGTATGATTTTACTTTTTCAAATTATTGGAGATCTGGAAGGGTAAAGGAGACGTAAGCGAATGTTCAAACTATCGCCTAATTTGCCTACTCTGTCAATTGTAAAAAATCTTTGAGCAAGTTATAGATAGCTGACGACACAATATTGTTGAGATCTCACCAAATGAATGTAGCTTCCTCAAGGGGCTTAGTACAATGGATGTGATCCATGCAACCCTCCCACTCAAAGAGAAGACCAAACCTGTCCATCTGACCTTTCTGGATTTGGAGAAAGCTTTTGACAGGATGCCACATGAACATATCTGGTGGTGATTATTGTTTTAAGAGGAAGTACAACTGGGCAACCATTCTCTATATAACACTTTTTTTTTAATTTTGCTAGTTGCTTTATGTCGCACTGTCTTATGGCGGCGATGGGACAGGCAAGGCCTAGGAATGGGAAGGAAGCAGCTGTGGCGTTAATTATGGTACAGTCCGAGCATTCGCCTGCTGTGAAAATGGGAAACCACAGAAAACCATCTTCAGGGCTGCCGACAGTGGGGTTTGAACCCACTATCTCCTGGATGCGAGCTCACAGCTGTGTAATCACATAAACGGGATTGTAAATAAAGGGTACAGATCTCTGCACATGGTTATGAGGGTGTTTAGGGGTTGTAGTAAGGATGTAAAGGAGAGGGCATATAAGTCTCTGGTAAGACCCCAACTAGAGTATGGTTCCAGTGTATGGGACCCTCACCAGGATTACCTGATTCAACTGGAAAAAATCCACAAAAAAAAGCAGCTCGATTTGTTCTGGGTAATTTCCGACAAAAGAGTAGCGTTACAAAAATGTTGCAAAATTTGGGCTGGGAAGAATTGAGAGAAAGAAGGAAAGCTGCCCGACTAAGTGGTATGTTCCAAGCTGTCAGCAGAGAGATGACGTGGAATGACATTAGTAGACGAATAAGTTTGAGTGGCGTTTATAAAAGTAGGAAAGATCACAATATGAAGATAAAGCTGGAATTCAAGAGGACAAACTGGGGCAAATATTCATTTATAGGAAGAGTAGTTAGGGATTGGAATAATTTACCAAGGGAGATGTTCAATAAATTCCCAATTTCTTTGAAATAATTTAGGAAAAGGCTAGGAAAACAACAGATAGGGAATCTGCCACCTGTGCGACTGCCCTAAATGCAGATCAGTATTGATTGATTGATTCTCTCAGTCCATGATTATTTACTGAAGATGATTCAAGACATTCTGATCTGTTTCATCATCATAGAATTTGTCCTCAAACGAGGACATCAGGCTTCAAGTTAATATTTTCAAAGTATTTACTTATCATTCAATCATTTCTCTTACTGATTAGATTGGGTTATTTAGTCTTTATTTTTACAATTTTATTTTGTTTAAAGAGAGAATGTCTCTGAGGAATGCATTATCTGCAGATGAAATTCTGAATTTGATTGAAAATGGCAATGTATCCGATTTTGAAGATGGCAGTGATATTGAACACAACATTTCAGGTCCTTCCTTTCCTGACATTGCATCGTATGAGGTTGATGTTGAGAATTGGGGAGTGGTTCAAGGGGAGGATGATGTGGATGTAGTTACATCTGAAATTACTGAAATTGAGTTGGAAGGGGATATTATCCAGCTATCTGTTTCTTCCAAAGATGATTTACGCCTTCATAAATGGAGAAAACACTACCAGTTTCAAAATCCAGAAATTGGGGATGACATTCAGCCTTCCGCGGAGGATGTTCATAATAAGACAGAGTGGTCTGCAATTCATTATTTTCAACAATATGTGACTGAAGACATTTGTGAAACAATGGCCTTGAACAACTTACGATCTGTACATAATAATGGAAAGAGTTTGAATGTAACCAAGGGTGAAGTGAAGAAATTTATTGGTGCTGGCATTCTTATGGCTAGTTTAAATTACCCACAAATTAGAATGTTCTGGAAGAAGAGTACCAGGGTTCCTATGATTGCTAGTTCTATTTCAAGGCAAAGGTATTTTGACATCAGGACTAATTTCAAATGTGTCAATGACAATGATGTTATTCAAGAGCAGCAAGATAAAGATAAGCTGTGGAAAGTTCGACCATTATTAGATGCTGTTCGCTCAGGCTGCTTGAGGCTCCCACGTCCCAAGCACATATCAATTGATGAACAAATGATTCCCTTCACAGGGAACACATCTCTCAAGCAGTATGTAAAAGGAAAACCCAATCCCGTTGGACTGAAAAATTTTGTTTTGGCATCACCATCAGGATTAGTGCTCGAGTTTTGTGTTTATCAGGGGAAAGGAACATCATTTGCTAATTCTAAAGACATTGGGATGTAGGCATTGGTGAATCGGCTGTCATTCATCTTTGTGAGACAGTATTTACACAGATAGGTATTTCACATCTCATAAACTGGTCGATTTCTTGCTCTAAAAATCTATCTATGTAAATGGTACCATTCAAACCAACCGAGATCCAATTGTTCCCCTAACATCAGACAAAGAACTCTCGAAACAACCCTGTGGGTCGTCCGAACAATTTGTACGTGACGATGGAAAAATTTCTTTAATAAAATGTTATGATAACAAGGGAATTATAGTCATGTCCTCTTGTCTAGATTCTTCACTAGTTGGCAAGTGCAGGAGAGGTGGTGTAAAAAAGAAAAGAGAGTGATAGAAATATCTTGGCCAAATATGATCAAATTCTACAATGAGTTCATGGGTGGAGTGGACTTGAATAACCGCATGATTGCATATCATCGCAATAAATATCGCACAAACAGGTGGACTCTCCGCACAATTCTCCATTTCATCGACCTTTCTTGTGTTAGCGCCTGGTTCCAGTATCGAGAAGATTGCAAGAACGGGGAATTGCTCGGAGAAACATAATGCAGCTCTTGAACATTCGCATTCTTCTTGCTAAAGAACTAATTACAGGAAAGGAAGTGAGTAGTGAAGATGATGACGATGAGCCACCCAGTAAAGTAGCTAAACTTCCTTGTGAAGAAGCAAGGAAAAATGGGGCGGTTCATCTTCCTGAAATTGTGGAACTACCTAACCCACAACATTGCCGTCATGTAGGATGCCGTGGGAAGAGCAGAACATGTTGTATCAAGTGTAAAGTCTTCCTATGTCTCAACAAGGGTCAAAACTGCTTTGTTCTGTTCCATTCATAAGTATGTGATTTGGATTTTGCTGTTATTAATGTTAAGTACCATTTCAGACCCAATGTCCTCAATTGAGGACACTATTTTAAGCACTGTTGCTGATGAACAATGTGAACTTTTTCATTATTATTGGTATGTGTCATCATAGAATAGTTAAAACCTGTATTTGAGTATGATTAGAAGAAAATATATTTCCAAAAACTTTCCGGGCCTCAAGAGGTTAAGAGAAAGATATTTAGGCAACCATCCTCTATATAACACTAATCAGAGAGAAAAAATGGAAAAATGAAGGTACCAGCCAAAGAAAGACAAGGGGCACAAAGGGCCTGAAAATGAAAGACTCTCTAGCCCTCAGAACCTAATAGCGTCGGGGTCAGTAAAGAACAAGAGTTGACCAAGGAAAGTCAGATAGGATAGATGAAAGTGAGGAGTCTGGTACAAGTAAATGGAAGCAATGCCAAGACTCAGCTAAGGGCACCGTAGTCGCTAACCCAAGCTCCCAAATTAAGAGCCCCTGGGGCCCCCTTCAGTTGTCACTTATGACAGACAGTGGACACCATGGGTGTTATTCCACTGTCTTCACCCACAGGAGGAGGGGGAAATCCTTGAGGCAAATGATCAATATGCTTGTGCACTGTGATGTCCTACTGATGTCGCATCACCCTTACACAGGGTTAGAACTGGAGAGAGAGAGAATCCGGAACAATTTATTGCACGAGACATTCATCTCAATAATTTTCTTCTTCCTGGCCTTTTCCCAATATATTGTGGTCGGCACTTCATGTGAATTTGACCCATTTCTATGGCTGGATGCCCTTCCTGTCACCAACCCTATATTCACTGTACATAGATGAAAATTAATGTAAGTTAATCTCAAAATCCTCCCCTGCGAACCATGTGAACTTGCCGTGGTGGGGAGGCTTGCGTGACCCAATGAAGCAGATAGCCGAGCTGCAGGTGCAACCATATCGGATGGGTATCTGTTGAGAGACCAGACTAAGGAATGGTTCATCGAAAGGGGGGTAGCAGCCTTTTGGTTGTTGCAAGGGCGGCAGTCTAGATGATTGACTGATACGGCCTTGTAATAATACTCAACATGGCTTAGCTGTGTTGATACTGCTACACAGCTGAAAGCAACGGGAAACTACAGCCGTAACTACCTCCCAAACCCCCCAAGGACATGCAGCTCTCTCTGTATGAATGATGTACTGATGATGGCTTACTCCCGGATAAAATATTCCGGAGGTAAACTAGTCCCCCATTCGGATCTCCAGGTGGGGACTTCCATCAGGAAGATGGATACTGACATTCTGCGAGTCGGAGCATGGAATGTTAGAAGTTTGAATTGTTGTGGTAGGTTAGAGAATCTGAAAAGGGAGATGGATAGACTAAAGTTAGATGTAGTTGGTATAAGTGAAGTACGTTGGAAGGAAGAACAGGATTTTTGATCAGGCGACTACCGAATTAACAACACAAAATCAAACGGGGGAAATGCAGGAGTTGGTTTAATAATGAATAAGAAAATAGGGCAGCAGGTAAGCTACTACGACCAGCATAGTGAAAGAATTATTGTGGTCAAGGTAGACACCAAACCAATGCCCACCACAATAGTGCAGGTCTATATGCTTACTAGTTCAGCAGATGATGAGGAAATCGAAAGAATATATGAAGAGATAGAAGATTTAATAAAATATGTAAAAGGTGACGAGAATCTAATTGTGATGGGAGACTGGAATGCAGTGGAAGGCCAAGGAAGAGAAGGTAATACAGTAGGAGAATTTGGATTGGGACAAAGGAACGAAAGAGGAACTCAGCTGGTTGAATTCTGCAATGATCATAATTTAGTCCTTGCCAATACTTGGTTCAAACACCACAAACGACAGCTGTATACGTGGACGAGACCTGGAGACACTGGAAGGTATCAAATAGACTTCATTATGATTAGGCAGAGATTCAGAAACAGGTGTTGGATTGTAAAACTTTCCCAGGAGCAGACGTGGACTCTGACCACAACTTGTTTGTCATGAAATGCCATCTGAAGAAATTGAAGAAAGGAAAGAATGCAAAAAGATGGGATCTAGACAAGTTGAAAGAAACGAGTGTGAGGGATTGTTTCAAGGAACATGTTGCACAATGGCTAAATGATAAAGCTGAAGGAAACACAATAGAGGAAGAGTGGAGAGTCATGAAAAATGAAGTCAGTAGGGCTGCTGAAGAAATGTTAGGAAGAAAGAAAAGATCAACTAAGAATCAGTGGATAACTCAGGAGGTACTAGACCTGATTGATGAACGACGAAAATACAAGAATGCTAGAAATGAAGAGGGCAGAAAAGAATACAGGCGATTAAAGAATCAAGTGGATAGAAAGTGCAAGGTAGCTAAGGAAGAATGGCTGAAGGAGAAGTGCAAGGATGTCAAAGGTTGTATGGTCCTGGAAAAGGTAGATGCTGCATACAGGAAAATTAAGGAAACCTTTGGAGAAAGGAAATCTAGGTGTATGAATATTAAGAGCTTAGATGGAAAGCCACTTCTAGGAAAAGAAGACAAAGCAGAAAGTTGGCAGGAGCATATCCAACAGTTGTATCAAGATAAAGATGTAGATAATTTGGTTCTGGAACATGAAGAGGCTGTTGATGCTGATGAAATGGGAGGCCCAATTTTGAGGTCAGAGTTTGACAGAGTTGTGAGCGACCTAAATAGGAACAAGGCACCTGGAATTGATGACATTCCCTCTGAATTACTGACTGCCTTAGGAGAAACCAGCATGGCAAAGTTATTCCATTTAGTGTGTAAGATGTATGTGACAGGTGAAGTCCCATCCGATTTTCAGCAGAATGCTGTTATACCTATTCCCAAGAAAGCCGGTGCCGACAGGTGTGAAAACTACCGCACCATTAGTTTAGTATCTCATGCCTGCAAAATTTTAACACGTATCATTTACAGAAGAATGGAAAAACAAGTTGAAGCTGAGTTGGCAGAAGATCAGTTTGGCTTCAGAAGAAATGTAGGAACACGTGAAGCAATCCTGACTTTACATCTGATCTTAGAGGATTGAATCAAGAAGGACAAGCCCACGCGCATGGCATTTGTAGATCTAGAAAAGGCATTCGATAATGTTGATTGGACCAAGCTATTTAAGATTCTGAAGATGACTGGGATCAGATACCAAGAACGAAGAATTATCTACAATCTGTATAAAAATCAGTCTGCAGTGATAAGAATCGAGGGCTTTGAAAAAGAAGCAGCAATCCAGAAAGGAGTGAGGCAAGGCTGCAGTTTGTCCCCTCTTCTTTTCAATGTTTACATAGAACAGGCAGTAAAGGAAATCAAAGAGGAATTTGGAAAGGGACTCACAATCCAAGGAGAGGAAATCAAAACCTTGAGATTTGCCGATGATATTGTTATTTTATCTGAGACTGCAGAAGATCTTGAGAAGCTGCTGAATGGTATGGACGAAGTCTTGGGTAAGGAGTACAAGATGAAAATAAATAAGTCCAAAACAAAAGTAATGGAGTGCAGTCGAATGAATGCAGGTGATGCGGGAAATATTAGATTAGGAAATGAAGTCTTAAAGGAAGTAGATGAATATTGTTACTTGGGTAGTAAAATAACTAACAATGGCAGAAGTAAGGAGGACATAAAATGCAGACTAACACAAGCTAGGAAGAGCTTTCTTAAGAAAAGAAATTTGCTCACTTCAAACATTGATATAGGAATTAGAAAGATGTTTTTGAAGACTTTCATGTGGAACTAGCTCAGAAAGAAAGAGAATAGAAGCTTTTGAAATGTGGTGTTATAGAAGAATGTTGAAGGTGAGATGGATAGATTGAATCATGAATGAAGAGATACTGAATTAAATTGGGGAGAGGAGATCGATTTGGCTAAATTTGATGAGAAGAAGAGATAGAATGATAGGACACATCTTAAGACACCCAGGAGTTGTTCAGTTGGTTTTTGAAGGAAGTGTAGTTGGTAAGAACGGTAGGGGTAGACCAAGGTATGAATATGACAAGCAGATTAGAGCAGATGTAGGATGCAATAGTTACGTAGAAATGAAAATGTTAGCACAGGATAGGGTGGCATAAAGGGCTGCATCAAACCAGTCTATGGACTGATGGCTCAAACAACAACAAATCTCAAAATCTGAAAATTAAGACAAGACAGACATCAACTCCCAGACCCTGAGCTGGAGAATTAACCGTACGCTTTTAAAAACCACAGCCTGATCAGGAATCGAACCCAAGGCTCTCTGAATAGAAGATCATTCAGTCAAGGAGTCGGACAGCATTCTTGTGCGGTCTGGCTCACGTAGTTATCAGCTTGCATCCGGGAGGTAGTGGGTTCGAACCCCACTGCTGATGGCAATCCTGAAGATGGTTTTCTGTGGTTTCCTCTTTTCACACCAGGCAAGTGTTGGGGATGTACCTTAATTAGGGCCACGGCCGCTTCCCTGCCACTCGCAGCCTTTTCTTCTCCCATCGTCGCCGTAAGATCTGTAATACTAATATATATATAATATTTCAGGTTCCCCTGTGGGAATCAATATCTATATCATTATCTATATCAGATTTATCTGTGTCGGTGCGATGTAAAGTAGATTGTACAAACGTCCCACTCATCGAGCTCGATAGCTGCAGTCGCTTAAGTGCGGCCAGTATCCAGTATTACCGAGCTCGATAGCTGCAGTCGCTTAAGTGCGGCCAGTATCCAGTACTCGGGAGATAGTAGGTTCGAACCCCACTGTCGGCAGCCCTGAAAATGGTTTTCTGTGGTTTTTCCATTTTCACACCAGGCAAATGCTGGGGCTGTACCTTAATTAAGGCCACGGCCGCTTCCTTCCCACTCCTAATCCTTTCCTGTCCCATCGTCGCCGTAAGACCTATCTGTGTCGGTGCGACGTAAAACAAGTAGCAAAAAAAAAAAAAAGTATCCAGTATTCTAGAGATAGTAGGTTCGAACCCCACTGTCTGCAGCCCTGAAGATGGTTTTCCGTGGTTTTCCATTTTCACACCAGACAAATGCTGGGGCTGTTCCTTAATTAAGGCCACGGCCGCTTCCTTCTCAGGTGGTGGTGGTGATTATTGTTTTAAGAGGAAGTACAACTAGGCAACCATCCTCTATATAACACTAATCAGAGAGAAAAACGGAAGGGAACCGACACTTCGAAAAATGAAGTTATCGGACAAAGAAAGGCAAGGGCCACGAAGGGCGTGAAAATGAAAGACTCCCTAGCCCTCGCAAACCTAATAGCGTCGGGGTCGGAAAAGAACAAGAGTTGACCAAGAGAGGTCGGATAGGACAGATGAAAGTGAGGAGCCCGACACAAGTAAGTGGAAGCAACGCCAGGACTCAGTTAAAGGCCCCTGGTCGCTAACCCACGCTCCAAAGTTCAGAGCCCCTGAGGCCCCTTTTAGTCGCCTCTTACGACAGGCAGGGGATACCGTGGGTGTTATTCTACCACCCCCACCCACAGGGGGAGACCTCCGGGGGTGGCAGCTAATCACGCTAACCACTACACCACAGAGGCGGACGGAATAGGATTTTACTGTACCTAAATACTGTAAAAAGAAGACTTTACAATTGGATATTACATGCACTTAAAAAATTGGTTATTGGTTCTGCAATGCGAACTGTCGGAAGGTAGATTAAACATGAAACATTTAGGCCTAAAGGAAGTTGGTAGCCTGAGTCGAGTAGTTTGGTTATGAACTCACGCCGTTGATGTTCTTATGTCTGGCATTGAAAGAAGACGTGGACATGTCATACGTATATATAAACCCAGACCTTCTAGTGGAGTTTCTACTCTCCATCTGAAACTCAGCTGTTAACATGGCGAAACAGTTATCATTGCAACACCGCATTTTCGTATGTAAAAGTTATTTTAAGTAGGTACGAGTCAGCTCGACGGGTACGCGATTTATTTCTTCACAGCATTTTCCTGCTGAAGTGCCACCTTCACGAGCACAGAGTCACGTGATTATAAATAGGCTACATTTGAAGCTACTGGCTCAGTGCTCAATAAAAACATACGCGCACACGAGCAGTTTTAACAGAGGAAAAGCTAGATGACATTGGTGAGAATCTTAAACGGTCACCGAATAAATCACTTACAAAATTAACACAACAAGTAGGGGTTTCGATATCTGCTGCACACAGAGCCACAAAGCTGTTACACTCAAACCGTACAGGTTTACGCGGGTAGGGTGAGATATTGTGAGTAGGATCTTGTATCATTGAATGATCATTTATTTGACCCACAGCTTGTGTTCTTTTGATGAGCCTGGTTTCATCTCAATGGTCGTGTGAAAAGTCTTAACTCTCGCTGTTGGTGTGCAGAAAATCCTAATGGTGTTCATGAACTCCCACATTATGAAGCATGACACCTCCAGTATCTTTTATAAGGTAAGATTTCATGTAAGATTGTATATACGCCAGTGGCGGCTCGTGGATATCAGCAGTGGGGGGCGCACCTTAGTTTCATAATTCCACAAATATCTCAAGTTCTTCAAAACATGTTATCAAGATACACAATTCGAACACTATACGGGGCAATGCATACGCAATTGTTTTGATGCTGATGATGATGATGCTGCTGCTGATGATGATGATGATGATTATTATTATTATTATTATTATTATTATTATTATTATTATTATATGCCTTTACTGGCAGGACCTAGTGTTTAGAGTGCACTATGTCTTCTGGTATGGGCTAGAGCAATTTTGTTACTTTCATTGATCTGTCTCTGTCTTATCCTTGGCTTTGACAATATGAAAGTGACTGAGGTATGAGCGATGCTAGTAATTCCATTCCTTCTGCAGCCAGTCCCTGCTATGAATGGTGTGAAAATGTTGCTCATAGGGTCGGTTGGTGCGTGCATTTCAGTGGGCTTCGCAGACTGATATGTAACAGCAACTTCTGGCTCAGTGAGGAAAGCAACGGGAAACTACCTCACTCCTCATTTCCCTAGTATGCCTCTTCAGTGATGCCTAGGCCATCTATGACAGCTGATGGCAGAGCTGTTGAGGATCCAACCAGCCTTAGGGCTGAAGACTGAACATAATAATAATAATAATAATAATAATAATAATAATAATAATAATAATAATAATAATAATAATAATGATAATAATAATAATATTTGCCTGTTCTTGTCCACCATCGAGTTATGTTTACGAATAGTTTCATTGTAGTGATCACTTACACAAGACACGACATTGACTTCACCAAGCATTTCAAAGTCCATGGTACTATTGATATCACCCCTGTGGTGATCCATTTATCTCCTTTCCTAGAACGGGAGAATAGCGGGCAAGGAAAGCAGTAAAAGATTTCTGAGATATCACTTCCACATATCCGCGAGTTCTTGTTATATACGTCAGGAGAACTAATTTGTCTTTGGAAAGCCCTATTTTCATTTTTCTTTGTATCCGGTTTTTTCAACAAGAAGTCTGGTGTCGGCCTAAAACACTCCTTCAGTTCGACTTTCTTCTCGGTAGAAAGAGAAGAAAACGTTAGTTCTTTAATATGTTCGACGGTAATCATACTGTACGAAGTGCATACATAACACTACGCCTTCATATAAATCACAACCTTTCTCCTAATTTCACCTTGTCATTGTCACATCACGGTCATTCACCAACACAAAGTTAAACATCACGCTCTCCAGTGCGTATGGCCAACATGAGTCAAGTGCGAGTAGAGAGTAGTTACAGTCGTTACTCGTTTCGTTAGTTAATAATCCTAAATATTACAAGACTATTTTAAATGTATACCGGCACATTTAACTCAGGTAAGTGCCTCAGTAAAATAGTTCCTAGTTTTAGGAGAGAAATGGCATACACTGACCCCTGTTAAATAGAAATCAGATCACCAATGTTTCGTGTAGGTTGGATGCAACGATGGGCCGCGGCAGAAACGCGCCGGAATCTCCGTAGAACAGCACATCTCCACTGCGCCTCTGATTGGCTCCCTCAAGGCCAGTCAAGCGAGACTCGGGAGTATTTGGTCCGCTGTGAGAGAGCGCCCTCCTGCGCAGGGCCAGCAGCGCATCGCGCCGCAGCACAGTACAACTCGCGCCCTTGATAATAATCTTATAGTACGTAAAATATTTCCCTTGTTAACATTTAAGATTAAAATTCCCGAATTTAATGGAACCCCGTGGGGGGCGCGCGCCTTAGCGCCTCCCAAACGAGCCGCCACTGATATACGCCTAAAGCAGGGCATTCGCGCGCGACGTAAGTTGGGATGAGGCAGCTGCTGTAGCGCAGAGTACAACCACCGTTCGCTCGGTCTGGGTTTATAAGAGAGACCCTGTAGACAAGACAGTCAATACTAAATTATTGATGTAAAGTTAAACCCTTCTTGATAATTCGCCGCAATAAATAATATTAATAATAGAAAGAATAATAATTAGAACGTGTATAAATAAACAATATCTAGTTAATGTCCATTGGAGAATAGCTTCAAATAACACGGCTTATAAAAAAATTGAACCAGTATTGAGCGGGATTAGAAAGAAGCGCATCTCATTTTTTGGATATCTTATTAGAACACTGGAAACTAGAATTAGTAGAAAAAATATAGACACATTGTGTAATAGCAATACCAGGATTACATAGAGCAGAGAAATTAAGAATCATGTTAATGAACTACAAATAACACTAAATGATCTCAAGAACAAAACAGATAAAAGTAAGATTCTCAACGACTCACAAGTGAGATTACAAACCAAAATTAATAAAAGGGCAAAAGGTGGAGGGTTCTTTACTGAAGAAAGGATGTCGGCATCTGAGGGGATGAAGAAATATTGGAAGCATATAAAAGCTAAATTTTCTATGTATAATTCACTGGAGTGGTCCTATGTTGGCCATAAAATGTTACAACTATTAATAGATGAGGGTTTATCAGATGGTGGCGATTATTGTTTTAAGAGGAACTACAACTGGGCTTATCAGAGAACGACTATGAGTCCTTGCTAGCAAGAAATTAGCATCATTTAGTTACGACTCTGCATGTTGCAGACATTTTTCCAGATCAAGTAATTTTGTATATGTATGCAGATGATATGGTGTTGGCTTCGAATTCAGAGCAAGAGCTGCAAGCAGCTTTCGACCTGCTGATGGCATGGGCGGAAAAAAACGAGCTTCGTCTGAACGAAGAAAATATAGTCTCGATGACGTTTAGGAAGGCTGGAAGGTCAACAATCTTCAGCGCATGGGAGTAAAACTTGCGTGAATACGGCTGAACTTTTACCATCCTGTTCTGACGACTGTTAGATTGTATAAGTTAATATTGTATTACTTCCATGTTATATTGGAATTGGAACATTGTGTGTAATTATTTATTCATAATGGCCATTGGCTGCAATAAATGTTTCATTCATTCAGTTGGTTTCACACATAGCCACTACTGAGAATTAGCCTACAATTACAATTCTAGAACGTCGGCCTTAGTGCAAACGGCTCAAAGCATCGTGTGGACATAATCGCGTACTCCAATATGTGGGTTAATGATCGATCCTACAATGCAGCTTGAACAGAGCACTGTCCAAACGGCAGCTATCTACGATGGAAAGAAGGGAAGACTCCTCTACACGGAAATCTTATTAGACCTATCACCACAAGTTCATAATATTGCTTCCTGGACGGGTCGCTAGAAATAATAAAAAATAAGAGCTGAATATTTAACTCACCGTCATTCATATTTATAAGAGTTTGTCTTGTTCAGTAAATCCATAGCAATTTTTATGAGCAGTCTGATATTTTCCCATGCTTTGTTAAAATGAATTCCACTATTACTTGTAACTTTTAATATCACTCCCACTAGTATATTTTGTAAGTATGATTCGGGTAACTAGACATATTCGTTTCTTTCATAGTGTCACATGAATACAAGAAGCGAAAAACATGGCCATTATAAGAAAAAGATGTTTAGACTTGTGAATTCTAAGTTATGTCCCGTCAACCTGAGTAACTAAGGTGTTTTAACAACTTTGTCTATCAAGAATTTTGCTTAAAGAGGATAATCTTTCAGTATTTAATACAGTTTATGAATAGATCCAGAAAAATACTCAGAACGATATTACAGTTATGGGAACAATTTAATTACTCATGACTTACCCAAAAAAATCCACAGAACGAAAAAATCTGCACTGCCATGGCCGTTTAACAAAGGAAATGCGCCTGTTTCTGAGTACTACATTGTTATGGACCAAAGAGATGGAATAGTTGTTATCTGTTACTCTTTGAGTAGGGGATGTTTTCCATTTTCAGTAGGTGAACGAAGATTTACGTTCTCCCTACGCAAATGCATAGACGTTTCACAAGCTACTTCATAGCATGACTGCTCCGAGCATTGTAAGTTTCTTGCATATAGGCCCTACTGTAAAGTTTATAGGAAGCTCGCATCTATCCTCACTTTGCACTTTCCAATGATAGAGAACCTTTTCAATTACTTGTTTCTTCGCCTTTTACCTTTAGGTCCACCTATATAATAAATCATAAATAACAAGTTCACCAACATAGCACTTAATAATAATACAAACGCCATTAACAAACCGCGCGCAATTGACAACGATGTTCACTGGTCCTTTGCTGAATCTCTTTTTCTTTTTGATGGGAGGTGAGTAAATGGAGAGTTTCAGGGCGAAAATTATGCCCTCTTACTCATCAGTTTCCTAGGGCTTCCCGATGAGTCGTGAAAATCTCTAGTTACTGCACTGGAGGGAGAAAAGAACCTGGCTTTATAGAGGCGGTATCTTTCCTCCAAGCCAGAGCTGAAACCCCCTCTTCGCTGAAAGAATTTGGAAAATGAATTGTAGTAATTTAGTGAGTGTAAGGGGTGGCCAAGCTGCCGAAGGAAGGTCCATTTTAAGGTCAAATTTTGATTTAAATTACGGAGGTAGGGTGTCAGTTTGTAATAGTCTGTAAGTTAACTTAAACCAGGTCATAAGTGACTGATCCGTGTGTTCGGCTTCTAGGTCCTTATGACCTCGAACTGTCGCTTCTCTTCTGCCTGACCTAAAACCCCAATGTATTTGGGACTAGGGCTGCCAATTCGCCGGAATTTTACAAGCAGAACTGGAAATATTAGGGCCTACTGGCATTTTGATTAAGACCGGTGAACAGTACATATTTTTTAACGGCCCTCTATCTGCCTGGTAATTTAATTCTTATTAAAAAATAAGACAGCCAAGGGAAATGAACTACCATTTAATGTACAACGGAAAGTTGTATTTATAAAGGCAAATTTCACGTAATTTTGGACTTCAAATTGACGGAGATTCTATTTACAAGGCTGTGTACTACGTAAAGGACCCCCTCTCTTGTTCAAGACAATACACTTACAAATGCTGAAAAATTATTTCCAAGAAAAATGTGCATCAGGCAACTCACCTCAAGTAAAACCATTGTTCAAGAACTATGTTTTGCTATCCCAGTCAGCAATGCCTTTGTTGAACGTGTTTTCAGCGCCACAAACACTTTATAGACTGATGAACGAAATCTTTAGCGTTTATCTTTAATCAAACTAGAACTGAGAATAAGAGAAAATTTACCTTTATGGAATTTTATAGTTTTGTTGAGAATGAGTTCGAAGTTTTAAGTACCGGGCGAGTTGGCCGTGCGCGTAGAGGCGCGCGGCTGTGAGCTTGCATCCGGGAGATAGTAGGTTCGAAACCCACTATCGGCAGCCCTGAAAATGGTTTTCCGTGGTTTCCCATTTTCACACCAGGCAAATGCTGGGGCTGTACCTTAATTAAGGCCACGGCCGCTTCCTTCCAACTCCTAGGCCTTCCCTATCCCATCGTCGCCATAAGATCTATCTGTGTCGGCGCGACGTAAAGCCCCTAGCAAAAAAAAAAAAAAAAAAAAGAAGTTTTAAGTGTACAAAGTAATTTTAATTTCTGAAATCTAACTTTTTGGCACATCCACAATAATCATTCTTCAACTGATACTGAATAGGCTTTTGGGCTTATGCTGTGTCAAGAAAATAAGGTGAAATTCTTTACGTTTTGCAGAGAACTGTGCTCTGCATCATCAGAAGAATAACTCGACTGTCCACGAGAAAGGCTTCTGACAGTTCTCTGAGAAACGTTAAGAATTTCACCTTATTTTTTTGACACGGCATAAGCCCAAAAGCCTATACAGTATCATGTCTATAAGTACGGGCCGTGAAAGCATCAATGGCAGCATTCTTCAACTGTTTAGCGAATTTTTATGGAATCTGAAGTGTTGGTAACAGTTAATGGAAACCAGGCAATAAAGAGTACAGGGAGCTGCCCGCTACACTACTCTCTGTGGCTATCACTTGAAGCCCCCCATGTGGACATAGACAAACTAAGACATTTTCTCGGGAGTAGGGAAATTTTGAATCGCATAATTATGTATAATCGTTACAAAATAACACGATCATTAATTGTAACAAAATTATCTGGCTCAACAGAGCTATTAATAATGTATTACTAAGCTCTACAGAAGTGTTTTCATGACTCACAGGCTCAAATCCACTCTCTTGCTACTTGACTGTTCGTAGAGGCATGATTTTTTCGCATTAATTTTTGAACGATTTCGCGAAAAGGATACTAATTTTCGCGTTATTTCGCGAAATAGATATTGCCGTATCGCTTTAATTTCGCTTTAATGAAATTCTAAAATTATTCATTAAAGGTTTCATTACTATCGTTGATTGTGGAGGTTTAATTGATAGACTGTATATACCTGATACATACTTTTCAAGCCATTTCCGGACTGCAGGGTCGTCTACCTTCTACAGCGGGATGTTGGCTTTGAGCAGCATCGCTGTTGTTTCTTGAATATGTTCTATTTTTTCCACTCTTAGCTTTCTTTTGCATAACTAATGAGAGTTCTGTTGTTGCCCGCTGTTTCACTGTTCGAGTGCTAAATTAACGTTCTGAATGTTCTTTATTTTTAAAACAATGTTTTGAGACAGTATCTTTTTTCTCCCACTCGATGCGAACATTAAAAAAATTACACATTAAAATATTGCTTTCCGAAACGTATAAACCTTCACTCGCAAACTGTTTAGCTCTGCTGTGCACCGTAACACTTGTCGAGCGACCCATCTTCACTACTGTCTGTGGTCACTTTCTTGATTTTACCTGACCACGAAGCCGAAAAACACCAGTCAATTGTGCTGCTTATAGACGTCATTAGGAATTCCAGGATTGCACAATGCCATGAGGAGACAGGCTGGGGTGGGATTACCAGCCACCACAAGAACAACATTCCAAACATTTCGTTTGGCAAGAAGCCTGGAGCCAACCCCTTTTCCTTGATGCCATGTCTTAGAGAGATCTTCCAGAACATTGATGATAACATATTTCGTCCCTGTTGATGAATCTTTCTTCGCTCTTCCTCTTCTTTTCATGTGTAATCTTGGAACAAAATGTCAAGTTCGTTATTCGCTACACATTTCGTTGTAATATCGCGCTTATCGCGAAATAATTGAATTTCGCTTTAAAATGACCTTATCGCTTTAATTCGCTTTAATTCGCGAACATAATATCCATATTTTTTAAAACCAGAAACATATGATTCGTAATGATTTCGCAAAATCGCTTCAAAATATTTTTTGTCGCGTTTATCGTTAATGCGAAAAAATCATGCCTCTAACTATTCGGTACTATAAATTGAGTACCGTATCCTGAAAATAGGAGATGTAAATCTTCACCAGACATCGGTAAAGACAAGGAATAGGCTACTAATTACGGTATACTGCAATCTGAATGCTTGAGGAAAATGTGCAATATATCGCCAAACTGGGCTTAGTAACATTGTTTACAGTACCCTACTTCATATTTTAGAGCGGTGGCGGTGATTATTGTTTTAATAGGAAGTGCAACTATCAAGTGAACCATCCTCCTCAGAGGGAAAAAATGGAAGGCGTCCAATACTTTGAGAAATTAAGGTATTTGCCAAAGATAGACAAGGGCCACGAAGGGCGTGAAAATGAAACTTCCTAGGCCTCCACACATAATACCGTCGGGATCGGAAAAGAACAATTGACTAAGAGAGGTTGGATAGACTATACTGAGGAGCCTGACAGAAGTGGAAGCAATGCAGGACTCAGCTAAGGGCCCTGTGGTCGCCAACCCACACTTCCAAGTTAAGAGGCCGTTGGGCCCCTTTTTAGTTGCCTTTTACGACAGGCAGGGGATATTGTCGGTTTTTCTACGGTCCCCGCCCACATTGGGATACATATTTCGGCGGTGATAAGTTAAGTCTAACCTAAAAATTCTTACAAAATAGTGACGGTGCTTCTGGGATTCCGAAATACTAGCACAATAACAGTGGAGGTAATATAATATACTGTAAGTTATTACACTTATTATAAGCCACACTTAGAATTTTACTTGTGAAATATTATTCCAGAAAGATTTTTGGTTTTTCGATTCGTGCAACCGTACGCACAACACATTATAATAGCTTCAACACCAACTAAATATTAGTATCGCTTTTACGTTTTAGTGTGTCGTTCAGTGTTCACGTCTGAAAATTCCCGCAATTACAATTTGCCTGACCGTATTCAATTCAATGAGCTGTGATGGGTTTGACTGTCAAAAAGCAACATACGCTTTCGCACCTACATACGACCACGCCCCCTATGTAGAGCACTGTTGTTGGGCTTCACCTTCAGAGCTCCAGGGTATCTCCCTGCATTATTTACCCCCTGATAAAAATAATATTTTGTTGCAAAGTAGTTTCTCATTTCTTTCACCATGTAGACCTAGGCCTACTGCACTTATTTAGAAAATTTACAAAATTCATTTTTTGAGAGCTTCAAACATTGTGTGCCCAACTGCTCATAGGCCTCACTGCGGACCCTTAAAATTTGTGTTAGGACTAGCGGTAATTTTGTTTTTAGAACTGGCCACCCTGACTGTGGTCGGTTCCTCACATGGATTTGGCCCCGTTTTACTTTCCTTCCTGGCACCAACTCTACGCGAAGGGATGCAATCCCTATATATCCCCCTGTGGGTGGGGTGGTAGAATACTTCAACGGTATCCCCTGCCAGTCGTAAGATGCGACTTCAAGGGGCTCCAGGGGCTCTTCACTTGCGAACGTTGGTTAGCGACTATGGTGAGCTTAGCTGAGTCCTGGCATTGCATCTTCTTATTTGGGCCAGGCTCCTCACTTTCATCAATACTGTCCGACCTCCCTTGGTCAACTCTTGTTCTTTCCCGACCTCGGTGGTATTACAGCATTCGAGGCCTAGGTAGTCTTTCATTTTCATGCCCTTCGTGGCCCTTGTATTTCTTTGGTCGATATCTTTATTTCTCGGGGTGTCAGATGCCTTCCATATTTTCTGTCTGATAATGATAATTTCGTGTAGCTATTTCTAGCCGAGTGCAGCCCTAGTAAGGCACACCCTTAGATGAGGGTAGGTAACTGCGTGTTATTGCGGTGGAGGATAGTGCTATGCCTGGTGTGTGAGTTGCATGAATGTTAGGGACAGCAAAAATACCCAGCCCCCGAGCCACTGGAATTCATCAATGAAGGTTAAAATTCCCGACCCATCCGGGAATCGAACCCGGAAATCTCTGGACCAAAGGCCAGCACGCTTACCATTTAGCCATGGAGCCGGACTTCTCTCTGATTAGTGTTATATAGAGGATGGTTGCCTAGTTGTCCTTCCTCTTAAAACAATAATCACTACCACCGCCACCACCAGAGGAATTATCCATTCGCACTTAAAATCCTCGTTCCGGCCGAGAATCGAATTTGGAGCCTTATGAACCGAGGATCTGTACTCCAACCTTTCAGCCAAAGAAGCGCACTTGCGTCCCTCCTTACTAACGTCCTTAGCCTACCGGAGTCTTGTAACAAAGCTGTAATACATAATGTAGACCTGCGTACCTGACTGAAATGAAATAATTCCTCCATGCTCTCAGCTCCTATGGATGGGGCGGGAGAATAACATCCAAGGGTTTTCCTGCCTGTCATAGGAGGCAACTAAAAGGGCCGCATGGGATTTGGGTTATCGACTACGGGGACCCTGGCTAAGTCCTTGCATTGTTTCCACTTACTTATGCCAGGCTCCTCACTTTCATCTATCCTATGGTGGTGGTGGTGATTATTGTGTTAAGAGAAGTACAACTGAGCAACCATGCTATATATAACATTAATCAGAGAGAAAAATGGAAGGGATCCGACATTTCGAAAAATGAACGTATCGGCCAAAGGAAGGCAACGACCACGAAGGGCGTGAAAATGAAAGCCTAAATAAATAAATAAATAAATAAATAAATAAATAAATAAATAAATAAATAAATAAATAAATAAATAAATAAATAAATAAATAAATAAAAACAAATAGGTCAATCAATTAATCAATGATCTGCATCTTTGGCTGTTGCCCAGGTGGCAATCAATTGTTTACCTGGCCTTTTCTTAAATGTTTTCGATGAACTTGGAAATTTATCAAACATTTCCCTACCGAGCTCGATAGCTGCAGTCACTTAATTAAGTGCGGGCAGTATCTAGTATTCGGGAGATAGTAGGTTCGAACCCCACTATCGGTAGCCCTGAAGATGGTTTTCCGCGGTTTCCCATTTTCACACCAGGCAAATTTTGGGGCTGTACCTTAATTAAGGCCACGGCCACTTCCTTCCCACTCCTACCCCTTTCTTGTCCCATCGTCACCATAAGACCTGTGTCGGTGCGACGTAAAGCAACTAGCAAAAAAGAAAAAATAGCAAACATTTCCCGTGATAAATTATTCCAATTCATTACTCTTCATCCCATAAATTAATATTTGGCTCAATTTTTCCTCTTGAATTCGAACTTTATCTTCATATTATGATCTTTTCTACTTTTATAATGCCCGCTCATGGTTATTCGTCTACTAATGTTCCACGCCATCTCTCCACTGACAGCTCGGAACGTCCCAAGTCTTCCCAGCCCAAAGTTTGCAACATTTTCGTAACGCTACTCCTTTGTCGGAAATCACCCAGAACAAATCGTGCTGCTTTCCCTGGGATCTTTTCCATTTCTCGTATCAAGTAGTTCTGGTGTGGATCCCATACACTGGACCCATACTATGGGGTCTTGGCCCTCTCCTTCATATCTTTACTGCAAACCCTAAATATCCTCATAATGTGGAGATCTGTAACCTTTGATGACAACCTCCACCAATGATCACCAATGATCATTCCTTATATTAACCCCTAGGTACTTACAGTGGTCCCCATGAGACACTATCACCCCGTCAATGCAGTAATTAAAACTGAGAGGACTTTTCCTCCTGGTGAAGCTTATGACCTGACTTTTCATCCCATTTACCATCATACCATTGTCTGCTGTTCATCTCACAACATTGTCTAGGTACCCCTGCGGTGGCTCGCAATACTATAACTTATTTACTACTCTATACAGAACAGCTCTTTACTCAAATAATTTATACTTAGAAGGAAAAGGTCCTTCTTTCTTCTTATTATTATACAATCTTCCTGCAACAGATGCAGGCTGCTCAAAGACAAAGAGTACCTTAACAACAATAATGGATATGGATACAGTAGATAATGTGATCGTATGATGTTAAGTGTAGGCAATTGAGTGAGGCATGTCAAACATTTATTTGAGGTCCGCAAGCATGCTTCTTGAAGATCATGATGGACTTCTTGAGTGTGTTAATCGCGATATTATAGATGAAATCTCTATGGTTCCTCGAGCACCTAACATCAAGCCGCTGTTAATTATTACAGGATCAGACAACACTTCACCTACAATGTGCGCACAAAGTTCGTATACCCCTAAATTAAATTAAATTAAATTAAATTCAAACTGACATGATAGTGCATTATTTGTTTAAATTATTTATTTAAATTATTTATTTATTTATTTATTTATTTATTTATTTATTTATTTATTTATTTATTTATTTATTTATTTATTTATTTATTTATTTATTTCTACTTCCATCTTAGGAATCTTAAACATCCGTATGTGTCCCTCCAAGGTCGCTGCACAGCTGAATACGCCGCCATGTTCTGACGCTCATATTAAGCAACATCCTTGGAGTCACTGTATGGAAATCTTCGAGTATCTCATTTTCAGATTATCAATTCCAATAAACCTCTGCTTCCTCACCTGCTCCATGATGTAACCCCAGAGTGCGTTATCGGGTTTTGTTAGATGAGGGCTCCTTGGTGGCCATGCAAGAGGAGCTGGATCATTGTCCGATCCAGCGATTCCCAAAAACTGCGTTCAGACGTTGTCGAACAGCCACTGCGAAGTGAGCCGGCGCTCCGTCGTGTTGAAACCGAACAACATCTAAGATTACCGCATTTTGCAGCTGCGGGATGAGCCAGTCATTAATCATCTGGAGGTAACTGTTCTGATGATCAGAACGATCAGAAAAATATGGGCCAAACAGATGCGCCTGTGTCATTCCGGCCCCGTTCATTACGTGAGGTGGGTTTAGCTCGATAAAAAATATGGATTTTCTTTTCTCCAAAAGTAAACATTGCGACTACGGGGGCTGTGATAAATCGCACATTCGTAAGTGAACATGACTTCTGCCTTCTGAGCCATTGTTTGGAATTATTGGAACATCCGACCACAAGCATCACACGTCTCTCCAAATCATCATCTGGTAATTCACTGACACGCAACGGACACCAACATCTCATTTTCAGATCCACTTTGATGTGTTTCCTCATGGTTGATTTCAGTATCCCCAACTCTGACGCACGTTTCCGTATGGATTTGACTGGAGATTGTTCGATAGATTTTTCCACGTCTGCACAACGTTCAAGTCTGGTGGATGGTCTTTCACTTCTCGGCGCGTCGCGATCATTGCCCATTAAAAATGCTTTTATTTTCCACGCTAGCAACGTCTTCTTTGTCGGCGCTGCTTTAACAAACAGCGCAACGAAATCGTCCCTCACATTCTTAATTGATTGACCACTAATTTTACGCTCATGAATCCACACAGCGGCCAGCAAACTTTTCTCAATCGTATAATCACTTGTATCAGCCATTCTTTCAATATTTTGGCACCAACTTCTGTCAACAATCGAAGTCGATAACAATAGGTATCTGGTAATAGAAATAAATAATCAGTAGGGGCATACTACAGTGGGGCATACGGACTTTGTGCGCACTCTGTATTCTAGTTTTCTGTGTTCTAGTTTCTAGAAATTGAACCACCCACTCAACCAATCTTTTGTCTAGTCAAATAGCCCCCCTTTTAGTAAGTAATCTCGCATCATGATTTTCTGTCAAAAGCCATGGATATTATTATTATTATTATTATTATTATTATTATTATTATTATTATTATTATTATTATTATTATTAGCGTATGGCAAGGAAATTATATACATAATATACAATATATATATAATAACAAAAACATTGATTCAATTCAGGCATTAGTGTTATATCTGAATGTCCAACTTTTCAATCCATTGTAGTGCTTCCGCTGTTGGAGATAGGAAATCTTCCAAACTACCTGGATAAGCCCGCAGTTGACACTCGCTTACAATGTGAGGAACAGTCTGGCGAGGGGCTCCACAGTCACATTCTGGAGATGGTATAAAGTTCCACTTGTAGAAAGAATCCCTGCACCTTCCATGACCTGTCCTAATCCTGTTCAGTCTGGACCAAGTTGCACGTGGTAGTTGGGATCCATTTGCAATATTTTCCCCTCTGAAGATGTTATGCAGGGGCACGTTGGGAGAGTTATTCCAGCGGCCTTTCCACTCCTCCAAAGCATTGAAGTTGGTGGACATCTTCAGAGCAGCATCACAAAGGGGTGGATGTCGTGATTTCAGTCTTTTGAGACTAAGAGCTGGTATGTCGTTTAGAACAGGTAGCAGAGGATTCTTGCAGATCTTGTTGTACTCTCGAACAAGAGCTCTGGATCTTCGTAAGTCAGGTGGCATTATTCCTGACAACAGAGCGAGCCAGTGAACTGGAGTTGATCTGATGGTGCCAGATATAAGACGCATGCTGGTATTCAATTGTGGGTCAATATAATTTGTATACGGACTATTAATCCACGCTGGAGCACAGTAGTCAACAGCAGAGAAAACCAGTGCTAAGGCTGAAGAGCGTAGGATGTTTGCAGCAGATCCCCAAGTGGTACCAGTTAGCTTCTGAATAATATTGTTTCGGGTTTTCAATTTGTTCAACAAGTTCAAAAGATGTTGTTTGAATGATAATGTCCTGTCCAAGGTAACACCGAGATGTTTTGGATACCTATTGTGATTAAGTACTCGATTGGAGAAGGTAATATTTAGTTTTAACTTAGCGAGCCGGTTACTCAAATGGAAGCAAGAAACCTCCGTTTTGGCTGTACTGGGTCTGTGTCTCCATTTCCTGAAATATTCTGCCAATGTCGGATAAGTCGTGAGTCAAAATGTTTTCAGTTTTCTCAAAGATCTTGTGTTGTGTGGCCAGGGTCAAGTCATCAGCATAGCAGAACTTCATGGATATTGTTTCTGGAAGATGAGAGATGTACAGATTAAACAGTAGTGGCAATAAAACTGATCCTTGGGGCAAACCATTATGCAGTTTTCTCACTGAGCTTTTCTTTTCACCTAACCAGACCTGGAGTTTCCTGTCGCTGATCATGTTGTTGATAAGCTGTGCAATCGTTCTGCAGGGTATAGCTCTGAGTAATTTATAAATCAATCCTTCCTCCCAAACGGTATCAAAGGCAGCAGTGAGATCCACAAAGACAGCAGATGTTTTAAGCTTTTGCTGGTATCCGGCCTCAATGTAAGATGTTAATGAAAGAATTTAATCACAGCAGTTTCGGTTAGGTCTGAAGCCTGCCTGATCCACAGGAATGAGTTCTAAGATGGTTGATCCAATTCTGTTGTAGATAAGCTTTTCAAAGAGTTTGTAGCAACAGCTAAGGAGGGCTATTGGTCTGTAACTTTCAGGCCTGTTTTCAGGTTTTCCAGGCTTCAATATGGAAATAATTTTAGCTTTCTTGAAGTCAGGTGGGATTTGTCCAGTCTGAAGAATGTCCGTGTAGAACTGTGCCAAACATCTCTTTGCATTGTCTCCTATGTATGAGGAATTCTGGATGAATTCCATCGAATCCAGGTGCCTTACCAGGTTTTAGTTCTTTGAGAGCCTCTTGAACATCAAGGGGGACGAACGTTGCTCACGTCCGCAGGATTTACCTCCTCATTGCCCTGCACGTGTCTCCCGGGTGGTGCTAAGTGAGCAACAGCAATAGGCAGCCAGTCTATCCTAGGATCTCCTGGCTATCAAATTACACTGACTGACAGAGCAAATGCAACACCAAGAAGGAGTGGTCAGAACTTTATGCCAATTGCAGGGTAGACTGACGTCACTGAGGTATGCTCATGATGTGAAATGCGCCGCTGTGCTGCGCACGTAGCGAACGATAAATGGGACACGGCGTTGGCGAATGGCCCACTTCGTACCGTGATTTCTCAGCCGACAGTCATTGTAGAACGTGTTGTCGTGTGCCACAGGACACGTGTATAGCTAAGAATGCCAGGCCGCCGTCAACGGAGGCATTTCCAGCAGACAGACGACTTTACGAGGGGTATGGTGATCGGGCTGAGAAGGGCAGGTTGGTCGCTTCGTCAAATCGCAGCCGATACCCATAGGGATGTGTCCACGGTGCAGCGCCTGTGGCGAAGATGGTTGGCGCAGGGACATGTGGCACGTGCGAGGGGTCCAGGCGCAGCCCGAGTGACGTCAGCACGCGAGGATCGGCGCATCCGCCGCCAAGCGGTGGCAGCCCCGCACGCCACGTCAACCGCCATTCTTCAGCATGTGCAAGACACCCTGGCTGTTCCAATATCGACCAGAACAATTTCCCGTCGATTGGTTGAAGGAGGCCTGCACTCCCGGCGTCCGCTCAGAAGACGACCATTGACTCCACAGCATAGACGTGCACGCCTGGCATGGTGCCGGGCTAGAGCAACTTGGATGAAGGAATGGCGGAACGTCGTGTTCTCCGATGAGTCACGCTTCTGTTCTGTCAATGATAGTCACCGCAGACGAGTGTGGCGTCGGCGTGGAGAAAGGTCAAATCCGGCAGTAACTGTGGAGCGCCCTACCGCTAGACAACGCGGCATCATGGTTTGGGGCGCTATTGCGTATGATTCCACGTCACCTCTAGTGCGTATTCAAGGCACGTTAAATGCCCACCGCTACGTGCAGCATGTGCTGCGGCCGGTGGCACTCTCGTACCTTCAGGGGCTGCCCAATGCTCTGTTTCAGCAGGATAATGCCCGCCCACACACTGCTCGCATCTCCCAACAGGCTCTACGAGGTGTACAGATGCTTCCGTGGCCAGCGTACTCTCCGGATCTCTCACCAATCGAACACGTGTGGGATCTCATTGGACGCCGTTTGCAAACTCTGCCCCAGCCTCGTACGGACGACCAACTGTGGCAAATGGTTGACAGAGAATGGAGAACCATCCCACAGGACACCATCCGCACTCTTATTGACTCTGTACCTCGACGTGTTTCTGCGTGCATCGCCGCTCGCGGTGGTCCTACATCCTACTGAGTCGATGCCGTGCGCATTGTGTAACCTGCATATCGGTTTGAAATAAACATCAATTATTCGTCCGTGCCGTCTCTGTTTTTTCCCCAACTTTCATCCCTTTCGAACCACTCCTTCTTGGTGTTGCATTTGCTCTGTCAGTCAGTGTATGTTAAAGCCATGGATAGATCAATAGTGATACAATCCACAACTGGACACCGGTCTCCTCCTTACAATAATCAGAGGAGGAAATGGAAGACGTCTCACTCTTCGAAGAATGAAGATATAGGCCAAAAGAAAAGTGAGGGACCGTGAAAGGAAATACCCCTAAGCCTCCCGAATCCAGCACCGACGGGGTCAGGAGAGAACAAGAGTGGACCAAGGTAAGATTAAAGTAAGGAGTCTGACACAGGTGTCACTAATCCACGCTTCCGATATCAGAGTCCTGGTTTTACCCATTTTAGCCACAGTTTACTAACAGGCAGGAGACACTGTGGCTGTATTCTACCGCCCCCCACACAGGGTAAAATGAAATGGCGCATGGCTTTTAGTGCCGGAAGTGTTCGAGGACACGTTCGGCTCGCCAGGTGCATGTCTTTTGATTTGACTCCCGTAGGCAACCTGCGCGTCGTGATGAGGATGAAATGAAGATGAAGACGCCACATACACCCAGCCCCAGTGCCAGCGAAATTAACCAATGATGGTTAAAATTCCCGACCCTGCCTGAAATCGAACCCGGGACCCCTGTGACCAAAGGCTAGCACGCTAACCATTTAGCCATGGAGCCGGACACCCACAGGGTATTGTAACATGATAAGTCCAATTCAAGTAATAAGCCAATGTAACTAGAATATTCCATTGACTGATGCCACCGCGAGTAGATAGATATGTTTTTTTTTTTTGCTAGGGGCTTTACGTCGCACCGACACAGATAGGTCTTATGGCGACGATGGGATAGGAAACGCCTAGGAGTTGGAAGGAAGCGGCCGTGGCCTTAATTAAGGTACAGCCCCAGCATTTGCCTGGTGTGAAAATGGGAAACCACGGAAAACCATTTTCAGGGCTGCCGATAGTGGGATTCGAACCTACTATCTCCCGGATGCAAGCTCACAGCCGCGCGCCTCTACACGCACGGCCAACTCGCCCGGTGATAGATATGGTAGATAGACAGATGAATAGATAGATAGATAATGAATTTATCTTGGCAAAGTTAGGGCCAGATGTCCCTGACTTACACTTAACCAGTATCAAAATTAGGTTGAAAACTAATTACATATTAGTACAGTGCTACCACTAGATTCAATGGTTTCAGTGTTATAAGGTATAGTTAAAGAGTAGTTTTTGAGTTAGTTGTGTTACTTATTCTAGTTACACTTCGCAGTGAAAATGAGAAACAGATTTTTTTTGGTGAAAATATACTTGAACTAATAACCATAAAAATAAGACAAACACAGAATCCAAAAAAGTACATTAGTAATTATCACAGTTAACTATCTCAGTTTAAGAAAAGGGGAAGGAAAAAATAGTACTGTAAGAGAGGTGGAATTTCTTTGGAGTCGAACCAAGGAACAGTTGTGTGTTTTGGTGGCCAGTAGCTCTGTGTTCGTACCTGTCCGCCTGCAGCAGCTGTGCGGGGTGACTGGACTTTGGAGAGAAAGTGAAAGGTGGGTTTTTAATCAGGATTGCAGCCTTCCAGGTAATACTGGACAGCCGGGCAGCCTGCTGTGAGGAGGACAGAGACTTTCTAAACAGACAGTCGTTAGTGGACTGTAGTCATTCGTGGATGAATATAATTGCGTGTCTACCAGTTTAGGCCACCCTAGAATTAAATTAGATCGATAAAACAATGTTTTATTCGTCACAATATTTATGCCACAATGGAGTTGATTTAGGCAGAGCTCCCTATCCTGGCATGTACAACCGAGCACAGAAATGGTGTCCCGATATAAACAAAGCATTGTATCCCCCCACCTCCTCGCTTAACGCATTGCTACAGGGAGACAGCCCGCTACACGGCTGTTGTGATTGAAATGGGCACTGTGGAGGATGTACAGCAATACATACACTATGCCTTCAGCACTACCCGTTCATTCCCTTCCCCTTCTTTTCGGTACTGAAGTGGCCTTCAACACTACCCCTTCACTCACTCTCCTCCTTTCCAGTACTGGAGTGGGGGAGTGTTGATTGTTTACATCGGGACACCATTTCTGTGCTTGCATGTACCTAAACGTAGAATAGAAATAAATTAGCTAGAACGACTTAAGCACAAGATCTCTACCATGCTACAATAAATAAAATTTGGCACTTAATATCGTTTTATTTTATTTTATACCCCTAAATTTAACTTTTTCGTTTTCATTTTATTTTCGTTAATTTTTTAATGTCGTCAGTAAAATTTAAATGCGGAAATATCAACGTTAATTTCGTTGCTCTCTCTTAGTTGTTGAGAATCGAATAAAATTAAATACGCAGTATACAACCTTACATTAAGAGACTTACTTGTAACTAGTATTCCTGAAAACCTGGATGGTCCACTTTGTGAAGGGCCTTAAATTAAGAGACTTACTTGTGACTAGTATTCCTGAAAAACTGGATGGTCACTTTGTGGAGGACCTTAAATTAAGAGACTTACTTGTGACTAGTATTCCTGAAAAACTGGATGGTCCACTTTGTGAAGGTCCTTAAATTAAGAGACTTACTTGTAACTAGTATTCCTGAAAAACTGGATGGTCCACTTTGTGAAGGACTTTAAATTAAGAGACTTGTAACTAGTATTCCTAAAAAACTGAATGGTCCACTTTGTGAAGGACCTTAAATTAAGAGACTTACTTGTAACTAGTATTCCTGAAAAACTGGATGGTCCACTTTGTGAAGGTCCTTAAATTAAGAGACTTACTTGTAACTAGTATTCCTGAAAAACTGGATGGTCCACTTTGAGAAGGAGGGTGTTCGTCTACATCTTCACTGTGTTTTCAACAAAAACATTTAAAAAAAGGTGTTGCTTTTTTCACATTATCTTGCATCATTTGGATGGTGGTTTGCCGCTTTACTCCACGTTACTCTTCTTATGATTTGTTGTTAAAACGTCCACGACTTTCCACGCGCTTGTATAAAACGTCCTTTTGCCATTCCAGGTGCTCATTACACAGTGTACACATTAACATTTTTCATTATCACTTCACTGTTTATGATCCCCTCTGGGTGGGGGATGTAGAATAACATCCGCGGTATCTCCTGCCTGTCGTAAGAGGCGACTAAAAGGTGTCCGAGGGGCTCTGAACTTAGGAGCGTGGGGGTGGCGACCACGGGGCCCTTAGCTGAGCTCTGGCATTGCTTCCACTTACTTGTGCCAGGCTCCTCAATTTCATATATCCTATGCGACCACCCTCGGTCAATTCTTGTTCTTTTCCGATCCCGACGAGATTACAGCATTCGGGGCCTAGGGAGTCTTTCATTTTCACGCCCTTCGTGCTAGGACTCAGATAAGGACCCCGTGGTTGCCAACCCACTCTCCCAAGTTCAGAGCCTCTGGGGCCCCTTTCAGTCGCCTCTTACGACAGGCATGGGATACCGTGAATGTTATTCCACCGCCCCCACCCACAGGGGTGCACAAACTGTTAGCAAATCATAGAAGCATATATCAGGTATTTGAACTGCGTTCCACTTTTCTGACAAACGAATGATGCTCACTTGTTGCTGTATACATCCTGCTAATGTTTTAGTCGTCGACATCTAATATCATTTTAGGTTCTATAAAATTATCCCTATTTCTCAAAAATGCAATTAGGACAAATCAACAAAACAGACGCCTGGATCCAATCTTTGCCAGTGATTTGCACCGCTTTCTGCCTTTCTAGCTGATTTAAATTATGCATTATACCGGGTAACTCAAAAGTTTGCGCAGAAACTACAGTAGTCAATAGACAGCTCGAAGTACGACAACTTTCAAATTTGAACGAAACTTGGAGGCAGGACGAGGAACGACATAAGGAGCAATTTATTTTATTTACTTTTCTAAAATTCTCTACGTTGCTGAACAATTCAGGACAGGCAATCATGTGGTGTGCGACAGTTTGAACTGCTTTGGGAAACAATGTTCATTGTCCAGTGGGCGAGCACAAACGGCTATTGATTCTTTATGACACAATGAAACCACTGTCACCAGTCATTTTGAAGTTCTATTAAATAATTCAAAATAATTCACTTCAGAACGGGTTTCGGAGACTGTGTTCCATCGTCAGATGGTGAAATGGTGATAGACATTGTTATTCTACTTGACATACAATTGTTAACAAAGAATATTCTAGTAATACATTTACGAAACGCTAGAAATTTATAGACTTTAATTATTAACAGATCCACAACAGATGCTGAATGATAAAATAAAAATCGAATATTTAAAAATAATCTTAAGATTTTGCAACAACTGAAGGGTGCGGCCAAACAACGGGACAAGCGCCAATTTGAGCAACGTAGACATTTCAGTGGAACATCGAAATTGATGCCTTTTCTAACGTGTATCATAGTCTGTTAAAAGGGAAATCCACAAAAAAGCAAGCCAAGCTCGATTTAGTTGAACGAGCCGTATTTTGTGACTAGTGGAAGAACGGGACAATCAATCAATCAATCAATCAATCAATCAATCAATCAATCAATCAATCAATCAATCAATCAATCAATCAATCAATCTGTATTTTTGGCTGTTGCACAGGTTCCCAATCAATTGTTTGCCTACTTAAGAACTTAGAAATTTATCTAACATTTCCCATGATAAATTATTCCAATCCCTTATTTCTCGTCCTATAAACGAATACTTGCCTCAGCTTGTCCTCTTGAATTCCAACTTCATCTTCATCCTTACTTTTAAAAGCTCCACTCAAGTGTATTCGTCTACTAATGTCATTCCACGTCATCTCTCCACTGAGAGCTTGCTCGTGTAGCTTGTCTCCTTACTCCCAAGTCTTCTCAGCCCAAAGTTTGCAACATTTTTGTAACACTACTCTTTTGTCGGAAATCACCAAGATCAAATCGCGCTGCTTTCCTTTAGATCTTTACCAGTTCACGAATCTTGAACTTACCTTGTTGTAGCCTAGTAAGGACATTCCCTGGCACCCCAAATCATTTTATAATCGTTTGTATAAGTAAACACACAAAAAAATTTTTTTGTTAATACTGTGAAATAGCACGACTCCTCCAAACTCGTCTCCACAGTATGAGGTCAGCTCGTATGCCCATACTCCACTTATACGCTGCTTTTCAGTTTTCTGGCATAAGATATAATAGTTTATATTTTAACTCATGACAATTAATACAATACACAAATAAGAGTATAAATAAATGTAAAGACATCTAAATTTCCCTTCGGGTAAAGCATAAAAGGACTATATTCAACCACGAGGTCTTCCTTTGTTTTCGAAGAAATTAACCAGAAAATCTATTTTTGTGTAGTCTGGCTCTTCCTTCTCCTGGGTGGAAACGGGCCTCGTCACGAGAAACGTAAGAATTTCCTCGTGGCCTGTGCACCAAAGAATCTACAATATCTTTATATTCTCTTCCTGCGTTGGCGGATTGCATGCCCACGTTATTTTTGGGTCTAAGATTCCATCTCTCAACTCTGGACTTGTCTTCTTCTGCATCAGGAAACATGTCTTCTTCCATTTGTAAGCTCCTTTTTACTCTTTTAGCCAATAAGAAGTCTGGTAAATGAACTGCTCTTCGAAAACGGTCATTGTTAATATCTGTATCGCTATCTGCGGTGTCAGGCTCATCTTCTGGAGTTTCTTGGGGTTCTACCTCGCTGGCTGTTGAGCGTTCAACCATCTTCAGTGAAACTTGGCCTTGCTTCGCTGGAGTGCTTCCTGATTCGAGAGCGATATCTTGCCCTGGTCCATAGACAGTAATAGCATCGTTGGCGTTGTCTAATACGTCATCTGGAGAGTTCTCCACTTCAACGGTGTCATCGCTTTGGTCAGCGACACCTACTACTCGTGCGATCTCACGCTGTTTATCTTCTGAGTCACTTTCAAGGTCCGACATCCCGGAATCATTACTAGCATTTCGAACTTCGCGAAGGTTTTCTGCGTGTTTTATTGATCCTAAGAGTTTCACAATATTATCAAATCTTTGACTATTCATTCCTCGTACAGGTTCCGAATCAGTATCACTCGCTACTAATCCGTTATAATTTTCGGCATCCGAGGTTATTCTCACGTGTCTTTTTGGATCAGCTTCAAGCCTCTTCGCTCTTACAACTGATTCTTCATCACTTTCATCGTAATCCGGATTGTCTGTGTCCAAAACGTCATCATCATCGTGAGATAAGCTTCGGGATGATATAATATGATCGTCTTTATTAAGAGGAGCTTCAAAATCCCACTTGTAAGTCAATTGGGAAGAATCGCCTCCTGTGCTAGCTTGCTTCATGGATCCAAGGAATTTCACTATCTTATCAATTCTCTCGTTGGGATCTATCACGGATTCAGTACTTCCACCGTTTAGTTCAGCAACTGATACATTTCGAGCCTCCCTGATATGACTCGCGGATTGTTGATTTTTCATTAGATCAAGAAATGCTATATCATATTCCGCATTTCTCACTTCTGGAAGCTTTTTATCGGGACCTTCAAATTCGCTAGTGACACTGCTGACATCTCTGGTTCTTCTCATGAATTCTGACATGGGTGAGAATAAGTTGGTATTTTCAACGTATGCAGCGTCTTTTGACTGTAGCAGTGATTCATCGTATCCAGCAATATTTCCTTCATTTTCCATCTCCACTCCAGGCGCATTTTCAAATTCCCCCGCAGCTCCAGTTTTCTTGTTTTGTTCGTTCATCAGCCCAAGGAATTTCATATCATATTTTGCGTTCCTGGATTTTGGAAGCTTATTATCTTTGGATGTGCCTCTTCCACTTCTGAGAAAGTCTTCTGATATCCCTGGGTCATCGTCTGCCAACGAATTTTCTTCGTTATTAAGAAGTTCTGGGACATTTCTAGCATGTCGTAAGGCCGCAGATTCGCGTTTACCTGGAGACTCGGCAGTTGTTGTACCTTCTTGATTTCCATAGCCCTCTGTATTCGGAGAAGTTGCTCTGTATTCACCGTCGTGTGGTGCAGTTTTCGCATATTGACCCTCTGGTCGCTTGTAAGGGGATTTAAACTTTTTCTTTTGATAATCAGGCATTCTTTCTACCTCACTCGATGAATCGTCTGGCATGTAAAGCATTTCTGCGGCAGGATACTGTTGTTCCTGTTCATTAGCAGCATTTCGTGTGCCATAGGTACTTTCTTTTTCCACTTCGTTTCCTTCAGGGTTGACACCATTGTTCAAGGCCTCGGCGCATGGCTCAGATGGTACCTCATATAGCTTATTGTAGATGTACACGTTGCAATTATTGCATACATTTATATTTCCTGATGCACACGACTTTTCACGTTTGGTCCGACAGTAAGAACTGCTATCTCCCGAGAAGTACTCGTCACCACTGAACGCAGCAGTCGATTTATGTGCTCTTAATGCTGACTTCAGATCTCGAGTTTCAATGGCTGACTCATTATTTCCGGATATCTTATGCATGTCGTTCTCATTATAGGAGTTCTCACTGGAGTTATCGGGCTTCACAGTTGCTTCATCAGATGAAGATGCGCGAACTTCGAGATGACTTGGTTCACTGTCTTCTGAAGCTCTCTTCTGTGTGGAAATCTCTCCAGACTCTGGTGGATTACTTGTCGTTGACTCCGCCTTAGAGATATGCTCAGCTTTGTTTTCCGAGTCCTTTCCAACAGCGCTCCTAGATTCAAGAGAAAACAGAATAGTTATTGAAACTAATCTAACTGCAGCTAATTCAGAAGTTATTTGATTACGCAGAACATGCAGCTATGTGCCAGCAAATTTAGTTTAATCTGGGGTGCTTCGAATATTTTAGGTCTAATTATTTACAAAGAAAAGCAATGTAAAAGTGCTAGATATAATGCAACGTCAGTCTGTATTATTTATGTCACATAGCAGCGTTCCTAAGCCTACCAGTGAGAAATATTTCCACACGTATAATAGAGTCAATAACATAATATACAGTATCTGTGTTATCGTGTTTAGTTTGCTGGAACCAGCAAAGGGGCGGTCCTTTTGAATGTCTGAATATCCGCCTCGATGTTTAGTACAAGCTTTACCGCTTGTATTACTGTAAATAGGTGTTCTGTTAAATAAAATAATAAATTAGTGGAGATTGGACACAACTTGGCGAACGAAATGGAATTCGATGGGAAGCTATCAATATTAATGGAGTTTATGGAAGAAAGCCGGCCCCGTGGTGTAGGGGTAGCGTGCCTGCCTCTTACCCGGAGACCCCAGGTTCGATTCCCAGCCAGGCCAGGGATTTTTACCTGGACCTGAGGGCTGGTTCGAGGTCCACTCAGCCTACGTGATTAGAATTGAGGAGCTATCACACGGTGAGATAGCGGCCCCGGTCAAGGAAGCCAAGAGTAACGGCCGAGAGGATTCGTCGTGCTGACCACACGACACCTCGCAATCTCCAGGCCTTCGGGCTGAGCAGCGGTCGCTTGGTAGGCCAAGGACCTTCAAGGGCTGTAGTGCCATGGGGGCGGGTATGGAAGAAACAAAGTAGAACTAGCTGAGTCAGCAAAGAGGGTGTATCTGGATGTGCTAAGAGTAAATGATATTCGGTTAAGCGGAGATAACGAGGAAGAGATAGGAGATTATAAAGTGTATTTGACCGAGCTCGATAGCTGCAGTAGCTTAAGTGCGGCCCAGTATCCAGTAATCGGGAGATAGCGGGTTCGAGCCCCACTGTCGGCATCCCTGAAGATGGTTTTCCGTGGTTTCCCATTTTCACACCAGGCAAATGCTGGGGCTGTACCTTAATTAAGGCCACGGCCGCTTCCTTCCAATTCCTAGGCCTTTCCTCACCCATCGTCGCCATAAGACCTATCTGTGTCGGTGCGACGTAAAGCAAAAAAAAAAAAAAAATTGTATTTGACAGGTGTTAAAACTGGAAGGGCAGAGTATGGGGTAGGCATGTTCCTCAGGAACACTACTGCACGCAACATAGTTTCTGTTAGGCATGTAAATGAGCGAATGTTGTAGGTAGATTTGGCAGTTGGAGGAATTAGGACGAGAATTGTCTCAGCGTATTCACCATATGATGGTGCAGGTGAGGATGAAGTTGACATTTTTTATGAAGCATTGAGTGAGATCGTAGTCAGGGTCAAAGCAAGGATAGGATAGTGCTAAAGGGCGAATTCAATGCGAGAGTTGGAAATAGAACTGAAGGATACGAAAGGGTGATTTGTAAATAGGGGGAAGATATGGAAGCTAGTAGGAATGGGAAGCGTTTGCTGGACTTCTGTGCTAGTATGGGTTTAGCAGTTAATGAATATATTCTTCAAGCATAAGGCTATTCACCGCTACACATGGGAGGCTAGGGGTACCAGATCCACAATAGACTATATCTTAACCGACTTCGAATTCAAGAAATATGTTAGAATTGTATGGGTTTTCTGGGGATTCTTTGATGAAACAGACCACTATCTGATCTGTAGTGAACTAAGTATCTCTAGACCTAGGATAGACAAAGTGAAATCTGTCTTCAAACGAATAAGGGTAGAAAATCTCCAGGGCGAGGGCATTAGACACGGATATTTATAGTGAGAAATTCCGAACAGTGGACAGTAAGCAAGTTCAAGATATAGAAATAGAATAGGTGGCATACAGGGATGCTGTAGTAGAAACAGCAAGGGAATGCCTAGGAAGAACTGTGTGTAAAGATGGGAAAAAGCGGACACCTTGGTGGAATGATGAATGAGAGCGGCTTGTAAACGTAAAAAGAAGGCTTATCACAAATGGCTCCAAACAGTGGTTGATGCAGAGAAGGAATTGTACGTAGATGAAAGAAACAGAGCGAAACAAATAATTGTTGAATCCAAAAAGGTCGTGGGAATATTTTGGTAATAACCTGGAAAGGCTAGGTCAAGCAGCAGGGAACCCTTTCTGGAGAGTAATAACGAATCTTAAGAAGGGAGGGAAAAAAGAAAATGAACAGTGTTTTGGGTAATGCAGGTGAACCCATAATAGATCCCAGGGAATCACTGGAGAGGTGGAGGGAATATTTTGAAAATCTCCTCAACGTAAAAGGAAATCTTCCTGGTGGTGTCGTGAACAACTGAGCTCATGGGGAGGAGAAAAATGATGTTGGTGAAATTACGCTTGAGGAAGTGGAAAAGGTGGTAAATAAACTCCATTGTCATAAAGCAGCAGGAATAGATAAAATTAGACCTGAAATGGTGAAGTGTTGTAGGAAGGCAGCGATGAAATGGTTTCATAGAGTAATAAGATTAGCATGGAGTATTAGTAAAGTACCTTCATACTGGCAGATTGGCAGTAATTGCACCTATCTCTAAACAAGGGAACAGGAAGGATTGCAACAGCTATTGAGGTATCTCACTAATTAATGTACCAGGCAAAGTATTCACTGGCATCTTGGAAGGGAGGTTGCGATCAGTGGTTGAGAGGAAGCTGGGCGAAAACCAGTGTGGTTTCAAACCACAGAGGGGCTGTCAAGATCAGATGTGTAGTATGCTCCAGGTAAATGAAAAATGCTACGAGGACTAGACAGTTATGTTTATGTTTCGTAGATCTAGAGAAAGCGTATCACAGGGTACAGAGGGAAAAGCTGTTAAGGACTATGGAATTAAGGGTAGATTATTAAAATCAGAGGCATTTATGTTGACAATTGGGCTGCAGTGAAAATGGATGGTAGAATGAGTTTTTGGTTCAAGGTACTTACAGAGATCAGACAAGGCTGTAATCTTTCACCTTTGTTGTTCGTAGTTTACATGGGACATCTACTGAAAGGTATAAAGTAGGAGGGAGGGATTCAGTTAGGTGGAAATGTGGTAAGCAGTCTGGCCTATGCTGACGATTTGGTCTTAATGGCAGATTGTGCCGAAAGCCTGCAGTATAATATCTTGGAACTTGAAAATTGTTGCAATTAGTATGGTATGGTATGAAAATTAACCTTTCGAAGACTAAATTGATGTCAGTAGATAAGAAATCTAAGAGAAATGAATGTCAGATTGGTGATAAAAAGCTGAAACAGGTAGATAATTTCAAGTATTTAGGATGTGTGTTCTCCCAGGATGGTTTTAATTAATGGCGTATGGCCTTCGGAGAGGCCTGGTGCAAGTCTTTTTCTAATAGACGGCCTATTAGGCGACCTGTATGTCTGTGGAGAAGAGGGCCTTACCTAGGATGATTTCTAATGTTGAATACGCCACACACACCCAGCCTCCGAGCCATTGGAATTAACCAATTAAGGTTAAAATCCTCGACCCGGCCGGGAATCGAACCCGGGACCCTCTGAACCGAAGGCCAGTACGCTGACCATTCAGCCAACGAGTTGGACTCCCATGATGGTAATATAGTGAGATTGAATCAAGGTGCAGTAAAGCTAATGCAGTGGGCTCGCAGTTGCTATCAACAGTAGTATTCTTTAAGAACGAAGTCAGCTCCAGGACGAAACTGTCTTTACTTCGGTCTGTCTTCAGACCAACTTTGCTTTACGGGAGCGAACGCTTGGTTGACTCAAGATATTTTATTCATAAGTTAGAAGTAACAGGCCTGAAAGTAGCGAGAATTATTGTTTGTATAAACAGGTGGGAAGAATGGCAGGAGGGCACTCGGAATGAGCACATATGACCTCACTCCATATGAGCACTGCGGAGAGGTTTGGAATTTAATCCAGGCTTTTGGCACGCAATCTAGTGATTAGGAATTGTATACCACCACCTTCTCTACCCTACCGGCCAACATTCTGATGGTGAAATGTTTTTCGACCAACGAGACTCGAACCGGCTAACCTCGGTGTCAGACCGTAGACTTCAACGCCTTAACGATCATGGTCACCCGGCGAGCTATACAAAACTCATCTTACGCTGCAGAAATCAAATAATGGCACCACCGGCCTAGCGAAGGACAAATTAACTTTAAAATTGACTTCACAGAACAAAATGTCAAAGCAGACAATACCACCACCGCCACCGAATATCAAAGCAGACAATACCACCACCACCACCACAAACAACAACAACAACATCAACAAAGAAAAATACAAAGAAGCGTGCTGTTGAATCTCAATCATCCGAAGACTACGTATAGTGTGCCTCTGGAGTCGGAAGACGAGTGGGGAAACAAAAGTGGGGAAGACGAAGATGCGGAGTGTCAGACGTTTTCTCGGACCGACAGACATGGATAAGGCGTAGATAGTGTTTGAAGTAGGCACACACTGCTTGTGCAGGTAATACTTTGCAGTAGTGGCGATTAGGGTGGGGCGGCGGAGAAAATATTCCATTTTTATTCCATTTTAGCCAGCTGAAACTAGGAATTATATCCATTATTTAAAAAAGGCTATTTGTACAAGCCTTGTTATCTTATCAGCTAATTCTTTCCTTTATTTTATTTAATTATTAACAAAATTAATGGCGGAAATACGCACAAAATGTCGTCCGTTGCGGCTAGCCGATCTATATAGCGCCACAGCAAGTAGCAGAGATTTCGCATATGCTGTGAGGAAGGGCAGCAGGGGTATATTTTTAGCAAGGTCATATTGGCATTGTTGGCTACAGTTGTGAACAAAGGTTGTAGTGTATCAAGAAAATAAAAATCAGCTGATTCTTGTATTCCGATCATTTGTAGTTCTGAGTAGGCAGTTAAAGTAACTTATCCGTCATTTATATTTCACACCCTCGACATTGCAGTATTTATGAGCGGTTAGCTAATAATCAAGTTCCTACATTCCAATAATTGCAATTCAAGTCCCTGGCGTAGTTTAGACAGAAATACTTTTGAGAAATTATTGTAAACCATCTCATATTTTTCAGCATTTAAGGACACTTTTATTCTCCGTCCCGCGGAGTAGGGAAAATAATAGTAATCCACCATCTGTAAAGATCACACAACCGCATTTCAGTTGAGAATTGTAGTGTAGATACGGTATATTAGATAGTATCTTGCCTGTTATATTCGTGTGTATTTTTGTGCAAACGGCAGGTTTCATTTCTATTACAGCATAGTAGGACAAAGTAGTACTAATATTAATCTGTATACGTGTTTAACTTTGTTGGTAATCTTTGAGTACATATCGGTAGTTCTTGCACAATATCTAAATTTAGGCCTAATTGGAATGTTCATTTCTATCTGTGCTCAGTAAGAAGCTAGGATACATATGAACGTAGTTTTAACATTAGTGTAGCATAGTAACTTATTAGAAATTAGAGTACCTATCCTATAATTTTGAGTAGTTTTGCGAATTTCGAACTTTAATGGTAATTTTATTTTCTGTTTTTGCTTGGTAATAACCTGTTGTAATTCGAATACATCTGAACGTAGTTTAAAATTATTGTAGTGTATTATAGCATATTATTAGAAAGCTGTGTGTTTATTCAATTACTGTGAAATATTCGCGTAGTATAGTACCGTTTCTGTGGTATCTGTAGTAACTCTCTTACTAAAATTCTGTAATTAGGGTAGACTTAACTGCAGTTAAGAATTGTGTAATTCTTGTGTATTATTCTCTGTTTCCAGTAATTAACAGCAATTTTCATCGTGTTAGCGTGTTGTAGGAATAAAAAATAGTACAGCTAAGTAGTATTGTAGGTAGTAGTAGCCTATATTAATTAACTTACTGTCGTGTTATCTTTGTGAACTAACCTAGACAATAATTCTTTCCTTTCATTTTTATTTTGCACAGAATAAGTTATCTTATTTCTCCTTTCCTTTTCATTATTTAGTAAAAAAAAAAAAAATGGCTAAGCAGTGCGAGTGTAGGAACTGTGAGTGTGGCCAAGCATTAAGGAATATGAAGGAGGAGTTGGAGAGTTTGAGGGAGATAATTAAGATTCTCTCAGAGGACAGGAAGGAAAGTAGGCCTCCAAACAATGTACAGGATACAGTAGTTGTAATAGAGGGATTGGAAGGAAAGGGGAGAATTGTGGAAGACAGGTGGTCTAATGTTTTAAGGAGAAGGAGATTGCAGGTTAAGGGCTCCATTCAGGATCAAAATTCAGGACAGGTGTCGGTGAGAAATCGGTACGAGTCACTGCAGGTAGAACAACCGAGGGAAGATGAGGAACAGGAAAATGTTGCCGAGAAGTATAGAAGTAGGAGCAAGGGAAGAGGTAGGATAGGGGAATATGGAGTAGTGGATAGGAAAAGACAGGTGGCACAGGGTCATGGGATGGAGAAAAGGGAGGAGGAAGTAGCTTCTGCAGCTCTCAGGAAAGATAGGACTGACCAGGAGGGGAGGGGATCAAATGAGGTGGGTAGGGTTGAGGCTCTGGTCATGGGGGATTCTATCGTTAGACATGTCGGAAAAGTGTGTGGAGGAAAGGGTACCAGGGTAGAGTGCTATCCAGGAATTAGGTTAAGGCAGATGTTGAGGAAAGTAGAAGAGAGGGAGGAGGGAAAGGAGAAGGTGGTAGTCTTTCACGTTGGTACTAACAACGTAAGACAAGCAGGTATAAGTACAAAGATAGTTGGGGATGTGTGGGATCTGGTAAATGCAGCACGAGTGAAGTTTAAGGAAGCGGATATTGTTATCAGTGGAATACTGTGTAGGAGGGATACTGACTGGAAGGTGATTGGGGATTTAAATGAGACTATGGAGTGGGTATGTGGGAGACTCGGAGTGAAATTTCCAGATCCTAATGGGTGGGTAGGTGATAGAGATCTGCGCTCAGATGGCCTTCACTTAAACCGCAGTGGTACATATAAGTTAGGAAATTTGTATAGAAGGGTTATAGGGAGGTACATTCAGGGAAACAGGGTGGCCTAGGGAGCGGTGTTAAGGGAACAGGGAACTGTAAATCAAGTAGGGATGACATACAACTGTTAGTGATCAACTGTAGAAGTATTGTAAAGAAAGGAAAAGAATTAAGTAATTTAATAGATATATACTGTACTTACCAGATATTGTAATAGGAGTTGAATCTTGGCTGAGAAATGATATAATGGATGCAGAAATTTTCTCACGGAACTGCGGGTGTATTGTAGATATAGGATAGGAATGGTAGGAGGGGGAGTATTCATTCTCGTGAAAGAATTTGTAAGCTATGAAAAGTTAAGGATGAAAAACATGAAATTCTGGGTGTAAGGCTCATCTCTAAATAGACAGCTTAATGTCTTTGGAGTGTACAGACCAGGAAAGGGTAGCGCAGATGCTGATTCAGAATTATTTGATAAGATAATCAGCTATGTGGGAAATGACAAGGAAAGGAACGTGATTGTAGCGGGTGCTCTCAATTTACCAAATGTCAATTGGGAAGGTAATACGAACGTCAGGAAGCTTGAACAACAAATGGCAAATAAGTTAATATGGGAAGGGCACTTGATTCAGGAAGTGATGGAACCAACTAGAGGGAAGAATATTCTGGATGTGGTGCTGGTAAAACCAGATGAGCTATATAGAGAAACCGAAGTAATATATGGTATTAGTGATCACGAAGCTGTTTTTGTGGTAATTAAAAATAAATGTGAAAGAAAGAGATTAAAATTAGGTGGTGGTGGTGGTGGTGGTGATTATTGTTTTAAGAGGAAGTAAAACTTGGCAACCATCCTCAATATAACACTAATCAGAGAGAAAAAATGGAAGGGGTCCGACACTTCGACAAATGAAGGCATCGGCCAAAGGAAGACAAGGGCCACGAAGGGCGTGAAAATGAAAGACTCCCTAGCCCTCGCAAACTTAATAGCATCGGGGTCGGAAAAGAACAAGAGTTGACCAAGAGAGGTCGGATAGGATAGATGAAAGTGAGGAGCCTGGCATAAGTGGAAGCAATACCAGGACTCAGCTGAGGGCCCCGTGGTCGCCAACCCACGCTCCAATGTTCAGAACCCCTGGGGCGATTAAAATTAGGACTGTTAGGCAGTACCATATGGCTGATAAAACAGGCATGAGGGACTTTTTAATAAGTAACTATGAACGGTGGAAAACGGTAAATAAAACATGTAAACAGACTCTGGGATGGGTTTAAAGCAATTGTTGAAGAATGTGAAAATAGATTTGTACCTTTAAAGGTGGTAAGGAATGGTAAAGATTCACTATATTATAACAGGGAAGTAAAGAGACTAAGAAGGAGGTGCAGGTTGGAAAGAAATAGAGTTAGAAATGGCTGTGGAAGTAAGGAGAAATTGAGGGAACTTACTAGGAAATTGAATCTAGCAAATAAGTCAGCTAAGGATAACATGATGGCAAGCATAATTGGTGGCCATACTAATCTTAGTGAAAAATGGAAGAGTATGTATAGGACTTTAGGGCAGAAACTGGTTCCAAGAAGGACATTCCAGGAATAATTAATGAACAAGAGGACCGTGTATGCGAGGATCTTCAAAAGGCAGAAGTATTCAGCCAGCAGTGTGTAAAGATTGTTGGTTACAAGAATAATGTCCAGATAGAGGACGTGACTAATACTAAATACTGTAAATGTCTTTGCTCTCATAGGTAAAAGTTGAAAACCAGAGAAGCAGCTGGAATTGGTAAGGTTTCGGGGGATATACTAAAGACAATGTGTTGAGATATACTACCATATCTGAAGTACTTATTTGATTATTGTTTGCATGAAGATACTTTACCAAATGAATGGAGAGTTGCTATAGTAGCCCCTGCATATAAAGGAAAGGGTGATAGACATAAATCTGAAAATTACAGGCCATTCATTTTGACATGCATTGTATGTAAGCTTTGGGAAAGCATTCTTTCTGATTATATTAGACGTATTTGCAAAATTAATAACTGGTTTGATAGAAGGCAGTTTGGGTTTAGGAAAGGTTATTCCACTGAAGCCCAACTTGTAGGATTCCAACAAGGTATAGCAGATATCCTGGATTCAGGAGGTCAATTGGACTGTATCGCGATTCACCTATCTAAGGCATTTGATAGGGTAGATCATTGGAGACTACTGGCAAAAATGTGTGCAATTGGACTTGACAAAAGAGTGACTGAATGGGTGGCTCTGTTTCTAGAAAATAGAACTCAGAGAATTAGAGTAGGTGAAACTTTATCTGTCCCTGTAAAAATTCCTCAAGGCAGTATTATTGGACCTTTATGTTTTCTTATATATATATATATATATATCAATGATATATGCAAAGAAGTTGGATCAGAGGTAAGGCTTTTCGCAGATGATGTTATTCTGTACAGAGTAATAAATAAGTACCAAGATTGTGAGCAACTGCAAAATGACCTCGATAATGTTGTGAGATGAACAGTAGGCAATGGTGATAAACGGGGTTAAAAGTCAGGTTGTGAGTTTCACAAATAGGAAAAGTCCTCTCACTTTTAATTACTGCGTTGATGGGGTGAAAGTTCCCTTTGGGGATCATTGTAAATGCCTAGGTATTAATATAAGGAAAGATCTTCATTGGGGTAATCACATAAATGGAATTGTAAATAAAGGGTACAAATCTCTGCACATGGTTATGAGAGTATATAGGGATTGTAGTACGGATGTAAAGGAGAGAGCATATTTGTCTCTGGTGAGACCCCAACTAGACTATGGTTCCAGTGTATGGGACCCTTTCCAGGATTACTTGGTTCAGGAACTGGAAAAAAATCAAAGAAATGCAGCTCGATTTGTTCTGGGCGATTTCCGACAAAAGAGTAGCGTTACAAAAATGTTGCAAAATTTGGGCTGGGAAGACCTGGGAAAAAGGAGACGAGCTGCACGACTAAGTGGTATGTTCCGAGCTGTCGGTGGAGAGATGGCGTGGGAGGACATCAGTAGACGAATAAGTTTGGATGGTGTCCTTAAAAGTAGGAAAGATCACAATATGAAGATAAAGTTGGAATTCAAGAGGACAAATTGTGACAAATATTCGTTTATAGGAAGGGGAGTAAGGGATTGGAATAACTTACCAAGGGAGATGTTCAATAAATTTCCAATTTCTTTGCAATCATTTAGGAGAAGGCTGGGGAAACAACAGATAGGGAATCTGCACCTGGGCGACTGCCTTAAATGCAGATCAGTAGTGATTGATTGATTGGTTGATTGATTGATTGATTGATTGATTGATTGATTGATTGATTGATTGATTGATTGATTGATTGATTGATTGATTGATTGATTGATTGATTGATTGATTGATTGATTGATTGATTGATTGATTGATACTGACGTATGGTTCACCCGCTTGCGCGCGCATTCGTCAGTCTGGCAGTCTCTTGAGTGTCTATTAGTTTCTTAGTAAGTAGCCAAATACTAAATGGTTTTTAATTGTATAATTACGCCGTACTTCGATCTAATTGTAACACATGTGTAATTATTATTCCTTAGGTGAAAGATTTATTGTATGGTATTGAATCAAAATCTCAAAAGAAAACAACAAAAAACCTGTTATTACCGCACTTAAGTTGGTAAACTGTTAACCTTTACCTCTCCGACAAAATTCGCTCAGAGAACATACAAAAAAAAACACTTAGTAGTTTTTTTGCAGGATCCCCCCCCCCCCCACGCAAAGCTCTATTTCTAACCCGGGTACTTTTTGCTGTCTGTGCATTGTTTGCCACCCCCCCCCCCCCGAGTTCTAATTCCCAATTGCCGCTAATGATACTTTGGACAAATTCCTCTGCGAAACGTGTATATGAAAAAAAAAAAAAAAAAAAAAAAAGCTCAAACATTAAGGGCAAGCAATTGTAAAGTTGTGGGTTTTTGAACGTTTCGTCTGTGCATCCATAGATCTTGTTGCATAAATGCATTATTCTGTGTAATTATCTGCAGTTGTTGTTATTTACGTATTTAAGTTAGAAATTCAATCCCATATTAGGAACCTATATCACCTCATATTAAGCACCACCACATTTTAGGAATCCAGTTTCAATCTTTCTTTCTTAATCCGTTTATCCTCCAGGGTTGGGTATTCAATCGAACTCAGCGAGGGATCTCACCTCTATCGCCTCATGTGCAGTGTCCTGGAGGGTGAGACTTTGGGTAGGGATACAACAGGGGAGGAGGACCAGTACGTCGCCCAGGCGACCTCACCTGCTATGCTGAACAGGGGCCTTGTGGGAGGATGGGAAGAGTGGAAGGGATGGACAAGGAAGAGGGAAGGAAGCGGCCGTGGCCTTAAGTTAGGTACCATCCCAGTATTTGCCAGGAGGAGAAGTGGGAAACCACGGAAATCCACTTCGAGGAAGCCTGAGGAGGGAATCGAACCCCCCTCTATTCAGTTGACCTCCCAGGCTGAGTGGACCCCGTTCCATTCTTCGTGCTACTTTTCAAATTTCGTGGCAAAGCCAGGAATCGAACCCGGGCCCCCGGCGGAGCTAATCACACTAACCATTACACCATAGAGGTGGACTTTTTTAAAAGGATTAAACAGTCACGTCGCTTATATCATCGCTAGAATTTCGAGAATTGAATGTTGTTAGGTACATCCAGACTGGGTTGCCATATGTACTGTTTTTCCCGGATTATGTGGGAATTTTTCTTATTTTATTGCGCGTACGGCATATACTTTAAATCGTACGCCGAATGTTCCATTTTTTAAATATCGCTGTTGAGATAATAGTAGAGTATCGTTAAAGAAGGCGGTTATGATCGAGAACAAAATATTCTGTATTCTGACCAAAGAGCAGTCATCACAGTTGAGAACAGGGCTTCTGGCAGGGTGTTAGCGGTACTAGTGCGCATGTAGAGTATGGAAAGAATGGGGGGATCATTTTTTGGTAACACAGTGACTCTCACATTAGGTAAACAGTTTAAATTGAATGATTTGTTTACTGGGGAAGTTAAGATCTGGGGAAATGATTTTAAAAATATCTATGTGTTTGTGTTCACTATCTACGTAAATATTTTGATTTTAGTGATTCTAATGTTTTTGCTTTGATGAATTGTATAACTCTGGAAAACCCACCTCAGTTCAGCAAGATTTTAAAGTTAGTGGAGGCACTAGGTTAAGAGGAAAAACTGAATATGGATGACATGTGTTCAGTACTTATTGAAATAGGTTCCTTTTTCTGGGGAGGGTGATGCTGTTATAAAAAATATAAAAACAGACAAGTGGGTATATATTACAAGTTTAACTGGCCCAGAAAAAACATTTTGATGGTACCGGTACAAGTTTGTGCTATACTGCCATCGATCGATACATATACTGAAAGTTTTTCAATAATAATAATAATAATAATAATAATAATAATAATAATAATAATAATAATAATAATAATAATAATAATAATAATAATAATAATCGTATGGCCTCAGCTACCGTGTGCAGACATTTCAATTTGACGCCATCTGGCTGTCTGCTCGTCAATTTCGACGTTCCGTTTTACTGCAGTCCCACTAGATGGCAGACGGAGTAAACCGAAACTCTCTTGGGCGTCTATGGCTGAGATGTAATGAATTTTGTCGGGTAAACTCCAAATGTGTCACCAGAGATCTTTTACATGCCGACATCGTACGACATGGACTATAATAAATCCGACTACCTCTGCCGGGTTTGAACCCGCTATCTTGGGATCCGGAGACCGACACTCTACCAATAAAATGGAGAGATGACAGGAACAGAAGCTCTGCATATATAATAAAAAATGAACTGTTCGTATAATTCAACTGTGATGTAAGGATTTTTTTACGAGTTGCTTTACGTCGCACCAACACAGATAGCTCTTATGGCGACGAAAGGATAGGAAAGGCTTAGGAGTGGGAAGGAAGCGGCCATGCCCTTAATTAGTGTTGAGCCCCAGCATTTGCCTGGTGTGAAAATGGGAAACCACGGAAAACCATCTTCAGGGCTGCCGACAGTGGGGTTCGAACCCACTACCTCCCGAATACTGGTTGCTGGCCTATCTCCCGAATACTGGTTAATTGGACGCACGTAATTAAGCAGCTGCACAAGAAAGTTTAATTGAATAAGAAATTGTTGCAAATTGTATTTTAAAATAATAAGTAGGCCTACTTGTGAAAAATACATTTCAATCTAAAGACTGACACATTATTCGTTTGTAATAATATAATCAATATTAGTATTTATTAGTTAATACATCCTTGGTCTCTTCAGTCAATCAATCAATCTGCATTTAGGGCAGTCGCCCAGGTGACAGATTCCCTATCTGTTGTTTTCCTAGACTTTTCTTAAATGATTGAAAAGAAAATGGAAATTTATTGAACATCTACCTTGGTAAGTTATTCCAATCCCTAACTCCCCTTCCTATAAACGAATATTTGCTTCAATTTGTCCACTTGAATTCCAGCTTTATCTTCATATTGTGATCTTTCCTACTTTTAAAGACAACACTTAAACGTATTCGTCTACTGCTGTCATTCCACGCAATCTCTCCACTGACAGCTCGTAACACACCATTTAGTCGAGCAGCTCGTCTCCTTTCTCCCAATTCTTCCCTGCCCAAACTTTGCAACAATTCTATTGTTGGAAATCACCCAGAACAAATCGAGCTACTTTGTTTTCGATTTTTTTTTCCAGTTCTTGAATCAAGTAATACTGGTGAGGGTCCCATACACTGGAACCATACTCTAGCTGGGGTCTTACAAGAGACTTATAAGCCCTCTCCTTTAGGTGGTGGTGGTGATTATTGTTTCAAGAGGAAGTACAACTAGGCAACGATCCTCTATATAACACTAATCAGAGGGAAAAATGGAAGTGATCCGACACTTCGAAAAATGAAGATATCGGTCAAAGAAAGACAATGGCCACGAAGGGCGTGAAAATGAAAGACTCCCTAGCCCTCGCAAACCTAATAGCGTCGGGGTCAAAAAAGAACAAGAGTTGACCAAGAGAGGTCAGACAGGATAGTTGAAAGTGAGGAGCCTGGCACAAGTAAGTGGAAGCAATACCAGGACGGGCCCCGTGGTCGCCAACCCACGCTCCAAAGTTCAGAGCCCTTGGGGCCCCTTTTAGGAGCCTCTTACGACAGGCAGGGGATACCGTGGGTGTTATTCTACCGCCCCCACCCACAGGGGGTCCCTCTCCTTTATACAACCCCTAAATACGCTCATAACCATGTGCAGAGATCTGTACCCTTTATTTACAATCATCTTTATGTGATTACACTAATGAAGATCTTCCCTTATATTAACACCCAAAAGGAACTTTCACGCCATCAACACAGTAATTAAAACTGAGAGGACTTTTCCTATTTGTGAAACTCGCAACCTGACTTTTAACCCCGTTTATCGTCATACCAATGCATACTGTCCATCTCACAACGTTATCGAGGTCTTTTTGCAGTCTTTCATTAAATGCTATGATATTTTGTTTTAGCGCTGTATGGTAAAGAAACTTAGTACGTTTACATGCGGATTCAGATCGATCTGAGTACACTTCCCGTATTGAACACGCCATGTAAACGGGGACACGGTTCGGATTGAGTCTCAAGGTCGATACGGTAAAATCTGGGATCGTATCGTACTCGGTTCGAATTGAGTTCCATGTAAACGTGGATAGTACTGAGATCGTATTGAAAACGACTGCGCATACACTCCATGTTTGTTCTGACGAAATCGTCATCAAAGTTCTGTCGAAATAACAAATATAATAAGCCAGTAAATATATTTACCTGCATAAATCAACAACTGCAATCATATTATAAGACGGACAGCCCTTGCGATTAACAAAATCATGATAACCTTCTGTTGGGGGTAAAATGGGAATGTGCATTCCATCGATGGCACCAATTACATTTGGAATACCAAAACTGAAAGGTGATGGTGGTGATTATTGTTTTAAGAGGAAGTACAACTAGGCAACCATCCTCTGTATGTATGTTCAGTTCGTCAGCGATTACGCTGGTGGGATCCTCAACAGCTCTGCCATCAGCTGTCATAGATGGTCTAGGCATTACTGAAGAGGCGTACTAGGGAAATGAGGAGTAAGGTAGTTTCCCGTTGCTTTCATCACCGAGCTAGAGTTGCTATTACATGTCACTCTGCCAAGCCCACTGAAATGCATACACCAACTGACCCTATGAACAACATTTTCTCTCCATTCATAGCAGGGACTGGCTGCATAAGGATTGGCATTACTAGCATCGCTCATACCTCAGTCACTTTCATATTGTCAAAGCCAAGGATAAGACAGAGAGAGATTCATGAAAGTAACAAAATTGCTCTAGCCTATACCAGAAGACATAGTGCACTGTAAACACTAGGTCCTGTCAACAAAGGCATAACCATCCTCTGCATAAAACTAATCAGAGAGAAAAAATGGAAAGGGTCCGACCCTTCGAAAAATGAAGGTATCGGCCAAAGGAAAACAAGGGCCACGAAGGGCATGAAAATTAAAGACTCCCTAGGCCTCGCAAACCTAATACCGTCGGGGTTTGAAAAGAACAAGAGTTGACCAAGGGAGGTCGGACAGGATAGATGAAAGTGAGGAGCCTGGCACAAGTAAGTGGAAGCAATGCCAGGACTCAGCTAAGGGCCGCATGGTCGCCACCTCACGTACCAAAGTTCAGAGCCCCGAGCCCCCATTTAGTCGCCTCTTACGACAGGCAGAGGATACCGTGGGTGTTATTCTACCGCCCCCACCAAGCACCACCACCACCATCAAAACTGATATCGATATCGATTTTACTGCGATTCTGCATCGTTCGTATACGTCGATGTTGCCTGGCGGACTCAATACGATACTCAAATAGCCTACTACATGTAAACGGGGATCGTATTCAATACGGCAAGTGTACTCAAATCGATCTCAATCCCCATCTAAACGTACTAATTGATGTATTCCTTATATGACCTCTGGAAATCTGGCAACCCAGTATAACCTCGCAAGATGAACGATATGAAACAGTGAGGCATAAGGGGTTAAACCTTGATAATGTGTGTGCATATTAACATAATTCACTGAAAAAGGAAAAGACTTCTGTCAAGGATAGGTGGGTATTAATAATTTCACCATTCACTGGATAAAACAGGTTACATTTCGTGCAGGTGTGTGTCTTAGCATTTAAGTATCTCTGTAGGTCGAGATGGGTACCGGTAGCCAGTGGCACCCACCAACGGTACTGTTCGCAAATTTTACTAGAAACTGCGCACATAATAGAGTGATACCGGTACCATTTAATTCAATACTTACTGAAACAGAATCCGCGAGAAGTACCGTAATATTGTAGTTAACGTTAGTATAAAGCCACAGACTTTCCTCGAGCAGTATGACCTGCAGCCTGGACTGGTCGTTCCTTAACCTGTACAGCACTTGAAAACATTTCAGATGACGGGACAAAAGTCTAGAATTAAACTTCAGTGTAATAACAAACGTACCGGAACCTACCTAATTCTCTGTAGCCCGAGGAAAAACCGTTATTCCGCCATTGCACCCGAGTAGAACACTAGAAATAAACAGCAAAACTCAAATCTCATCACTTGAAGAGCTCGTGTGAGACAGCTAGTTGTGTGCAAAATTAGTGCTGTGGTTCTCTGGCAGAATCTATACGGCATACCAAAGAAAATATAAGACTAAGAGCTTTGTGACGTTAGCCTCCCGACTGCTGCTGTCAACTTCTCTTGAACGTCCGGTTTCAATAAATACAAAACTGAAATGCTAGTGTCTTAAAATAGGACAAGATGATATGTACCGTGCTTCCTTAGGGGCATGCCCTTCACTACCCGTCTCTGGTGTTGCTGCTTGACGTACTATGATGCGTCTTTCAATGACTGCTATGTTCGTGGACGTCATATCTTCGGTAGAGTCCGCACGTTCGCTGGAATATTGACTGCCGACATCGCGGATGAAGCGGAAGTTGTGATGTGGAACGGCATGTGTCCAAAAAATTGAGGACACTAGCACATACCAAAAGAAAATAAACATTATTTGATTCTCATAACTAGTGCCGGACTAGTTCTGCTTCCTGTCACGAGGAAACTATAGAAATGATCAACAATGGACAATCGACGTTTTCATAGAGATACAATATTACTGGAGCGGCAGTACTCGCCCATTTAGTGCTTGCCTTCTCCACTAGATAGCCAGTTGACAAGAACTACGATTTTAGAAAAGACCACGACAGGAGGAAGCCAGTACGGTGGGATGGAAGGTGGAACCATAACGTGATGGCGGCGATTGAAAGAACCGGCTAAAGATTACCTGGGCCCAGTGGCCAAGGGTAGGCTGAGATTTAATGAATCTCGAAAGTAACAAACGTGCTCACTTCCTAAAAAATCACAGCCTTATTTTACTAGAACCCATTACAGGTCAAAAATTCCTTCCCTTCAAGAGGCATACAAGTTACTTAAACCAGGTACCAAAAAATTAAAAATATAATAATTATCTTAACTATATTGCATTTTATCACATACACATTAATAAGAGAACAGAAGTGCTATTTCAAATTAATAAAAAAAGAAATGTTCACAGCTGTGTTATATATTTCATTGCTACTACGCCATTTGGGTATGACAATGGTTTAAAGTAAAACATAAAAAAATACGTATTTTAAGGCCAGTAAATAAGCACACAATATCGACGGATTCCCCGATTGACGTCGTGAGCACGATGAAACCTTTATAATATATAGGCCCAACATTGGGTTATGTAACAATAATAATAATATCACCCACCGTATCCACTGCCTGTTGTAAGAGGTGATTAAAAGGGGCCCCAGGAGCTCTGAACTTTGGAGCGTGGAGTTGGTGACTACGAGGACTTTATCTGAGTCCTGGCGTTGCTTCCACTTGTGCCAGGCTCTTCACTTACATCTATCCTATCCGACCTCCTTTCGTCATCTCTTGTTGTTCTCGACCCCAACGATATTAGGTTTGCGAATCCTAGGGAGTCTTTCATTTTCACGCCCTCGTCTTTCTTTTTCGAAGTGTCGGATCCCTTCCATTTTCCCCTCTGATTACTGTTAATAGAGGACGGTTGCTTAGTTGTAGGCTACTTCGTCTTAAAACAATAATCACCACCACCTTCCGGAATTTAGTCCCGTAGCAGTTCTTTTACGTCCCAGTAAATCTACTGACAAGAGGCTAATTTATTTGAGCACCGTCAAATACAGATGAACCTCGATATCCCAAACCTCTATTACTCGAATTACCGAGCTCAATAGCTGCAGTCGCTTAATGCGGCCAGTATCTAGTATTCGGGAGATAGTGGGTTCAAACCCCACTGTCGGCTGCCCTGAAGATGGTTTTCCGTGGTTTCCCATTTTCACACCAGGCAAATGCTGGGGCTGTACCTTAATTAAGGCCACGGCCGTTTCCTTCTCTTTCCTAACCCTTTCCTGTCCCATCGTCGCCATAAGATATATGTGTGTCGGTGCGACGTTAAGCAAATACCATGTTCATGCCTTTCATAGCCATTCCTTTTATTTCGCCGATACCCTCTTCCATTCCTTCTCTAATTAGTGTTAAGACACGAGGGTCTCCACCCCCACGTAAAACAATAATTGCCAGGACCTGATTCTATAAAATTAAATAACTAGGTGAAATAATTCAGGTTAATGAAAGCAAACAGATCACGAGCAGGAAAACTGGAACTAGCATACCAACTCACGAAAGATAGGCCTGCCTAGAATAAGAAGAAACTCTCAAGGAAAACCAAAATCAAACGCTACAACACAGTAATCACACCAGAGAGCCTATATGCCACAGAATGCATGATCTCGATGAAAACTGGTGAAACAGAAAAGAGAGAGAAAAAAGAAAGGAAAATACTGAAGAAAATTTGGGGACCATTGAAAACGAAGGAAGGAGAGTTTAGACAGAGGAGGAATAAAGATCTATACAAGGATGAAGAAAATGGAAGGCTGTTAGACACGATCTGAAAGAGGAGAATAAAATGTTTTGGTCACATAATGAGGATGGATAACAGTAGATTGAAAAACGAGTCTTTAACCATGTTTACAAGAGCAAGAATGGCAACCAGTTGATCCAAGGAGTAAAAAAAGATGTGACAGAGAATGGAATAACAGACGATGTAATACAAGACAGAACAACTTTCAGAAGATTGACACAAAATTTCAAGGGTTTCCAGGAGAAGGAAAAGAGGAAATGTAATAATAAAAACTGGACACAAGAGAGGAGGAAACAGCAAAGTGAAAGGATGAAGAACTATTGGAAGTCATGTTAAGAAGGATTAAGATGAATGCGCAGGGTTACTTACCATAGTCCTTAGAAGGCCAAAATCGAAGAAATAATAATAATAATAATAATAATAATAATAATAATAATAATAATAATAATAATAATAATAATAATAATAATAATAATTTTCCCGTCTGTAGCAGTGTTTGTATGTTGATAGTTCCAAAATCTCCAGTTCACTTCAACTGTGTTTTGGAGAAGATCATCCGCAAATGTGGAAGGGGGGGGGGGGAGAACTTGACAAAAAAGGACTGTTCAACCAAGAATATATTGGAGGATCCAAAAATGTCATCAAGTTCAACTGCCTTGCATTCGGAGATGACCTCGCTATCCTGTCTAGAAACACTAACACAGCTACAGAGCAGATAAAGCAAGACTCCAAATTTTCTTTGAAAAAAACAAAAACAAATATATGACTAATATCAAAACAGCCTCTCGTCACTTGGAAGACAGAGCATGGTAAGATAGAAAGTGTTGACAACTTCCAAAATACCCACCCTTGTCACACAATGTTTCAATTGCCTCAAACTATATCATTCTGCAGCTAATTGCTCAGTATCCACCCGCTGCAAAAGATGCGCTGGTACTCACCACCATTCTGTTTGTAAGGTACCTCGGGACCAGGCGAAGTGTGCCAACTGTCAAGGCAGCCATGCATCTTCGTTCCCTGGCTGGCCATATTTAAAATAGTCAATAAAGAAACAGTACAGAAAAATAAAGAAACAGAAACAACGCCACCTTAAACACGCAAACACCGGGCGAGTTGGCCGTGCGGTTAGGAGCGCGCAGCTGTGAGCTCGCATTCGGGAGATAGTGGGTTCGAATCCCACTGTAGGCAGCCCTGAAGATCGTTTACCGTGGTTTCCCATTTCACACCAGGAAGATGCTGGGGCTGTACCTTAATTAAGGCCACGACCGCTTCCTTCCAACTCCTAGGCTTTCTTGTCCAATCGTCGCCATAAAACCTATCTGTGTCGGTGCGACGTAAAGCAAATAGCAAAAAATAAAAAAACCCAAACAAACACATACCCACCTTCCCTCCTAAGCCTCAAAATCACGCCCCCCTCGAACCCAGTACCCCCCATCTACCCACACCCATCCTCAAACTCAAGATCCATACAACTTGCTACAATTTCTACTACTAAACCCCCTCACGACCTAGAACAGACCACCCCAACCCCAATCACCACCACATATTAATATAAGACCGAAACAGACACCCCCCTCCTTTCCCATACTACTATCATAGCGAGTAGAATGTAAAAGTGTGATCTCTCCCTAGTTCATCGGTTCCTCTGCTAGGGCGCTCTTCCAGCAGTAAGTGAGCTTCAGTTTACAAGTCAGCATACGAATAAAAGAAAATTATTGTTTGCAAAATATTATGCTTTTGCTTATCATTCCAGAAGTCATCTGTCAGATAGTTTAGATAGCTTCCGGGTAAACTATGTGTTCACATGAGTGGTTTTGTTCCACTATACTTTCAACTTGCGAGAACACATTATAAACTGCTCTTGTATTATTATTATTTTTTTATTTATTAGAAGGTTATTTCATTCCTACCCTATGGGTAGGCGGGCCGTCAGCTATACAAAGTAGCTCTTAGGCCGTGTACTATATATATATATGTGTAAAAGAAAATCGAATGTTAATGGTATGTATAGACATACGTAGGGGAAAAGTAGGAGGATAACGAATTAGGATACACAGTTATACAGATAGGTACAAAATAGGATAACAAAATTATGAATATACAACGAAGATAAACATGTTTGCATCGTAGCGTATTGGAGCAAGAGTTCATATAGTCCATTGGGCGTCAATGCACTGACAACATAAGCACTGCACTAGTCAAGTTCACAACATACCGAGTAGGAAATGAAAGTAACGTGCACTGACAAATTGTTACAAATAACAGACGAAATTGCAGAAAGAAAGGAAAGACAACACTGAATATAAAGAATATGGAAGAAAAGTCGATTGAATAACGTTCAAGAACACCAATTGCTAGCTTAAGCAAGTCCACATAACGTAAATAAAGAACGTGCCGCAGGTAGAATGTCAATCGGCACGAATAAATGCAATGAGAAAAACAAACAGAAATTAGAAGCACACGCATTACCTTGTGGCACTGCAGAAAAACGAAACGGAAACACTGTCACATAATACAATATGTCCTCACTTCGGACGAAAAACAAATAATAATAATAATAATAATAATAATAATAATAATAATAATAATAATAATAATAATAATAATAATAATAATAATAATAATAATAATAATAATAATGAACACAAGATAAGAACTAATGGGACGGAAAGTCCGTTTGCTTGTGCCAGAGTAGAAACAGAGAAAATATTGTGATTATAAAAATAATAATAATAACAAATAAAATAATAAATAATAAAATAATAAAACAATGGACGGACACTGGTCGTGCTGCAGAAATATAGGCTGCACCACTGTGCGCAGGAGCATTATAGAATTGAAAAATACAGTTTTAGCTTGTAACAGGACAGTGGTAGAGAAAGAGTGGGGTGGGGGGGAAGCTATGTGAGGGGGGGAGGAAAGAGATGAGAAGTCTGGAGTGTGCGACGGTCGTTAAGAATGGCATCAGCTAAAGGGGATAAGGACAGGGCTTCGGTGATGATAGGATTGTGATTAATGGTACATTTGGTGAGATAGTTGAGGCGTAGAGAGTGAAGGTGACCAAGGATAGTGGGGAAAGAATGAAGTGTTTGAAAGTTAGCAGAGGGAGAGAGCATGTCTGTCAAGTTTCAAGAGCTGAATATACTGTCGAACATGAGCAGTCAACCAAGTCAGGGAGGCATAGGCGACGACAGGGCGGATAAAGGATGTGTATATATGGATAATATGGGAGGGTCGAAGACCCCAGTTATGCCCAGTGAGCGAACGAAGGGCACGGAAGCGAGAAAATGCCTTTTTATAGATATTATCAAGATTATGGTTCCATTGGAGGTTATTTTGAAAGGTAATGCCTAAATATTTTAATAGATTAGTCTCCGCAAGGGGTGTATTGTACATAGTAGAACTCGATGCCGGGGGCGGCAAAGACGGGATTTTTTACGGAAAACTATAAATTGAGTTTTAACAGGATTAACGGACAAATGCCAGGATTGAAGCCAGGTTTCGAGAGTAGTGAGGTAGGCTTGGAGTTGAGTAGTTAATGTGTTAGTCGTGGTGGAAAGGGCAAGAATAGCTAGATCATCTGCATATTGATACAGGCGGAGGGGAGGATCAGGATGGGGAATATCATGAGTGAAAAGGATATACAGCAAAGGTGAAAGTGGAGAACCTTGTTGAACTCCGGAAGTCATAGGGAAAATATAAGAGGAGGTGCCATGAATTAAGATACGAGCTGTACGGGAGCGAAGATAGTGATAAATAAAACGAATAAGAGTAAGAGGAAGCGGTAAATGGCGCAATTTAAACAGTAAGCCGGAGTGCCACACAGTATCAAAAGCTCTATGGACATCAAGACACACCAGTGCAGCAGTTTTCCGGGGGCGTAGAAATGAATTTAGGGATGACGTATCTATACAAATAAAATTGTTCGTGTCTGTTTGTTTGTCTGTCTGTTTGTTCCACCATCACGTCGAAACGGCTGGATAGATCTCAACCAAATTTCATATTTAGAGTATACTCATCCCGGGGAAGGTTTCGATATGCATATCATTTTAAAATCTTTGAATACACGGGGGGTTTATAGGAAAACCAGAATGGTTTTTCCACCATCACGCCGAAACGGCTGGATAGATCTCAACCAAACTTCACATTTAGAGTATACTCCTCCCGGGGAAGGTTTCGATATGCATATCATTTTAAAATCTTTGAATACACGGGAGGTTTATAGGAAAATCAGAATGGTTTTTCCACCATCACGTCGAAACGGCTGGATAGATCTCAACCAAATTTCATATTTAGAGTATACTCATCCCGGGGAAGGTTTCGATATGCATATCATTTTAAAATCTTTGAATACACGGGGGGTTTATAGGAAAACCAGAATGGTTTTTCCACCATCACGTCGAAACGGCTGGATAGAACTCAACCACATTTCATATTTAGAGTAAACTCAACTCGGGGAAGGTTTGATATGCATATCATATTAAAATCTTTGAGTACACGGGGGGTTTATAGGAAAACCAGAATGGTTTTTCCTCCATCACGTCGAAACGGCTGGATAGATCTCAACCAAATTTCATATTTAGAGTATACTCATCCCGGGGAAGGTTTCGATATGCATATCATTTTAAAATCTTTGAATACACGGGGGGTTTAGAGGAAAACCAGAATGGTTTTTCCACCATCACGCCGAAACGGCTGGATAGATCTCAACCAAACTTCATATTTAGAGCATACTCCTCCCGGGGAAGGTATCGATATGCATATCATTTTAAAATCTTTGAATACATGGGGGGTTTATAGGAAAACCAGAATGGTTTTTCCACCATCACGTCGAAACGGCTCGATAGATCTCAACCAAATTTCATATTTCGAGTATACTCATCCCGGGGAAGGTTTCGATATGCATATCATTTTAAAATCTTTGAATACGCGGGGTGTTTATAGGAAAACCAGAATGGTTTTTCCACCATCACGTCGAAACGGCTGGATAGATCTCAACCAAACTTCATATTTAGAGTATACTCCTCCCGGGGAAGGTTTCGATATGCATATCATTTTAAAATCTTTGAATACACGAGGGGTTTATAGGAAAACCAGAATGGTTTTTCCACCATCACGTCGAAACGGCTCGATAGATCTCAACCAAATTTCATATTTGGAGTATACTTATCCCGGGGAAGGTTTCGATATGCATATCATTTTAAAATCTTCGAATACACGGGAGGTTTATAGGAAAACCAGAATGGTTTTTCCACCATCACGTCGAAACGGCTGGATAGATCTCAACCAAATTTCATATTTAGAGTATACTCATCCCGGGGAAGGTTTCGATATGCATATCATTTTAAAATCTTTGAATACACGGGGGGTTTATAGGAAAACCAGAATGGTTTTTCCACCATCACGTCGAAACGGCTGGATAGAACTCAACCAAATTTCATATTTAGAGTAAACTCAACCCGGGGAAGGTTTGATATGCATATCATATTAAAATCTTTGAGTACACGGGGGTTTATAGGAAAACCAGAATGGTTTTTCCACCATCACGTCGAAACGGCTGGATAGATCTCAACCAAATTTCATATTTAGAGTATACTCATCCCGGGGAAGGTTTCGATATGCATATCATTTTAAAATCTTTGAATACACGGGGGGTTTAGAGGAAAACCAGAATGGTTTTTCCACCATCACGCCGAAACGGCTGGATAGATCTCAACCAAACTTCATATTTAGAGCATACTCCTCCCGGGGAAGGTTTCGATATGCATATCATTTTAAAATCTTTGAATACACGGGGGGTTTATAGGAAAACCAGAATGGTTTTTCCACCATGACGTCGAAACGCCTGGATAGATCTCATCCAAATTTCATATTTAGAGTATACTCATTCCGGGGAAGGTTTCGATATGCATATCATTTTAAAATCTTTGAATACGCGGGGTGTTTATAGGAAAACCAGAATGGTTTTTCCACCATCACGTCGAAACGGCTGAATAGATCTCAACCAAACTTCATATTTAGAGTATACTCCTCCCGGGGAAGGTTTCGATATGCATATCATTTTAAAATATTTGAATACACGGGGGGTTTATAGGAAAACCAGAATGGTTTTTCCACCATCACGTCGAAACGGCTGGATAGATCTCAACCAAATTTCATATTTGGAGTATACGTATCCCGGGGAAGGTTTTGATATGCATATCATTTTAAAATCTTTGAATACACGGGGGGTTTATAGGAAAACTAGAATGGTTTTTCCACCATCACGTCGAAACGGCTGGATAGATCTCAACCAAACTTCATATTTAGAGTATACTCCTCCCGGGGAAGGTTTCGATATGCATATCATTTTAAAATATTTGAATACACGGGGGGGTTTATAGGAAAACCAGAATGGTTTTTCCACCATAACGTCGAAACGGCTCGATAGATCTCAACTAAACTTCATATTTAGAGTATACTCATCCCGGGGAAGGTTCAATATGCATATCATTTTAAAATCTTTGAATAGACGGGGTGTTTATAGGAAAACCAGAATGGTTTTCCTCCATTTTCTCTTATACTATTGATTTTCTGTAAACTTCGTTCACCGTACGTGAAACGTCTCTTCATTATAAACAACTTTCGTTATGTTCATAATTTACCTTACTCTTTACATGACGGAGAAATTTACAATTTTCTGCTGGTACCATGCTCTGCATTGAGTGACCGACAGACCGACAACGAACTTACAGGTTACCATGGCAACGTCTCTGACTGCATGCCAGCAGGTAAGTAACGTATTGCCATTTTCCTCATTATGCTTTTAAATTCGTGGTTGTTCCTTGGGTAGAAGGCAAGAGAGGCGTCAATCGGCCTATCTGCGGGATATTGGCGGAATATCGTTGGATGTTATAACCGCCTTCGAATAGATTAAGTAATAACACCATTAGTCATCTTCTTATTATTTGTTTACCTAGAAATCAATGGACCTAAATTTCTCCTCTCTTACCGTTTTATTATATCCATAACTCACACTAGCATGAGGGGCATTTGATTTTCCAATACATTAACTTGGCATTTACATATTTGTCGTTATCCGGCTGTCCTCAGTTATAATCCATTTTCTACTACTTTCAACTTTCTTAACTGTATTATTTTCTTCCTTAATTACGCCTTATGTACGCGAGTGCTACAAACTACTGGATGTATTTCCACCAATACTCATATTTAGAATACACCGGTCCTTGATAGGTTTTAGGGCAAATATTGTTTCTAAGTCCCTGAACTGACTGGGGGTTTATACGAAACCGTAACAGTGATTTTGCACTTCCACAAAATATACACAACCAACGTTAATTTAAATCTACCTGCCTTGGTAGAAATTAATTTCTAAACCTTTTTTCTCATGTGCATCATTTCGATACGAGGATTAATAAGGGAGATATCATTAACGGACCGTTTTTTTTGTACAAGTCCCATCGGACTTAACTCACGAGCGGGTGCGTGTAAAGCGTATTCCTTACAACTTGAAAACTACTGAAGACATTCGAACCAAAATTCATATTTAGCATCCACCTGTCCAAAGGTAGGTTTTGAACGTAAATAACATTTCATGTTCCGGAATGGACTGGCGGTTTATAGGGAACCGAAATGGTGATTTTATTCTTCCACAATATATACAGAACAAAACCAACCTGACTGGAAATCGACCAAACGTGATGGAATTCCACCTCTAAACCTTTTTTTTTTCATGTGCATTTTTTCGTCAGGAGGAGATATCGTCAGGGAGATATCATGAATAGTCACTTTTGCAGGTTAAGTCCAGCGGACATAGCCAAAAAGGTGTTTTACATGGAGCAAATTCCTTATCTATATAAATCAAATCGTAACGACTGTGTGCCTCTACACTGACTATTTTGGCGAAATTTTCGTACAGCTTTCCGTTTAAGGGGTAATAATGACCATCTGAATAATTTTTAGTTTAGTTTCCTGAAAGTCCTAATTTTTACCCGCCTCGCCCAAAATCCAGATTGCGGCATAATCTGCCAGAAGAAAAAGAAGATAATTGAAATTTGACAAAATTATACGTTTTAGCCTGTAACGAACGGAAAACATCCAAGATCATTAAAGTTTTCACTTTTTATCCCCGAAGAATATCGAAATATGCAGGCAATTTTAATGATGGTGCAGACCATCGGAAATTCCTATCACATAACAGATTGCACAATCTCCGTTCAATTTGGAATGATCTACAACCTTGGTCTTACGACTTTTTGCCGTATCTGTATCCCTTTTACGCTTGATTTTTCTCTATTAATCGATGTTAAGTCAATTTGGAATTTTCACATGCATAATTCATACCTTCGATTACTTATATGAAATACAGAATCATCAAACTCTTCACGAAAATTGGCCCATCCAGTAGCCATATATGAGCCAAATGCTATGTATGTAGCTATCACATAATTATCCGAAAAGTAATGTAATGTGAGATAATCTTACAAGAACGTTACCCTGTTCCACGTTTCTAACTCAATCTGACCCAAGAATAGATGACATATCATAGGACCAGCCATTTAGGCCACTAAATCCGGCGTGTCTTATGGTATAATCCTTTGTCGATATGACGTACCTTTAGTAGCAGTTAATCTGTAAATGAAGGTCTTCAATATTGTAAACACGCATATACTTTCGTATGTCGATCTATATATATTCACTGATGTCGATTTGTAGCGATCGAGAAAGGGTGGGTCTGCTATTGTAATCAGTACTCCCCACACCGACTTTGACTGGCAGTATGAAAGGGTTCCTTCTCCAACTCCTGTGTAACTGTCATTAGTAAGGAAGGTCTACAATATTGTAATGAATAGTTCACTTCTCGATTTGACTTGCAGAAGGCAAGTGAGCATGCAGTTTTGTTTAAAACTCCCCTACCCGATTGTGTTTGGCAGTAGGCAAGGGTGCCCGCCATTATAAAGAAATGTCCTCATCTAAAATGTGACTGGCATTTGGCATAGTGGCCTGCTATTTTGATGGAAACTCACCAACTTGGTGTGACTGGCAGTAAGCTGGCTGGAAGTAGGAAAATGGGCCTGGCATTATAATGATAACTGCACAACTCAATTTCGAGTGATAGTAGGGTAATTGCCTGCCATTATAATAGAAACTCCTCAACTGTAATCTGTCTGGAAGTAGGAAGGGGGCTGCCATTTTAACGAAAACTCCCCAAATCGATTCTGTCCGCATAGTAGGCAATGGGGCCTGCAATTATAATGTAAACTTCCCAACTCGATTGTGAATGGCAGTAGGCAAGTGAGCCTGCCGTTATATCACAAATCCATAACAAACACTTTACATTGGAAACAACGTACGGGACCTCCCCATGCTCTTTCTCGGATAACGCTAAGAGACATGCAATTTTAAAACAATCTTATTTACTGCATGCACACTATTTACTTCGATATTCGAATACAATGTAGAATACCGTAGCGAAGCACGGGTACATTCGCTAGTATGAAATAAATGATCCTGGGTTGAGAAATTTGATCGGAATCCGGCTTGGGAGATAGGAAGGAGGTTGAGAGAAGTAAGATAACGAGATATGCGACGTGATAAGAGAGCTTCTAAAATCTTAAATAAGACGGGTAAAAGACTAATAGGCCTATAGGAAGAAACATCGGAAGGAGGTTTGCCAGGCTTGAGGAAGAGAAGTACGTTAGCTCGACCCCAATGAGAAGGATAAATACCTGTATAGAGCATAGTAGTATAGACTGAACTAAGGAGATCGAAGAGAACGGGTGGAGCTTCACGGATGTGACGGTAGGTTATGGAATCAGATCCGGGGGCAGTATTTTTCCGATGTTTAAGGAAAGTGCGGATTTCATGAGGCGTAATAGGGGAATTGAAACTGCTCTTGAAGGAGAGGTGAAGAAAGTATTGTCAGTGCTGCATTTAATGTTATAGTCACTAATAAATATGAGGGCTGCGACAGGTATATCTTCAGTAGGCTTTCCGTGAAGCAGGCTGAATCATTTATGACATTTTTTGACCTTCGATACGTTGTGTACTATATATCCTCCTAGATAATAAATAAAACACTCCTTAGCAAGACTGTGGCTATCAACATTAAGTACCTACCTACAGTAGGTCTAAATTGTTCTCCCAGTCCAGTAAGAGGTCATCCATATTCTTAGTGAAGTCTAGTGCTTGTCTTATTTTATTTTGTGCTTGTTATACTTCAGGCTTATTTGTCTCTTCTGTCTTTTTAGCCAGTGTTCTCATTAATTGACGAATGATGTCAATGTCAGATCAAATGTGGGATCACAATTACTACCCGATGGCAGAGCAAGTTTTATTGGGATGTAAATAGACTGAAAGATGTGTAAATTCAGAAAATCTATTGTTGAAGGGTGATCGTCACAACGTACCGTACTAAGCATAGTATACCAAAGTGCCGTTCTAGTTGATCTTGACTAAATTTGGCTGTGAGCACATATCGGAATCCATAAATACTCGGACACCTGTGTGGTGCTCTCAGTTGTTATTCTTAGGGATTCAAGAGTTCTTTCTGAAGCAAAATTATTATATTCACACTGAGGTTATTTCTCCATTTTATTAATGTTTCATGCCCTGTTTAATCTTTATAAAGAGCCTCTGCTGGTGTAGAAGTATTTAATACACCTACGAGTGTTAGGATATTTAATTCCCTAATGAACGTTTCTGTCAGTTCTCTGTCTTCAAATCCCTCTGAGTTTATCTGCCTAAAACTCTTTATACCGTTTGCAACAGAATTACTAAATAACTGAAAATCAAGTCTCACGTTCATGCGCTGAAATGAAGTGGAGCCTGTATGTGCAGACGTTAGCTTGTGGCAAACTTTCAAACCTGCAAATTTATGGTAGTTGTCCATTTCAAAACCTGTCCATAAAATTTAAAGTGCACAACTTCATTATTGTAACAGACTTGCCTTTTGCTGTGGAAATTACGTTTGATGAACTTAATGAACTCCTACTAGATTCAAAAGGATTAGAAATAGACCACATGACCTTCCTTTCTTTTCCATTTATTCCTAAACATTTCCACACCTTTTGATTAGACTGACTTAGGTGTGAGGTGAAACCAATAATTCTGGCGCCAATTTGCTCCAATTTTAAGACCACCTGGATTAAAATTTGTGACAAAACATCACCAGGTGTGGAATTTTGGTTTGCGCACACAACGACCGGTTGAACCCAATTAAGCAATAGGGGGCTCAAAGATGAACTCTAACGCATGATTTGAGTGTTTATTTTCCCCGTGTTCTTGGGTGTATTCTCCTTAATGTACGAATCCATCAACTTTTAATGACTTGGTATTAAACTGATCCTCTTCTCTTAGTTTTACTTCGTAAAATATGAGAATTCTCGTACGATTATTTTCACTCTTCTCATCGCAGAAATAGTTCTTGATAGAACTGGTGGCATGGGTGTTCATCCCGTAAGAGAACTTGAGGCCTTTAACTAATTTTCGGAGATGAGCCTCATCCCTTTCTTATTATAATAATTTTTTTGGCATGGTGTCAATAATCATCTTTCACTTTCTGCTTAATGTCGACTCACTGAAATAATTTGTAATTTGGAATCTCTTAGTTGATTTTCTAGCAACAAAATCTTAGCATTATTTTCAATTTATTACGGATAGTTATTGCATTACGTCCCTGTCTCTTTGCATTTTTGTAAGTGAACTTATTGTCCTTTTAGCTGTGTCTGAACCTACTTCATTTCTTTCAGCACTCTCAGAAAAAGCATCGACATTTAAATTGGGGTGAGGCCTGTGTGATTTGTTTCTTGAACTTTCCTCCGTCTTCGGATGCTGTCTTTTATGGTGTGATTTTAGTTTCTTTAATTGTTTTGTGAGATATAGTGGCAAATTGGGGCATATATGAGGTACAACGCCAGTTTTCAGCTTCCATCTATCTCTAGGAATTTCTACCTGTTCGCCTTATATTAAAAATGAGTCTCATTTAATTACAAATTCCTTAGCAAGATTTTTGTATTTTCTGGGAACCGCCTTTTCCCATTTTGAAAATTTTGCTTCATTTTTAGTTGGTTTGAAGAAGTGTTTACCTTTCGTAGTTTTCTAGCCAGACTTACAAATTGGAACGAAGCAAGCAGGCATTATTTCCTCCTCAGTATGTTTGTAAGTTTTATAAGCTCAGCACTATGTTTACACTAAATACAGTAAATGAATGCATAAATAAATCAAACGCTCTTCACTTTCACGTAACAATAATGCACGACACTTAAGTTTATGTCTTAAACAGAACAACACTACCGAATATAAACATATTACAGCTACAGATACCAACCTTCAGATAGTAACGGTGTTGCCCCTAACGGACGATTCATCACAGTCCCTATAGGCTCCGTGCGCTGATGGGAGAAATGCACCGCTGCGCTGCGAATGGTCAACATTGTAAGTTAATGCGTTTCAACCACCGCCGTCTCGATCAGAATAATTGAGTGAGTACTTGCGTCGTATATTTTTATATACGTACTTAACTTCCCGCAACCGTGACAAATTCTAGACCTTCAAAACATTCTCCACTCTACTTTGGCGTTCGACCGCAGCGCATGACCTTGAATGTGCCGCGCTGATCACCAGGAGCTGGCGGCTTTCTACTACAAATCTATTCGTCTGCGACTTCTAGTTATTTTTGATCTTCGTATATTAGTTGATAGTGTTGTGACTTTGTGCATACAGAATGTGGTGTCGTGTCTTTGTGCCTATCAAAGTGTGAAACTGACCTCCAATATTCATAAACATTGTACATCTTTTTACGGCTGATGATGACCTGGACTAAGGTCGAAACCGGTCCCATTTAAATAGGAATGTGATTACTGCATTTCCTTCTTTTAAGTATTGAATAGGTTGAACCTCCTTTTCAATTATTTAATTTTTAACACTTCACTAAGACTGGCTGACACTGCCTAATAATAATCTATCTGTAGTGGCGCCAAGCAGCAGGAGTAGTAGGGGTAGAGTGCATTGAACTTGCTTTTCTCCGATTACCGAGCGGTCACCCATCAAACCCGTCCGACTACAGAGCTGACCATTCCCACACGAAAAGAGTTCAAAACGTCCGATTACTGGAAATGTCGGACTATTGAAGTCCGATTAGCGAGCGCTTACTGCCGTAGTTCTGCGAATGAAAGAAAGGCTAAAACTTTAAGTAAGTAAAGTCAATGGCTGATATGTAATGCATACTCATACGTTACGAAGAAAACCGTAGACAAGGATTATTATTATTATTATTATTATTATTATTATTATTATTATTATCCATAATTCGTGATTTTACTTTTCCTTTCTTTACTGAAAACGAGACACTGATATTAGCTGAATGAAAGCCTTCTGACCCCAACTTGGCAGGTTCGATCCTGTCTCAGTCCGGTGGTGTTTGAAGATGCTCAAATACGTCAGCCTCGTATCGGTAGATTTACCGACGCGTAAAAGAACTCATGCGGGACTAAACTCCGACACCCCGGCGTCTCCGAAAATCGTAGAAGTTGGTCTCTTCAGTCAGTCAATCAATCAATCTGCATTTAGGGCAGTCGCCCAGGTGGCAGATTCCCTATCAGTTGTTTTCCTAGACTTTTCTTAAATGATTGCAAAGAAACTGGAAATTTATTGAACATCTACCTTGGTAAGTTATTCCAATCCCTAACTCCCCTTCCTATAAACGAATATTTGCTTCAATTTGTCTACTTGAATTCCAGCTTTATCTTCATATTGTGATCTTTCCTACTTTTAAAGACAACACTTAAACGTATTCGTCTACTGCTGTCATTCCACGCAATCTCTCCACTGACAGCTCGTAACATACCATTTAGTCGAGCAGCTCGTCTCCTTTCTCCCAATTCTTCCCTGCCCAAACTTTGCAACAACTTTATTGTTGGAAATCACCCAGAACAAATCGAGCTGCTTTCTTTTCGATTTTTTTTTCCAGTTCTTGAAGGGACGTAAGCCAAAAAAATTATTATTAGACTGTGGTATGAAATCAAGCATAGTATTTAGGGAGACCTACTGTTTGTATTTAAAATAGCACATGGCGATCATTTACGGCTATTTGAAAGTTCTTTGCCGAGTTTATTTGCCAATTTTCTTTCTTTCTTTCTTTCTTTCTTCTAACATCTGCGACCACTGCACGGGTTATCCACGAAACAAAATAGTCTGCGATATTGGTTTGTGCTGTGGTTCATGATCGGGTTTTCATATTTTTATTGTCTTAAGAATAAATATAATGCTAACATGTTAAATAATCGATGCAAAATATGACAACCTTGCTCTTGACAGCGCTGACTTGCCTTTAGAACGAACGCACCCCTTGTGTCCAGAGGAAAAAACCGACTGAAAACCCTCATGATCACTAGGGCGTGCCAAGTTTTGGGATCAGAAGCTGCCGCATGGGTATACGTTCAGCGTCAGGAGTATACAAGAGGAAAGCTATTTCAGGGCGAGCTAAACTAAGACACTACAATAAAGTGATCAAAACAGAGTGTCTGTATGCTAGTGAATGCCTCCGAAAGACAGGCATGTCGGAACTAAGAAAAGCCAAAACGTTTGAGAGGAAGATCCTTCACGAGATAATGGGTCTAAAAATCGTGGATGGTCAGTACCGTATAAGTTACGAGGAAGGGGAGAAATGTACCAGGAAAGTGAAAGACTGATTGAGTCAATGAAGAAAAGAAGACTCAGATTTTATGGACATCTGTTGAGAATGGACGAGAAGAGGCTGACAAAACAGATTTTTAAAACATTTGACAGTAGACGTCAGGTTTGCGACAAATGGTTCAGGGAGGTAAGCAAGGATTTTAAGCAGTCTGGATTAAATCGGGAAGACATCCTAAATCGAACAGAGTATAGATGAGTGATCGACAACTTCAGAGGCTTCCATGACGAACTGAAAATGAACAGGGGATGGACAGAGGAAAGAAGACAGGCTGCCAGAGAATGAATGTAAAGATTTTGGGCTGTAAAGAAGGCTTCCAGTAATATGAGATTGTTGCTTGACGTGGTCTGAAATGGCCGTAGACGAATATAATAGTAATAATAATAATAATAATAATAATAATAATAATAATAATAATAATAATAATAATAATAATAATAATAATAATAATAATAATAATAATAATAATAATAATAATAATAATACCGGGAGGTACACCTCAACCCCGCACATTCAAAATTAGCGCCTTAATGAACTCCTCTACCGACAAAAATGTGAAACTACTACATATGCTACTACATAAAGATAAGACTTTAAACAGAAGATGTCACTACCGAAGTATTAAGTAATTGTGTTATTCTGAAGTTGCCTAAACTGACTGGTTTTATTTGCTGTGTGTTTGTTTACATCAAGAAATTTGGACTTTTTCCACAGATGTCACTACCAAAACACTATAGTTATGCACTCAGGTGCAAGGTAGTGTTATTGAAAGAAATTTTGTGTTTATAGGTTTAATTTTCAGCCTATCACAGGCTTCTTGTCCGGTTTTGAATGTAACTTTTGGGTTCTGCCAATAAAAATAAGAGGGTGTGTCCGGATTAGCCCTGAATTCTCTCGAACCTTCCCTGAGGGTATATAAGTTGCGGCTTTTCGAGTTTCCTTGCCTAATGATCGTCGCCTTTCTGAGTGTGTGTGTTAAGGCAGGACATCTACATCTCTTCGGCCGGCAGAACATCTACCGGGTAATGGCCACGTAAATTCAATCTTTCTTGCTGTTTCCGCATACTTATCCGAGGGGAAGGTCCGAATTTCTAACTATGTAACCGTGTTAATGTAAACTTCTTCCTTTTCATGTAAAATTCCATAAAGTCTTTAACTGTAAATCGGGGATAGAGAGTGAGTTACCCGTTCGAGCTCCCCTTCATCTTGGTTTGAGGTGACTTCGATTTCGCAACTGTTTTCTCTTCTGTAATATATTAAAGTTATTTCCATGCGACCCACATCAGTAGCTTGGGACTAGCCCCAGTTTCATCGGCCGAGAGCCCTGTAGGTTTTTAATATTTCATTATCTGGGAGCACAGTGTACGCCTCCATTCTGGTTGTGTTCGGGCCATTTATTTAACCTGTTCTTTTTCCGCAAGGGCCCAGTAGGTTGGGTACTAGATGCCCCTGTGTAAAACTATTTCCATTTGTAATTCGTGCCTTATGAGGCCAGAGTGTGTAAGATTGCGATGTGATATTGTCTTGAGTAGAAAGAAAGAAATCGAGAGCATGTAAGCTCTTTTCAAAGTTTTGTAATAGTAAAGGGTGCCTCTGGAAGGCTAGATATTGAAATTTTGGGAGCAAGTGCTCTTAAATTAGGGGATTTCTGCCCTTGCCTAATTTATTCCTCATTTGTGAATTTCGTAAACTTGAGCTCGTAGCTCAGAAATTGTAAATTGAGGGCTTGAAGCCCAAAATTGTTAAATTCACTATTCTGGGGTGTTCCACCCTTGTTTGGCATTGTACCTGAGATATAATTGTTATTGTCACCTAGTGAAAATTTGTTAAATTTGTTGTTTTGAAGAAATACAACCTTCAGTTCAACTTTTAAATTAATTTTGATATTTTAGATAGACCCATTCCTCCAGCACCTTCTTTCACCTCTCTGCGATCCACCAAACCACGGTAATAATAATAATAATAATAATAATAATAATAATAATAATAATAATAATAATAATAATAATAATAATAATAATAATAACCCGTGCGGGGATTTACCGGTTACCTCCATCGGGCGCGTCCCATTGGAATTTGGGAAGCTCGCTGGCTCTGCCGCCAGCAGAGTCAGAGGGTAGTAGGGAAATAAAATACCACCGTGAAAAAAAACTGGTCCCTTGCCAGGGTTACGGCGAAGACTGGTAACTGACCAGAAGCCAGAAAACATCTTGAGGCAACCTCTAGGGCTAACAACCCTAGTTGTAAAAGGATGGGTACCCGTCCAAAGCAAAGTCAAGTCAAAAAGCATGACGGCACAACATTTCAAGAAACATACCCCAGGGGATAAATCTTCGGATAAATCCCTCGTCGTGAACGCCACGGCGCACGAGTTTCGCTCGGATTCTGGGGTTGACTCGACATCATGCAAGAGACGAGTCGGAGCGTCTCGGTGTACCCCGAAGAGTCAAAAACTCAGGCCAAAATCTAAAACCTTTCTAGCAACTTTCAACATAAATTCACTTACACAAACTGGCAAGCTGAAAACCCACACCAAAGCTCTTCACAAAAATCAGATATCTATAATGGCCCTACAGGAAACAAGGTACCCAGATGAAGAGATTTTTGAATCCGAAGGCTACCGATTTTTCAAGAGCAAAGCGCAAAGAGCTATCCTCAACGGAGCTGTGATGCTTGGAACCGCGTTTGCTGTTAGAACCAAGATCCTTAAATCGGTTGCAAATTTCGAACCTGTGAATGACAGATTGTCTATACTCACAATTAAATGCGGGAACAAAACCTACGCCTTAGTTAACGCACATGCTCCTACAAACGATAAGAACAAGTCTGATCCAGACGAAGTTGATAATTTCTGGGACCTACTGGATGAAAAATTAAACAAAACCCCCAAACACCATGTCAAGCTTCTTTTGGGTGACTTCAATGCCCAACTAGGTCGTGAACAGAAGTACAAGAAAGTTATAGGAAATTACCCTGCTCACAAAAGAACCAATCCCAACGGCAAAAGACTGGTGTCCACTTGCGAAAATCACAACCTGCAGGTTGACTTGGCGTTCTCCAGTCCAAACTCTCGGAGAGTTCCAAATTGATCATGTTGCAATCTCCAGGAGAAACAGCCCTGACATTATGAATGTCAAGGTAAAGAAAGGCATCAATGTGGCCTCAGATCACTATATGTCTCTTATCAAATTCAAACCATTTCCCGCAAACACAAGGAAGACAACCAAACAGATCATACGCTTCGACAATGATAAACTTCGGCAAAGGGTTGAGGAGTTCCAGGAGAAGGCTAGACCAAATGACTGTGACTTTAACAACGCAAAAAGTCTCCTTGTTGAGGCCGCCAAAGACGTTGCAGAAATCAAGAGAAGCAAAAAGCATGCGTGGTGGAAAGGTACCTGCGAATCAGTCCTCCAAGAAAGACTCAATGCGTGGAAACAGTACTACTCTACGAAATCAGAAAATGATTGGGAAACCTACAAAACCCAACGTGCCCAAGCAGCTAGGGTGTTCAGAACTGAGAAACGTAAATACGAAAAATCTCTCATTGAAAAGATAGAACAAAACTTTAGGAAGAATGAAAGCAGAGAGTACTACAGGGCCTTCAAACGCAAACTCACCGGCTATAAACCACCATCTCTATGCTTTGAGCGAGAGGACGGCACACTGGCGACGTCAAATGAAGAAAATTGCAGCATTCTGGCAGACTACTTCAAGAATTTACTTAATTGCTCTTAACCGCAAAGCAACATTGAGACCAAGGGACCCTTACTCAGGTACCCATATTCCAGACCACCCGACAGAGATGAAATAAAGCGCCACATTGCCCGTCTCAAAAATAACAAAGCGCCGGGGGGAAGACTCAGTAGTAGCAGAACTATGGAAATATGCCCCAGAGGAATCACTTGATATCTTGCAAAAGCAAATAGAAGAAATTTGGAACAAGGAGACCCTACCCGAAGATTGGAAAATAGCTTTGATCCATCCATTACACAAAAAAGGCAGCATGAAGAACATCAACAACTACAGAGGAATATCTTTGCTACCCGTGACTTACAAAATTCTATCACTTGCCATCGTGGAGCGTTTGGAAGCACAAGTCGAACATCAAATAGGTGAATACCAAGGAGGGTTCAGAAAAGGTCGCTCAACAGCCGAACAGATCCAAAAACTCAAAACGATCATCAGATATTTTACACTAAAGTCCAAGCAGTATGTGTTCGTATTTGTGGACTTTAAGAAAGCGTACGACTCCATTGACCGGGAAGTCCTCCTAAACATCTTAAATGAATTTGGAGTTGATTTGAAACTGCTGGCATTAATTAGTGCCACCCTGACCGATACACAATCCAAGGTGAAGTTCCACGGATGTCTCTCGCATTCCTTTGACATCAAAACAGGAGCCCGACAAGGCGATGGGCTATCCCCGATACTCTTCAACTGTGTTCTTGAAAAGATCATCAGAACCTGGCGGGTGAGATTACAGGAAACCAACTACAGTGCGTTGAGAATAGGAACCAAATGCAAGGGGATCGCGACAGACTGCTTAGCATTTGCCGATGATGTTGCTGTTCTCTCAAATGACATAGAAACCGCTAGAGCCCAAGTAAAAATTTTAAAGGAAATTGCCGAACAAACTGGTTTGCAGATATCGTTTGAGAAAACAGAAGTAATGACTAACATCAAAGAGTCTCCACCAAAACTCCATACAAAATACGGGGACATCACCCGAGTAGACAAATTCAAATACCTAGGTGAGATCATCATGAAAAATGGACTGGACAAAGAAGCACTTCAGGAGCGAGTACGCAAACTGGAAATAGCCTACCAAACATCCCGCACAATCTACAACAAAAAATGCCTTTCCCAAAACACCAAGATTCGTCACTATGAAACAGTACTGAAGCCAGTAGTTCTATATGCAGCCGAAACCCTGTCTCTAAATGCCAACAAAGGACTCCTTGAAGAACTGGAGAAAAGAGAACGCAAAATTGAGAGAGGAATCTTGGGATCAAAGTACAGAAATGGAATCCATCAAAAGAGATCCAACAAGGATGTCTACAGCAAAATAGAGAAAATTACCGACACAATCAGAAAAAGACGGGCACGATTTTACGGTCATCTGAAAAGAATGGACGGAAGAAAGTTAACTAAAGAAATCTTTCACTTTTTTGATTCAAACCCCAAAACCACAATTCCCTGGTTTAGAAATACCAAAGAAGACCTGCAAATGCTACATATCTCAACTGAAGACGCCCTTAACAGAGATCTCTTCCGCAAGAAGATATTGACGAACGGGCTAAACCGAGACGAGCAACTGAAGAGAAGACACGGTGCCCCTTGGACAGAGGAGCGTAAGCAGGCCCACTCACAAAGAATGAGGGAAATTTGGGCTCTAAAGAAGGCCAAGTTCAGTGTCAAATGCAACAAGACTTAACGTGGTCCTTGATGGTCCCAGCAAATTATATAATAATAATAATAATAATAATAATAATAATAATAATAATAATAATAATAATAATAATAATAATAATAATAATAATAATATAATGCAAAACGCAGGATCATGTGTGGTGCTAGTGCATCATATATCCATCTATAAGAGGGAACTGTGCTTCATTAGCGGTTTCCTGGCAGTGTTTGTCACACTGTGGCATATCTTGAGTGTGTGTTGGTGTTGTCTGGTGAATTTGTGATCATTTGATACTGGTTTTTACCATAATTCTTCTGTGTCTTTTATGCCATAAGTGATAGTCATCTTGTTTTGTCTCAATCTATAGATGACACCACTAAGAGAGACACTCGATATATTTACTTACTGTATTTGCCTTGGCCCTAAGTGCCAGCCATTTCGTTCTACTTGCTATCAATGTCATGGAAACCATAACAAAGATGGGCACTCTGCATGCTCTCACCGGCATTGCTTAGGAATTAGAGTCTACACTTGTTGGTGCCATTACCAATGGACGTATTTTGGTTGGATAAATATTATTACCTTAATCCTTTATAACGTGCTCCGAATTTTTCTACTGTTTTATGGATTCTACGTTTACTACGCTGCATATGCCACTACTAACCTGCCTGTGCTCTCTTCGCCCGTCCAGCTTCAACTGCTCGTGCTGCTTACCCTCCCTCTTTCCTTCCCCTACCGCTTCGCTGCGCATTGGGTACTGTATGCTCTCGTCCTTTCTGGACGCTTCTACTTGAATATAAATTGGCCTGCTCTGGGCTTGAGCAGCGAGTTGGGATGAACACGACGATTTGTGTGGAGGGAGGACTTGGTTTTATTTTGCTACCAGCTGGACTGTGTGCAATGTTTCTTTTAAAATGTGCTTTTGTATACCGTTGAAAAGCTACGACTGCTGGACGGGTGAGCGAAAACTTTAATTTATTTCATTTCCATGTTGTTCTTTGAACTTTCTTTTAATGCTGCACTTCCTTAATTTTCAAATTGCCGTTACTGGCTACCAATGACAGTTCATGTTGATAATAAGCTAACTGCAGCTATTGATAGTGGTACCTTACTTTGAAATTACATTACCATCTCACTCCGAACTTGGACTTTGTGATACGTCAAGTGATTGCTGCGATATGAACCATTGAAATTCAACTGTTTTCCCGAGCAAACGCATGAATAGAATCAATTGAACTATCACCTAGCTTCTGTTTGCTATTTTCGAATTTCATCGATACTGGCTGATCCTATTTTTCCAAATCCCTGTTGGCAGCCATTGGTACTGTTTTCTTTCACGTCCCTCCCCTTTCCCCACCTTCCTATTCCGCATCCCTTCCGCGCTTTTTTCTTCTACATGTATTATTGTACAGTGGCCCATATGTCTTTCAAATTTTAATGTTTTTTCGTGTTCATACGTATATTTCTGTTTTCGTTGTGTAGGACACTCCTCATGTAAAAGAGGTTGTATTATTATTGAAGGTTTCGAGTCTAGCTGTTCTCTTTGAAAAACAAATCAGAAAATTAATATGGTTGTCCCATCTGTTTTTTCTCTTTTGGAAGTCAGAACTAACTGACCTTTGGATGATTGTTGTTTTCTTTGGCTTGTAAAATGTTTCTTCTGGGTGTTTTTTGCTAATATATTGTTATTATAAAAAAACTATTTCTTCTTTGCCCTTTTTTTGTTGTCGTATGCTTTTCCTTGCCGTCAAATTTTGTACCTACCTCGGTTCCTCTGAATATATGGACTCAGTGAGAATGCTTCCATTATGCGCTCTGCTGAAAACCTTTCACCTTGAAAATTGAAAACTACCTGAGAACTTGTGCACGGACGGACTTGTATTTTTTTTTTTGGAGTGTTGTTACACCCCTTTTGCTACGCCATCACGTGCGTTGATTGGTACTGCGTCAGTTGGATTAGTATCCTGGTTTATGCCTTGTGTTTTTTTTGGTGCATTGTCTTACCATTCCCATTCTGGTGCATGGCGAGATCATATTCTGAGCGTACATACTTTACCTTAAATACGACACAAACCTACCCATACCTACACGTCACACACACACTCAGAAACCCCACAAATGGTAGCAGACCTTTTTCTCTCATTACTCCATTTCTTTTAGTAAATTTTCCATTATGGCATGCTTCTCTGATCATTTCCCTTTGGGTGACGACAATTCTTCTCCCCCTCCTACTTATCATAATCTTTCTTTGCCTAACCCTCCCGTCAATGACTTGATTTCTTTTTCTATTTCTACTCCTCCGAGTTCCTTCTCTTATCCTTCGACTCCTTCATCCACTAACCCGTTTTCTGATCACAAATCTTTCCCGTTTTCTCACCATCACAACATGGCTCCGGATCTAGGCCCCCATTCTTCTCCATCCACTCCCCAACTTAGTGCTGTTGACAGTTCCTTGAATGTTCATATTATCAAAGAATCTTTACTTCAGGTTCCGCAGTTAATAGCGACTGATCCTCGTAACCTTACTATGTGGCTTTTCTCTGTTCGTAAATTTCTCAATCTCAATTTAGCCTCTTTTCCTCAAATGCTTGGTTTGTTATCCGCTAAGACCACGGGTTTTTTTTTCTAAATTTTGGTTGGATAACATGTCTCATTTTTCCACCTGGTATGAGTTACGTAATGCTATTCATAATTATTTTTTGCCTTATGAGATACGTTTTAAACTCAGTACCGAGTTCATTCGTCGTCACCAACTTCCGACTGAATCCGCACATGATTATTTAGATTCTATCACTACTTATAGTGATGTACTAAATATTGCCCACAATGTTGCTGAATTAATTTCGATTGTTCAGTTTTATGCTACTCCCTCCTTTCGACAACTTTTTAATGCACTAAACCCTCCAACTTCTATGCTTCAATTATATAATCTGGCTCAATCTCATGCTTTGTCTGCACTTCTTATTATTCTTCCGTTCCACCACCGCCTATTCCGTCTTCCTTTTCCTCCACATCATCTTCTGCTCTGCGTCCTTCTAATGTTCGTTCCCCCATTGTCTGTTTTCGCTGTAAAGGACCGGGTCATATTTCTAAGTTTTGCACCACTCTGCCTGTGGGAAACGCCTTTCCCCCTCGCCGCTAGGCAGTCGGCGTATTCATGGGGAAAATCTGCCTTCCCACACTCTTCAGACACCTCGTCCTACCTCTGTGATTTCACCCATTCCCTTCACCTCTTCTTCCTTTTCGCCTTGTTCTACCTCTTTCCTACCTCCGACCTCTCATGTTCTCGTCACCGTTAATAACCTACCCTCTCTTGCTTTGTTAGATTCTGGTGCTGCTGTTTCTCTTATTAGTTTGTCATTTTTTCAATCTTTGCAATCTTTATGTCCCCAGCTCTCCTATTCTCCCTCTACTGTACGTTGTCTTTCTGCCTGCAATCAACCTTTAGACATCGTTGGTGCTATTTCTTTGAATATTAAGATGCAAGATTTTTCTTGGCCTTTTACTTTTTTGGTTGTTCAGACCTTATCATCACCTATTATTTTAGGTTTTGATTTTTTTTCCCATACTGGACTTATATTGGATTCGGTCAACTCTACGGTCTCCTTTCATTTTTCCTCTAAGTCTATTCCATTGGTTCATAGTTTTGACTTCCCTCTTTCTCATCCCTCTACATGTTTACCTATAAATTCTGTTCATTCTGACCGCGTTCAGTCCTTACTTGAAGAGTTTTCCGATGTCATTACCCCCACTTTGGGCACCGTTAAAAATTTTTCTGCTCACATTGATCTTACTGATCCTACCCCGGTTCGTTCTTCTCCTTATTTTTTGAGTCCCCCTCGCATGAAAATTTTGAATGCCTTAGTTGACCAAATGCTTCAAACTGAGACTATTATTCCATCATCTTCTAATTATGCCTCTCCCGCTTTCATCGTCGATAAACCCGATGGATCCTCTCGTTTTATAGTGGACTATAGAAAATTAAATTCTCGCATCCTCTATGATGCCTATCCCATGCCAAAATTGCAATCTGCTTTTCAACATTTTTCAAATGCTCAGTTTTTTACCATTTAAATTCGGCTTATAATCAAATTCCTTTAGATGACGTTAGTTCTCGCTATACGGCTTTTATTACCCCGAATGGACTATATCAATTCAAAAAAGTCCCTTTCGGTTTGAATCTTGGCTCACAAATTATGCAGCGGTTTGTGGATTCCTTGTTTGCTGATATAAAATATAAATACTTATTTCCTTTTATTGATGATATTCTTATTTATTCTTCAGATTTTGAAACCCATTTACTCCATGTTCGTGAAGTATTGACTCGCCTCCGCTCAATCGGCTTAACTGTCAACCCTTCTAAGGTGCTTATCGCCCAGACATCTATTAAATTTTTGGGTCACATCTTAAGTTCACAGGGGGTGGCTGTCGACCCTGAAAGAGTTTCTGCCATTCACAAAATACCTCCTCCTTCTAATCTTAAGCAATTACGTTCTTTTCTTGGGATGATTGGTTTTTATGCCAAATATATTCCTAATTTTTCTTTACGTTCCGAACCCCTCAATCTGCTTAAACGTAAAGGTATCAAATTTCATTGGTCTTCTCTTCAACAAACCGCCTTTGATACGTTAAAATCTAAGCTCTCTCAGGCCCCTCTTTTGCAAATCCCTGATTTTGATTTTAAATTTGAACTTTCCACTGACGCCTCCGATGTTGCCATAGGTGCTGTTCTCCAGCAGACGAAGAACGATCAAACTTTACCTGTTGCTTATTTCAGTCGTCTTCTTACCCCCGTTGAACGTAAATATTCTGTGTATGAAAGGGAGGCTTTAGCTCTCATTCTTTCCATTGAGCATTTTGCGGAGTACTTAGACCATCGCGAATTTTTAGTTAGTACTGATAACCAGGCCCTTTCTTGGTTATTACATAATGCCCCCAAAATTGGACGTACCGGTAGATGGTTGCTTCGCCTATCCCGTTTCAAATTTTCTCTTAAGTTCGTTTCCGGGTATCATAATTCTGTTGCTGACGCGCTATCTCGGCTTTTTGATGATACTTCATCTCATCTTTCTGAGCTTAATCAACTTCCTATCAACTCTGTTACTTCTATTTCTTCCCTTATCAATTTTCCCCTTTCCTTTCAATCATGTCTTGATCATCAAAAACTTGATCCTTATTGTCAACAACTTTGTCAAGATCTTTCTTCTCCCGATTATTCTGGCCCCTTTCGTCTCCACAATCAGCTTTTAATTTTCAAACCTACTCCGCGCGCCACTCCTCGTCTCGTTCTCCCTTCCAGTCTCCGACAAATGGTTTTTCAGTATTTCCATGGATCCCCTGTTGGGGGTCACTTTGGCATGTCTAAAACTTATGCTCGTCTTGCTTCTCAGTTCTTTTGGCCTCAGATGCGGAAAGAGGTATATTCGTGGGTCCGCTCATGTGACTTGTGTCAGAAACATAAGCCCCCCAATCATCAGCCCTATGGTAATTATGCTGCCTCCCCCCCTACTTACCCTGCTGAGAAATTCTATGTTGATATTGTGGGACCTCTTGTAAAATCTTCGAAATCTAACTCTTATATTTTCACCTTACTCGATGGTTTTTCTAAATTTATTGTTCTTCGTCCTTTACGAACTATTTCTTCCCAGATAATTATTAACTTACTATCTACCCAAATTTTCCCCATCACTGGAATTCCTAAAATGTTGGTGTCTGATAATGCTACTGTTTTCACTTCTAAACTCTTCTATAATTTTTGTTTTTCTCATGGGATTAAGAAAATCAATATTTCCCCCTACCACCCTCAAGCTAACATCGTTGAGCGTTATCATCGTAATCTAAAATCCCTTCTATCTATTTTTCATTCACATGATCACCGGACTTGGGATGCCGAATTGCCTTATTTTGCCTTGGCATCAAACGCTACTGTTCATAATTCAACCTCTTACACTCCGGCTAAATTATTTTTAGGCCGTGAATTACACACCCCTCTCTCTTTGACATGGGATTTGTCCTCTTTGTTGAACACACCACCTCATCTTCTCACCCCTGATCATTTGCAAGATGCTCTTAAAAAGTTGTTTCAAGCCAGAGACCTCCATAAAAAAACTTACAATTCTCGGGTTCGCTCTCCCACCTTCAAACCTTTGGATTTAATTCTCTTCAAAAACCATCCCATCAGTTCCTCCTCTCAATATTTATCTGCTAAGCTTTCTCCCCGTTGGCTTGGGCCCTTTCGCATTCTTTCCTTTCCGTCCCCTGTTACAGCTTTGTTGCAATCCTTGGACAATCCTAATGATATTCGTAAGGCTCATTTTTCCCTCTTAAAAAAGTTCTCCGCTTAACCCCTTGGCTTGCCGCAGGGATGGACAATCCATACTTCATTTCATCTTTTTTTCCTAGTGTACTATTGTTTTTTCTTTACTTGCGTTTGTTCACCCATGTCCCCCCCCCTTTTTTTCTTTCCCTTTTTTCTGTGGTTCATATCTTTGCTTTTTTCTTTCGCTCACCCGGTCATGCTCCCTCCACACACTTCGTCACTTCCTCCGGCTCCCCCATCGATCATTTCCCCTGATGGGTTTCTTTTTTTATGGGACACCATTTTATTAAATACTCCTCTGTCATTGTACTTTCATTTACTTAACTTTTTTGTAAAATTTTTGTACGGCCACTTATATATACATATTGTAACTTTTATTGTAAAATTTTTTTTGTAACCCCTCTCCTTTTCTTGTCTCATCCCTCCCTTTTTTTTGATCCGGATCGTTCTTTCTCTTTTATCCCCTCCCCTCTGCCCCTCCCTTTTTTTTCTCTCTTCTCTTTTTACTTGTAACTCATGCCTGTTCTTGCTTTTTGTTTTTGCCTCCTCGCCGACGATACTCTCTTCGTGTTCCTGAGTTCGGCGCCCCTCTGGAGCATCAATGGACTTTCGTCGCTTCTACACCCAATCCTTCGGATTTCTCCGGCTGCTGGGAGTATATAACGTGCTCCGAATTTTTCTACTGTTTTATGGATTCTACGTTTACTACACTGCATATGCCACTACTAACCTGCCTGTGCTCTCTTCGCCCGTCCAGCTTCAACTGCTCGTGCTGCTTACCCTCCCTCTTTCCTTCCCCTACCGCTTCGCTGCGCATTGGGTACTGTATGCTCTCGTCCTTTCTGGATGCTTCTACTTGAATATAAATTGGCCTGCTCTGGGCTTGAGCAGCGAGTTGGGATGAACACGACGATTTGTGTGGAGGGAGGACTTGGTTTTATTTTGCTACCAGCTGGACTGTGTGCAATGTTTCTTTTAAAATGTGCTTTTGTATACCGTTGAAAAGCTACGACTGCTGGACGGGTGAGCGAAAACTTTAATTTATTTCATTTCCATGTTGTTCTTTGAACTTTCTTTTAATGCTGCACTTCCTTAATTTTCAAATTGCCGTTACTGGCTACCAATGACAGTTCATGTTGATAATAAGCTAACTGCAGCTATTGATAGTGGTACCTTACTTTGAAATTACATTACCATCTCACTCCGAACTTGGACTTTGTGATACGTCAAGTGATTGCTGCGATATGAACCATTGAAATTCAACTGTTTTCCCGAGCAAACGCATGAATAGAATCAATTGAACTATCACCTAGCTTCTGTTTGCTATTTTCGAATTTCATCGATACTGGCTGATCCTATTTTTCCAAATCCCTGTTGGCAGCCATTGGTACTGTTTTCTTTCACGTCCCTCCCCTTTCCCCACCTTCCTATTCCGCATCCCTTCCGCGCTTTTTTTCTTCTACATGTATTATTGTACAGTGGCCCATATGTCTTTCAAATTTTAATGTTTTTTCGTGTTCATACGTATATTTCTGTTTTCGTTGTGTAGGACACTCCTCATGTAAAAGAGGTTGTATTATTATTGAAGGTTTCGAGTCTAGCTGTTCTCTTTGAAAAACAAATCAGAAAATTAATATGGTTGTCCCATCTGTTTTTTCTCTTTTGGAAGTCAGAACTAACTGACCTTTGGATGATTGTTGTTTTCTTTGGCTTGTAAAATGTTTCTTCTGGGTGTTTTTTGCTAATATATTGTTATTATAAAAAAACTATTTCTTCTTTGCCCTTTTTTTGTTGTCGTATGCTTTTCCTTGCCGTCAAATTTTGTACCTACCTCGGTTCCTCTGAATATATGGACTCAGTGAGAATGCTTCCATTATGCGCTCTGCTGAAAACCTTTCACCTTGAAAATTGAAAACTACCTGAGAACTTGTGCACGGACGGACTTGTATTTTTTTTTTTTTTGAGTGTTGTTACACCCCTTTTGCTACGCCATCACGTGCGTTGATTGGTACTGCGTCAGTTGGATTAGTATCCTGGTTTATGCCTTGTGTTTTTTTTTTGGTGCATTGTCTTACCATTCCCATTCTGGTGCATGGCGAGATCATATTCTGAGCGTACATACTTTACCTTAAATACGACACAAACCTACCCATACCTACACGTCACACACACACTCAGAAACCCCACAAATGGTAGCAGACCTTTTTCTCTCATTACTCCATTTCTTTTAGTAAATTTTCCATTATGGCATGCTTCTCTGATCATTTCCCTTTGGGTGACGACAATTCTTCTCCCCCTCCTACTTATCATAATCTTTCTTTGCCTAACCCTCCCGTCAATGACTTGATTTCTTTTTCTATTTCTACTCCTCCGAGTTCCTTCTTTTATCCTTCGACTCCTTCATCCACTAACCCGTTTTCTGATCACAAATCTTTCCCGTTTTCTCACCATCACAACATGGCTCCGGATCTAGGCCCCCATTCTTCTCCATCCACTCCCCAACTTAGTGCTGTTGACAGTTCCTTGAATGTTCATATTATCAAAGAATCTTTACTTCAGGTTCCGCAGTTAATAGCGACTGATCCTCGTAACCTTACTATGTGGCTTTTCTCTGTTCGTAAATTTCTCAATCTCAATTTAGCCTCTTTTCCTCAAATGCTTGGTTTGTTATCCGCTAAGACCACGGGTTTTTTTTTCTAAATTTTGGTTGGATAACATGTCTCATTTTTCCACCTGGTATGAGTTACGTAATGCTATTCATAATTATTTTTTGCCTTATGAGATACGTTTTAAACTCAGTACCGAGTTCATTCGTCGTCACCAACTTCCGACTGAATCCGCACATGATTATTTAGATTCTATCACTACTTATAGTGATGTACTAAATATTGCCCACAATGTTGCTGAATTAATTTCGATTGTTCAGTTTTATGCTACTCCCTCCTTTCGACAACTTTTTAATGCACTAAACCCTCCAACTTCTATGCTTCAATTATATAATCTGGCTCAATCTCATGCTTTGTCTGCACTTCTTATTATTCTTCCGTTCCACCACCGCCTATTCCGTCTTCCTTTTCCTCCACATCATCTTCTGCTCTGCGTCCTTCTAATGTTCGTTCCCCCATTGTCTGTTTTCGCTGTAAAGGACCGGGTCATATTTCTAAGTTTTGCACCACTCTGCCTGTGGGAAACGCCTTTCCCCCTCGCCGCTAGGCAGTCGGCGTATTCATGGGGAAAATCTGCCTTCCCACACTCTTCAGACACCTCGTCCTACCTCTGTGATTTCACCCATTCCCTTCACCTCTTCTTCCTTTTCGCCTTGTTCTACCTCTTTCCTACCTCCGACCTCTCATGTTCTCGTCACCGTTAATAACCTACCCTCTCTTGCTTTGTTAGATTCTGGTGCTGCTGTTTCTCTTATTAGTTTGTCATTTTTTCAATCTTTGCAATCTTTATGTCCCCAGCTCTCCTATTCTCCCTCTACTGTACGTTGTCTTTCTGCCTGCAATCAACCTTTAGACATCGTTGGTGCTATTTCTTTGAATATTAAGATGCAAGATTTTTCTTGGCCTTTTACTTTTTTGGTTGTTCAGACCTTATCATCACCTATTATTTTAGGTTTTGATTTTTTTTCCCATACTGGACTTATATTGGATTCGGTCAACTCTACGGTCTCCTTTCATTTTTCCTCTAAGTCTATTCCATTGGTTCATAGTTTTGACTTCCCTCTTTCTCATCCCTCTACATGTTTACCTATAAATTCTGTTCATTCTGACCGCGTTCAGTCCTTACTTGAAGAGTTTTCCGATGTCATTACCCCCACTTTGGGCACCGTTAAAAATTTTTCTGCTCACATTGATCTTACTGATCCTACCCCGGTTCGTTCTTCTCCTTATTTTTTGAGTCCCCCTCGCATGAAAATTTTGAATGCCTTAGTTGACCAAATGCTTCAAACTGAGACTATTATTCCATCATCTTCTAATTATGCCTCTCCCGCTTTCATCGTCGATAAACCCGATGGATCCTCTCGTTTTATAGTGGACTATAGAAAATTAAATTCTCGCATCCTCTATGATGCCTATCCCATGCCAAAATTGCAATCTGCTTTTCAACATTTTTCAAATGCTCAGTTTTTTACCATTTAAATTCGGCTTATAATCAAATTCCTTTAGATGACGTTAGTTCTCGCTATACGGCTTTTATTACCCCGAATGGACTATATCAATTCAAAAAAGTCCCTTTCGGTTTGAATCTTGGCTCACAAATTATGCAGCGGTTTGTGGATTCCTTGTTTGCTGATATAAAATATAAATACTTATTTCCTTTTATTGATGATATTCTTATTTATTCTTCAGATTTTGAAACCCATTTACTCCATGTTCGTGAAGTATTGACTCGCCTCCGCTCAATCGGCTTAACTGTCAACCCTTCTAAGGTGCTTATCGCCCAGACATCTATTAAATTTTTGGGTCACATCTTAAGTTCACAGGGGGTGGCTGTCGACCCTGAAAGAGTTTCTGCCATTCACAAAATACCTCCTCCTTCTAATCTTAAGCAATTACGTTCTTTTCTTGGGATGATTGGTTTTTATGCCAAATATATTCCTAATTTTTCTTTACGTTCCGAACCCCTCAATCTGCTTAAACGTAAAGGTATCAAATTTCATTGGTCTTCTCTTCAACAAACCGCCTTTGATACGTTAAAATCTAAGCTCTCTCAGGCCCCTCTTTTGCAAATCCCTGATTTTGATTTTAAATTTGAACTTTCCACTGACGCCTCCGATGTTGCCATAGGTGCTGTTCTCCAGCAGACGAAGAACGATCAAACTTTACCTGTTGCTTATTTCAGTCGTCTTCTTACCCCCGTTGAACGTAAATATTCTGTGTATGAAAGGGAGGCTTTAGCTCTCATTCTTTCCATTGAGCATTTTGCGGAGTACTTAGACCATCGCGAATTTTTAGTTAGTACTGATAACCAGGCCCTTTCTTGGTTATTACATAATGCCCCCAAAATTGGACGTACCGGTAGATGGTTGCTTCGCCTATCCCGTTTCAAATTTTCTCTTAAGTTCGTTTCCGGGTATCATAATTCTGTTGCTGACGCGCTATCTCGGCTTTTTGATGATACTTCATCTCATCTTTCTGAGCTTAATCAACTTCCTATCAACTCTGTTACTTCTATTTCTTCCCTTATCAATTTTCCCCTTTCCTTTCAATCATGTCTTGATCATCAAAAACTTGATCCTTATTGTCAACAACTTTGTCAAGATCTTTCTTCTCCCGATTATTCTGGCCCCTTTCGTCTCCACAATCAGCTTTTAATTTTCAAACCTACTCCGCGCGCCACTCCTCGTCTCGTTCTCCCTTCCAGTCTCCGACAAATGGTTTTTCAGTATTTCCATGGATCCCCTGTTGGGGGTCACTTTGGCATGTCTAAAACTTATGCTCGTCTTGCTTCTCAGTTCTTTTGGCCTCAGATGCGGAAAGAGGTATATTCGTGGGTCCGCTCATGTGACTTGTGTCAGAAACATAAGCCCCCCAATCATCAGCCCTATGGTAATTATGCTGCCTCCCCCCCTACTTACCCTGCTGAGAAATTCTATGTTGATATTGTGGGACCTCTTGTAAAATCTTCGAAATCTAACTCTTATATTTTCACCTTACTCGATGGTTTTTCTAAATTTATTGTTCTTCGTCCTTTACGAACTATTTCTTCCCAGATAATTATTAACTTACTATCTACCCAAATTTTCCCCATCACTGGAATTCCTAAAATGTTGGTGTCTGATAATGCTACTGTTTTCACTTCTAAACTCTTCTATAATTTTTGTTTTTCTCATGGGATTAAGAAAATCAATATTTCCCCCTACCACCCTCAAGCTAACATCGTTGAGCGTTATCATCGTAATCTAAAATCCCTTCTATCTATTTTTCATTCACATGATCACCGGACTTGGGATGCCGAATTGCCTTATTTTGCCTTGGCATCAAACGCTACTGTTCATAATTCAACCTCTTACACTCCGGCTAAATTATTTTTAGGCCGTGAATTACACACCCCTCTCTCTTTGACATGGGATTTGTCCTCTTTGTTGAACACACCACCTCATCTTCTCACCCCTGATCATTTGCAAGATGCTCTTAAAAAGTTGTTTCAAGCCAGAGACCTCCATAAAAAAACTTACAATTCTCGGGTTCGCTCTCCCACCTTCAAACCTTTGGATTTAATTCTCTTCAAAAACCATCCCATCAGTTCCTCCTCTCAATATTTATCTGCTAAGCTTTCTCCCCGTTGGCTTGGGCCCTTTCGCATTCTTTCCTTTCCGTCCCCTGTTACAGCTTTGTTGCAATCCTTGGACAATCCTAATGATATTCGTAAGGCTCATTTTTCCCTCTTAAAAAAGTTCTCCGCTTAACCCCTTGGCTTGCCGCAGGGATGGACAATCCATACTTCATTTCATCTTTTTTTCCTAGTGTACTATTGTTTTTTCTTTACTTGCGTTTGTTCACCCATGTCCCCCCCCCTTTTTTTCTTTCCCTTTTTTCTGTGGTTCATATCTTTGCTTTTTTCTTTCGCTCACCCGGTCATGCTCCCTCCACACACTTCGTCACTTCCTCCGGCTCCCCCATCGATCATTTCCCCTGATGGGTTTCTTTTTTTATGGGACACCATTTTATTAAATACTCCTCTGTCATTGTACTTTCATTTACTTAACTTTTTTGTAAAATTTTTGTACGGCCACTTATATATACATATTGTAACTTTTATTGTAAAATTTTTTTTGTAACCCCTCTCCTTTTCTTGTCTCATCCCTCCCTTTTTTTTGATCCGGATCGTTCTTTCTCTTTTATCCCCTCCCCTCTGCCCCTCCCTTTTTTTTCTCTCTTCTCTTTTTACTTGTAACTCATGCCTGTTCTTGCTTTTTGTTTTTGCCTCCTCGCCGACGATACTCTCTTCGTGTTCCTGAGTTCGGCGCCCCTCTGGAGCATCAATGGACTTTCGTCGCTTCTACACCCAATCCTTCGGATTTCTCCGGCTGCTGGGAGTATATAACGTGCTCCGAATTTTTCTACTGTTTTATGGATTCTACGTTTACTACACTGCATATGCCACTACTAACCTGCCTGTGCTCTCTTCGCCCGTCCAGCTTCAACTGCTCGTGCTGCTTACCCTCCCTCTTTCCTTCCCCTACCGCTTCGCTGCGCATTGGGTACTGTATGCTCTCGTCCTTTCTGGATGCTTCTACTTGAATATAAATTGGCCTGCTCTGGGCTTGAGCAGCGAGTTGGGATGAACACGACGATTTGTGTGGAGGGAGGACTTGGTTTTATTTTGCTACCAGCTGGACTGTGTGCAATGTTTCTTTTAAAATGTGCTTTTGTATACCGTTGAAAAGCTACGACTGCTGGACGGGTGAGCGAAAACTTTAATTTATTTCATTTCCATGTTGTTCTTTGAACTTTCTTTTAATGCTGCACTTCCTTAATTTTCAAATTGCCGTTACTGGCTACCAATGACAGTTCATGTTGATAATAAGCTAACTGCAGCTATTGATAGTGGTACCTTACTTTGAAATTACATTACCATCTCACTCCGAACTTGGACTTTGTGATACGTCAAGTGATTGCTGCGATATGAACCATTGAAATTCAACTGTTTTCCCGAGCAAACGCATGAATAGAATCAATTGAACTATCACCTAGCTTCTGTTTGCTATTTTCGAATTTCATCGATACTGGCTGATCCTATTTTTCCAAATCCCTGTTGGCAGCCATTGGTACTGTTTTCTTTCACGTCCCTCCCCTTTCCCCACCTTCCTATTCCGCATCCCTTCCGCGCTTTTTTTCTTCTACATGTATTATTGTACAGTGGCCCATATGTCTTTCAAATTTTAATGTTTTTTCGTGTTCATACGTATATTTCTGTTTTCCTTGTGTAGGACACTCCTCATGTAAAAGAGGTTGTATTATTATTGAAGGTTTCGAGTCTAGCTGTTCTCTTTGAAAAACAAATCAGAAAATTAATATGGTTGTCCCATCTGTTTTTTCTCTTTTGGAAGTCAGAACTAACTGACCTTTGGATGATTGTTGTTTTCTTTGGCTTGTAAAATGTTTCTTCTGGGTGTTTTTTGCTAATATATTGTTATTATAAAAAAAACTATTTCTTCTTTGCCCTTTTTTGTTGTCGTATGCTTTTCCTTGCCCTCAAATTTTGTACCTACCTCGGTTCCTCTGAATATATGGACTCAGTGAGAATGCTTCCATTATGCGCTCTGCTGAAAACCTTTCACCTTGAAAATTGAAAACTACCTGAGAACTTGTGCACGGACGGACTTGTATTTTTTTTTTTTTTTTTTGGAGTGTTGTTACACCCCTTTTGCTACGCCATCACGTGCGTTGATTGGTACTGCGTCAGTTGGATTAGTATCCTGGTTTATGCCTTGTGTTGTTTTTTTTGGTGCATTGTCTTACCATTCCCATTCTGGTGCATGGCGAGATCATATTCTGAGCGTACATACTTTACCTTAAATACGACACAGACCTACCCATACCTACACGTCACACACACACTCAGAAACCCCACACCTTATGACATTATTCAGTTAGTTATTGTTTATCTGGTGCTCTCCATAGGTAAACAGCCTTGCTGCAATACAGTGGGGCTCTGCTGCAGTTAACCATCCATCCCTAGCTTCTCGTGAGAATGTTGCGATGATGATAATACAAACAAGAAATTGACCGAAGAGGGTACCCCTACTGGAGTTGGTCCTTAAACGGGGTTTATAACGAACGATCAGTGATCTGAAAGACATCGATGCCCTGGTGGGGCTTAACCTTACTTTCAGTTGACAGAGCAAAGAAGTCCAATGACAACACAAGCTTCACCTACTGAAGGTGCTGCGCAGGAAACACAACCAGTGCTTACCCATGCAGGGCTGCCAAGAAAGCGCATGAAATGGACAAATGTCATGAATGAAGACATTATGCCCATCTACTACAAAGTTACGAATTTTAGAGTAAATGTAATTGTACACAGGAAGAAACTTTACAGAGAATTCAGCCAAAAATATCCTGTCATTTTAGTGAAAGAACATTGAATAGCTGATCAATACAGAGTGATCTTAAAGAACAACTTGATCCCTTAGACCAAACTCAGTATGATTGCTCAAGAAAATAAAACAGGAAATTAAATCTGAATCGACTGATAACAGTCCAGACACAAGTACTGAAGAGCCAAATTTGACTTTATCTCACAATCATGAGCGAATGCAGAACAACAGACAACAGCAGGAACCAACACAAGGTACCACTGGTCCTGATCCTTAAAACCTAGAGAACAACTTGATATTGAAACTGGAGAACTTAATGAAGGGAGCCAGTATGGAATTTGAAGGTATGGATCCAAACTTGAGACCGAAATTACCAAAGGTTAATTCTTCAAAGAAAATGGCAAATGTGATAAACGTTATGAACAACAATGTGCTTCCGGAATACATTCACACCATAGACAGCCTTGAAACTCTCCACGTGCAAATCTACTGTGGAGCAGTGACAGTCCTTAGAGCAATGGGCATTGACTTTAACACAGAGAGACAATTGCCACGACAAGCTGATGAAACAATAACAATGCTGAAGTGGGAGAGGAGATTGAAGAAGCGTATAGAGGCCATCAGACAAGATATTGCTCGTATGGAACAGAACATTAAAGGCCAAAGATGAAAGAAGCTGTTGAAACTGGTGAAGCAGATTATGTACAGGTACCAGGTTCACACAAAGTATGATGAGAAAAATGTTACTCCTAATCAGGTCCTGGATACAATCAAGCAACTGTTGTCAGTATCATCATCCAGGCTTGCAAGATACAAGAAAAGTGCAGAGAGGAAACAGGATAATGCACTATTTGACCAAGCTGAGACGTCATTCTATTGTAAATTTAAAAAGACTCAGACTTGTTCAAACACAGATTATCTGACACAGCAACAAGTTCAAGAATTTTAGAGAGACCAACTCTCAACTCTTGTTAAATATAACAAAGACGCAAAATGGATAGCTGAGGAAGAACAGATGCTTTTGCATTGTCAAAAAAAAAAAAAAAAAAGCAACATAAACCCCCGACGACTGATTTTGTAACAAGCATTTTTATGAATCTTCCCAACTGGAAAGCACAGGACCTGATAAAATTCAGAACTTTTGGTACAAAAGATTTTGGAGTAACCATGTAAAATTAACAAAGTTGATCAACACAGTGGTGACTGATCCATCACAAATGCCAACATTCTTAATTCAAGGGATCACATACCTTCTCCCACAAGATGAGAAGACCGAGCTCGATAGCTGCAGTCACTTAAGTGCGGCCGGTGTCCAGTATTCGGGAGATAGTAGGGTCGAACCCCACTGTCGGCAGCCCTGAAAATGGTTTTCCGTGGTTTCTCATTTTCACACAAGGCAAATGCTGGGGCTGTACCTTAATTAAGGCCACGGCCATTTCCTTCCCACTCCTAGCCCTGTCCTGTCCTGTCGTCGCCATAAGACCTGTCTGTTTCTGTGCGACGTAAAGCAACTAGCTAGCTAGCACAAGATGAGAAGAAAGCCAATGATCCTGTGAGATATTGACCTATTACGTGCCTCTCCACATGGTACAAGATCATAACATCATGTATAACCAAACAAATCTACAAGCACTGTGAGCAGAATAACATCATTGCAATACAAGAGAAAGGATGCCAACGTGGTTCAAGGATGTAAGGAACAACTCATCATTGATGCTGTTGTATGCGGACAGGCCAATACTATGCATCACAACCCGTGCATGACATACATAGATTACAAGAAATATTTTGATTCCATGCTGCATAGCTGGCTACTAAATGTACTGGAGATTTGTATAGGCTTGATCCACAACTCATCAACTTCCTGTATCATGCCATGCTAACTTGAAGCACAAGAATGCATCTCAATATACCTAAAGGACACATTGAAAAAGATACCAGAAGCATAGAGCTTGGAATATTCCAAGGAGACTCCCTAAGCCCATTGTGGTTCATCCTGGCAATGAAACCATTGTCAAGGATATTGAACTCCACTCGATTTGGCTATTCCATCAAGCTGAAATCATGAAACCAGTACCGATTGTGTCATCTTTTGTAAATGATGACATCAAACTGTATGCAGCCAACCAGCAACAGCTTGAACAACTACTGAGAATCACTGAGAACTTCTCGAAGGATATTTGTATGTACTTTGGGATTCGAAAATGTCAAATGGTTAGTATGGTCAAAGGTAAATTATAATACCAATATAAATGGTCCGTTATTGGACATTATAAATTTTCCAGCTAACTCATTCTTGGTTGCCAGCGTTTCGCCCTCGTGTGCTAAGGTGGGCTCATCAGTTGGTACCTAGCACACCTACCAATACGCTGGCTAGTGCATACCGTGGAGACCACTGCGTAGGCTAACTGGAGCCACCGGCATTGCCAATGCACTAAGAGACTTTGTCTCATCAAAAATTGATGCCTGCTTGGCCGTCAGATGATATAGATGTTGATTCCCATAGGGAATCTGAAATATTTGTCCTGAATGAGTAAATTTATAATACTAATATAAATGGTCCATTATTGGACATTATAAATTTTCCAGCTAACTCATTCTTGGTTGCCAGCGTTTCGCCCTCATGTGCTAGGGTGGGCTCATCAGTTGGTACCTAGCACACCTACCAATATGCTGGCTAGTGCATACCGTGGAGGCCACTGCGTAGGCTAACTGGAGCCACCGGCAGTGCCAATGCACTAAGAGACTTTGTCTCATTATCAAAAATTGATGCCTGCTTGGCCATCAGATGATATAGATGTTGATTCCCATAGGGAATCTGAAATATTTGTCCTGAATGAGTAAATTTATAATACCAATATAAATGGTCCGTTATTGGACATTATAAATTTTCCAGCTAACTCATTCTTGGTTGCCAGCGTTTCACCCTCGTGTGCTAGGATATTATAAATTTACTCATTCAGGACAAATATTTCAGATTCCCTATGGGAATCAACATCTATATCATCTGATGGCCAAGCAGGCATCAATTTTTGATAATGAGACAAAGTCTCTTAGTGCATTGGCACTGCCGGTGACTCCAGTTAGCCTACGCAGTGGCCTCCACGGTATGCACTAGCCAGCAAATTGGTAGGTGTGCTAGGTACCAACTGATGAGCCCACCCTAGCACACGAGGGCAAAACGCTGGCAACCGAGAATGAGTTAGCTGGAAAATTTATAATGTCCAATAACGGACCATTTATATTGGTATTATAAATTTACTCATTCAGGACAAATATTTCAGATTCCCTATGGGAATCAACATCTATATCATCTGATGGCCAAGCAGGCATCAATTTTTGATAATGAGACAAAGTCTCTTAGTGCATTGGCACTGCCGGTGGCTCCAGTTAGCCTACGCAGTGGCCTCCACGGTATGCACTAGCCAGCGTATTGGTAGGTGTGCTAGGTACCAACTGATGAGCCCACCCTAGCACACGAGGGCGAAATGCACGCAACCAAGAATGAATTAGCTGGAAAATTTATAATGTCCAATAATGGACCATTTATATTAGTATTATAAATTTACTCATTCAGGACAAATATTTCAGATTCCCTATGGGAATCAACATCTATATCAAAGGTAAATTATGTGAAGAAGATTGATTTGAGCTGAGAGATGGGCAATCAATCAAAACGATGATTTCAAATGAGCATTACAAGTACTTGAGTATCAAGCAAACATCATGCACAGAACACACAGTAGTTAAGTATGAATTGGTTGAGGATTTTGTTAGATGGACCTGGTTAATCCCAAAATCAGACCTGAACAGTATAAATATGACTAAAGCAATCAATACCTATGTGATACCAGTTCTTATTTACTCCTTCAGAGTTATCAAGTGGAGCAAGACTGACATCGAAAATCTTGAAAAGAAACTGCGCGGCGTGATGACCAAGGAACGAAAACACTACCCAAATTCAACAGTTGAGCGACTGACTCTGCCATGTCATCTGGGCACAGTGGGCAATTTCTAGCATCCAGCCGGCCAAAAATAATATTTTCAACCCTTGTCTTTGGTGCGCATTTTATGTGAGTCGTGTTTATAAGACTCTTGGGTACAGTAATTAAGTATTGAAAAGTCGCGCTGTCTGATTATCTAATCTCACCGAAGGCCTAAAGTGGCTCTCCTCTGTTAGGGCATCATATTCTGGCGAGGCGAGCGCACAGTTATTATTATGTGAGGGCTCAGTAAAGACGTCAGAACTAAATATTTCTTTAGCTTGCAATGTGGTTATATTAGATGAAGGTATGTATTTTTAGACAGTATGTAGTATTTTCTGAAAATTACTATATTGTTGTCCGAAACATGCACTTAAAATTTAGGTACATGGTATCCAAGCGCTATCTAATTTTACAAATTTGAGCTGATTTTCAAAATGGATTGCCGTTGATTTCTGCAATGAAAGTCTTTTGGAGGAGTTATCCATACTTTAATGAATAGAAAACTGTGACTTTTTTCTGCAACCAGGCGTGACCATGACAGTAATTAACTTTTTTCAGATGCCATGTACTCTGTAACCTGGAGGTCGGTTTTCGAGCTGTTGAGGAACAGCAGGTAATGTAAGCGGAACGATGATATTGCGAATGTTGCAATTAAACATTTAGGCTTTGAGGATTGTTCCGAGGATATATCCAAGTCAATAAGGAAATCTGTCAGTATTTTGTGTGCTAAAATTCGATCACGCTGGACAAAATATAGTAGAAAAAGGGACAAATTGCTGAAGTACGATGAAAGTTGGTTCGAGCAGAGAATGAGCCTTGCAAAAGGACGTGCATCACAACAATGTCAGGATGAGCCTGCCATTACCCTACTATAGCTCATTCCATGGTAAGAAAACAGTACTGCTCTTATGACAACATGGTTGCCATATCGAACGGCTCCGCTCAACGCCATCACAGGAAAACGGCGGCACATAAATTTGTGAAATTTAGTATGTAAGTTCAAGACAAAAGGCTGATAAACTAAGCTACAAATTACTTTTATGAACTGAAGGGGACGTGGGGTTTACAGGGGCCACTTTTGGTTTGTACAGAATCAGAGGTAAACTACAGCACATAAGAAACCTCAGCACTAAAATATAAGGCAAACTGCGAGAGAAAATAGACAAATAATTTTATGGACTTGAGGGGCGGGTGATGTATTTAATTGCATTTAATAAATTTATCCAGACAATAAAAACTAGAAAACAGATGCAGTAAATAAATACTGCAGATGACTACAAAAGATCACAGTATTAATGTTAAAGAAATAAATCACACACGTAGGCTTATCGCATAACTCTCATTCCACACAATACATTTACGCAGTGATTTAAAGCCTAAAATACACACGCAATAAATAAATACTGTAGATGACTTCACTACAGAAGTTCAGGGAGGAAACGCGTCTATTGGTTGATATCCGAAGCAAAGTGCTGATACCAATGATGGAAACCGCTAGAAGATTCTTCAGAGAGGCTTCCACTTCTGCGGATATTACTGGAGTAGATATAAATTTAATAAACCATCTACTTGCCATCGTAGAACCTTTTTCGTGTGGGTGTGCCATTGATAAAGTGACATTTGGCATGTACACAAAGGCAACTATACAATTGTACTTAGAAAAATACAAATCGTACTACATGCCTGTAACTTTGCACAAACTCTTGGGTCATGGCACTGTATTATACCTATTGGACACCTCTCTGAGGAAGCCCAGGAGACCAGGAATAAAGATAATAGGAAACCTTCCAGAAAGACACAAATACTGACCTTTTCCATATGCTGCTTATATCATCGGATCCTTATATTACCAGCTTAGGGAAATCAAGGAGGAGGAAGTTGATTCCGCTTTCACAAGAAGTGCTCAACTTATTCTCTGAGCCTCCTGTAACTGGTTCTGCCGAAGGAGATAATGAAAGTGACGATAGCGATTCTGATGTAACTGCATCTAATGAATAAATTGTTTGGCAAGTACATGTATTCCTGTATCTGTTTTTAAACATTCTAAACAGCATGTCCCACTATTAAATCTATTTAATTTCTTAAAGCTATAACAAGAAATGATTATAATTACAAAGATTACCAATTCTATTCCTGGTGTAGTAATTTGTTCTTTGTACTTGATTGACCACACACTTAATTATCTCCAATAATAGCAGTTACATACTAAGTTTTATGTAAATCGGTCCATTAGTTTCCAAGATACGATTTTTGGCCAGCTAGATTCCTGAAATTATGCACTGTGCTGGGTGGTCTTGGTATTGTGGACATTAGAGCTCAGCTAACATGGCAAGTAGGGTCACTGAGGGAGTATTTTTATACATCAGCTGAAAACTCAGACTTTCACCAAATGATATGTGAAGTGGGTGATATAACTCCGTTACTTCTTAACCACTGAGACTTAGATCGAGAAGTAAGAACTGATTTGCAAACGATGGATGCATGGCTAGCAAGACCACCACATGGGAAGCATCCCTACTCAGTTAGACAAAAAAATTACAGACTATGAATCTCATTGTTGAATCCATATTCACAGTTGAACTTCTTATAAAATTGTACAAAAAACTATTGTAATCCTCCTAGTCAATACTATATATTTTTTACATCCAATTAGGATGAAAGTTCACACATAAATAGACATGTTTTGACCCGGAAAGCCTCGCCCCATTTCCCCACTCCACTTCCTTGCAGCAACATCTCCTGTGTCTCGATTGCAGGAGCAAGTCAGGTGAGAGCTGGACTCCATAATCAGAGAACGCGGGTTATGCAAGCGGGCCACGTAATGTAAGCTAATTTTTGTCCTTCATAACTTAATCTAAATGTTTGTTCCTGACAGCCACCACTTTTCAACCTTAATTTGATTTATATTATCCATTTTACAGGCTAAACTCAGACGGTTCAACTTCAATAATGCTTATGTACATCAGCCCATGTCAGAACACAAAAACTAAGCCAACAGTATACAGATACCAGTTGATCCACACCAAAGGACAACGAAAGAATTGAAACAGAAAGACTTCCAGCTCAAGACTGTTTTAACGATCAACATTTCACAGTTTTTAAATTTTCATCATGCTTTCTAAAAAAACCTTTTACCTAACATATTATTTTGTGTGTCTCCTATGTTTTTAATATATCATACATGTTTTACTGAGGATGACCCAATGCCAGGTCAAAACATGTCTATTTATGTGTGAACTTTCATCTTAATTGGACATAAAAAATATATGGTATTGACTAGGAGGATTAAAATAGTTTGTTTTTTTAAATTTTGTATGAAAGACAAATAAAATGTCGATTTAGAAGCATCAAACTTTTGGCTAATCGCAGGGCAAACGTTCCCCAAAACAGAAGGTTTTATGTTGGCTATACAAGACCAAGTCATTCCAACCAGAAGCTACCTTAAAAACGTAGTGAGAGACCGAACAGTCATGAGGGACTCATGCCGATATGGCTGACAAATGCAAGAAACCATCCATCATGTTACTTCTGGATGATCACACTTCTCTGAAAGGGAGTATAAGGAATGCCACAACTCAGTTGCCAAGATTTTGCACCAAGACCTTGCCATTAAATACAGACTGGTTGATGAAAGACTTCCCTGTTTTAAGTATAGCCCTCAAACTGTATTCGAAAATGATGAGATTAAAATGTACTGGGACCGAGCAATTATCACGGATAAGATGACTATCCACAGCAGACTGGATATAGTGGTGTTATAGAAAGGGAAAAAATGTGCCGCTCTGATTGACATAGCTGTCCTGAACAGTGAATATGGCACTGTGAAGAGGTGATAATTTTACCAATCATCCTTTTAAGTACAGCTGCTGTACCTAAAACTCTGGTGGAAGGACTGAAGAAGTTGGATGTCAACACCCAAAACTGCAAGACCATGCAGAAGATGGGTTCAAATTCTATGTAAAAATGCAGTGTAAATCAAGGTTTATTTTACTTTGATTTCCTAAAATCTGTACATTGCTGGAATATCATTACCATGAATATGTGCAAAATAAATAAATAAATAAATAAATAAATAAATAAATAAATAATAATAATAATAATAATAATAATAATAATAATAATAATAATAATAATAATAATAATAATAATAATAATAATAATAATAATAATAATAATAATAATATATATATATTTTTTTACGAGGGATTGTGGAAAATCTTCAAAAGACACTTGTGAAGGGTTCACACTCCACAAGTGTGTGGGATTCTTACCCACTAAAAACCACACACCCTTTTCCCACGATGTATGTCATCACCCCGGAACCGCTCTCGCATTACTTCAGGGTGATATCGTGCTTTGTCTTTCAGACATCTTCTTTCTTCATTTCTCCTTTACGAACGTTCGTATGCTTCCAAATCCTTCTTCTTCTGGCAAAGGATGGCCTCCACATGCACTGCCAAATGATTCGCAGCATCACCAAAATGATATTATCTGTTGTCAATTCTCCTAGTTCAGTTTCCACACATCTTCTCTGAATCGTCCAATGGCCGCATACAAAAAAGGTGTGAAATACGTCGTCATTGTTATCACAGTATATGCATGCTGCGTCACTCGCTCTGCCCACTTTATGCAGAAATTTCCGGAAATATCCATGTCCTGTTAGAAGCTGCGTGAGGTAGTAATTTACTTCACCATGGGCCCTTTCAACCCAGATATCCAAGCGTGGTATCAGTCACTTGGTCAATTTGCCTCGAGGGTCACTTTCCCATCTGAGTTGCCATCGCCTCATCCATTGACTGAAGGCACGCTTCTTTGCACATTTCTTTCCCAGCTCTCCTTGGGTACGCCAGATTTCATGTCGCTCCAATGCAAGTAGGTCTATTGGGGTTATTGCTGCCACCGTGAGGATTGCAGGTTCGGAAACCGTGCGGTATGCACATGCAATACGTAAAGCCGCTCTCCATTGTATGGCAGCTATCCTTCTCCGGTACCAAGCAAATCTCAAGGATTCAGCCCAGATTTCAGAGCCATATAGGAGCACTGACTGAACCGTCGACATGAGAAGACGTTGTTTACTGGATTTCGGACCTTTAATATTTCCCATTAGTCTGCTAAGTGCAGTCATGTATTTTACTGCCTTGTTTGTCGCTCTCTGAATATTATTACAGAATGTGAGCTTGGAGTCAAGTGTCACTCCTAGATATTTTGTGCTCACAGATGTTTCAATCACTAACTCTCCAACAGTCATTGGTACAAGAGTTTCGATCCTTTTCTTCATCAGAAGAACTATCTCCGTTTTGTGTTCCGCTAATGTTAGACTGTGGCTCATCATCCATTCTTTTATGTGCTGCATCACCTGGTTCAGTTTGATTTGAGCCATTTCAACATTACGAGCTACTATCAAGGCGGCCACATCATCAGCGTAGCCCACAAACTTTGTGTCCTCTGGCATCTCCAAACGTAACAAGCCATCATACATTATGTTTCAAAGATGTGGACCAATAATAATAATAATAATAATAATAATAATAATAATAATAATAATAATAATAATAATAATAATAATAATAATAATAATCCCGTGTGGGGATTTACCAGTTACCTCCATTGGGCGTGTCCCATTGGAATTGGGGAAGCTCGCTGACTCTGCCGCCAGCAGAGTCAGAGGGTAGTAGGGAAATAAAATACCACCGTGAAAAAAGAACTGGTCCCTTGCCTGGGTTACGGCGAAGACTGGTAACTGACCAGAAGCCAGAAAACACCTTGAGGCAACCTCTAGGGCTAACAACCCTAGTTGTAAAAGGATGGGTACCCGTCCAAAGCAAAGTCAAGTCAAAAAGCATGATGGCGCAACATTTCAAGAAACATACCCCAGGGGGTAAATCTTCGGATAAATCCCTCATCGTGAACGCCATGGCGCATGAGTCTCATTCGGATTCTGGGGGAGACTCGACATCATGCAAGAGACGAGTCGGAGCGTCTCGGAGTACCCCGAAGAGTCAAAAACTCAGGCCAAAATCTGAAACCTTTCTAGCAACTTTCAACACAAATTCACTTACACAAACTGGCAAGCTGAAAACCCTAACCAAAGACCTTCACGAAAATCAGTTATCCATAATGGCCCTACAGGAAACAAGGTACCCAGATGAAGAGATTTTTGAATCCGAAGGCTACCGATTTTTCAAGAGCAAAGCGCAAAGAGGAATCCTCAACGGAGCTGTGATGCTTGGAACCGCGTTTGCTGTTAGAACCAAGATCCTTAATTCGGTTGCAAATTTCGAACCTGTGAATGACAGATTGTCTATACTCACAATTAAATGCGCGAACAAAACCTACGCCTTACTTAACGCACATGCTCCTACAAACGATAAGAACAAGTCTGATCCAGACGAAGTTGATAATTTCTGGGACCTACTGGATGAAAAATTAAACGAAATCCCCAAACACCATGTCAAGCTTCTTTTGGGTGACTTCAATGCCCAACTAGGTCGTGAACAGAAGTACAAGAAAGTTATAGGAAATTACCCTGCTCACAAAAGAACCAATCCCAATGGCAAAAGACTGATGTCCATTTGCGAAAATCACAACCTGCAGGTCATATCGACCCACTTTCGCCATCTACCCAGAAAGCAAATGACTTGGCGTTCTCCAGTCCAAACTCTCGGAGAGTTCCAAATTGATCATGTTGCAATCTCCAGGAGAAACAGCCCTGACATTATGAATGTCAAGGTAAAGAAAGGCATCAATGTGGCCTCAGATCACTATATGTCTCTTATCAAATTCAAACCATTTCCCGCAAACACAAGGAAGACAACCAAACAGATCATACGCTTCGACAATGATAAACTTCGGCAAAGGGTTGAGGAGTTCCAGGAGAAGGCTAGACCAAATGACTGTGACTTTAACAACGCAAAAAGTCTCCTTGTTGAGGCCGCCAAAGACGTTGCAGAAATCAAGAGAAGCAAAAAGCATGCGTGGTGGAAAGGTACCTGCAAATCAGTCCTCCAAGAAAGACTCAATGCGTGGAAACAGTACTACTCTACGAAATCAGAAAATGATTGGGAAACCTACAAAACCCAACGTGCCCAAGCAGCTAGGGTGTTCAGAACTGAGAAACGTAAATACGAAAAATCTCTCATTGAAAAGATAGAACAAAACTTTAGGAAGAATGAAAGCAGAGAGTACTACAGGGCCTTCAAACGCAAACTCACCGGCTATAAACCACCATCTCTATGCTTTGAGCGAGAGGACGGCACACTGGCGACGTCAAATGAAGAAAATTGCAGCATTCTGGCAGACTACTTCAAGAATTTACTTAATTGCTCTTAACCGCAAAGCAACATTGAGACCAAGGGACCCTTACTCAGGTACCCATATTCCAGACCACCCGACAGAGATGAAATAAAGCGCCACATTGCCCGTCTCAAAAATAACAAAGCGCCGGGGGGAAGACTCAGTAGTAGCAGAACTATGGAAATATGCCCCAGAGGAATCACTTGATATCTTGCAAAAGCAAATAGAAGAAATTTGGAACAAGGAGACCCTACCCGAAGATTGGAAAATAGCTTTGATCCATCCATTACACAAAAAAGGCAGCATGAAGAACATCAACAACTACAGAGGAATATCTTTGCTACCCGTGACTTACAAAATTCTATCACTTGCCATCGTGGAGCGTTTGGAAGCACAAGTCGAACATCAAATAGGTGAATACCAAGGAGGGTTCAGAAAAGGTCGCTCAACAGCCGAACAGATCCAAAATCTCAAAACGATCATCAGATATTTTACACTAAGGTCCAAGCAGTATGTGTCTGTCTTTGTGGACTTTAAGAAAGCGTACGACTCCATTGACCGGGAAGTCCTCCTAAACATCTTAAATGAATTTGGAGTTGATTTGAAACTGCTGGCATTAATTAGAGCCACCCTGACCGATACAAAATCCAAGGTGAAGTTCCACGGATGTCTCTCGCATTCCTTTGACATCAAAACAGGAGTCCGACAAGGTGATGGGCTATCCCCGATACTCTTCAACTGTGTTCTTGAAAAGATCATCAGAACCTGGCGGGTGAGATTACAGGAAACCAACTACAGTGCGTTGAGAATAGGAACCAAATGCAAGGGGATTGCAACAGACTGCTTAGCATTTGCCGATGATATTGCTGTTCTCTCAAACGACATAGAAACCGCTAGAGCTCAAGTTGAAATTTTAAAGGAAATTGCCGAACAAACTGGTTTGCAGATATCGTTTGAGAAAACGGAAGTAATGACTAACATAAAAGAGTCTCCACCAAAACTCCATACGAAATACGGGGACATCACCCGAGTAGACAAATTCAAATACCTAGGTGAGATAATCATGAAAAATGGACTGGACAAAGAAGCACTTCAGGAGCGAGTACGCAAACTGGAAATAGCCTACCAAACATCCCGCACAATCTACAACAAAAAATGCCTTTCCCAAAACACCAAGATACGTCACTATGAAACAGTTCTGAAGCCAGTAGTTCTATATGCAGCCGAAACCCTGTCTCTAAATGCCAACAAAGGACTCCTTGAAGAACTGGAGAAAAGAGAACGCAAAATTGTGAGAGGAATCTTGGGATCAAAGTACAGAAATGGAATCCATCAAAAGAGATACGACTAAGTCTACAGCAAAATAGAGAAAATTACTGACACAGTCAGAAAAAGATGGGCATGATTTTACGGTCATCTGAAAAGAATGGACGGAAGAAAGTCAACTAAGGAAATCTTTCACTTTTTTGATTCAAACCCCAAAACCACAATTCCCTGGTTTAGAAATACCAAAGAAGACCTGAAAATGCTATATATCTCAGCTGAAGACGCCCTTAACGGAGATCTCTTCCGCAAGAAAATATTGACGAACGGGATAAACCAGGACGAGCAACCGAAGAGAAGACACGGTGCCCCTTGGACAGAGGAGCGCAAGCAGGCCCACTCACAAAGAATGAGGGAAATTTGGGCTCTAAAGAAGGCCAAGTTCAGTGTCAAATGCAACAAGACTTAACGTGGTCTTTGATGGCCCCAGCGAATTATATAATAATAATAATAATAATAATAATAATAATAATAATAATAATAATAATAATAATAATAATAATAATAATAATAATAATAATAATAATAATAATAATAATAATAATAATAATAATAATAATAATAATAATAATAATAATAAAAAGAGTAAAGTCATGTCCTTGTTCCAAAGTAGTGCAGCTCTTTCCAAGCACACCCCCAATGGAGGTGAGCTGTGTGTAGCCCTGCAATTTTAGTCAAATACCGACTCCTTCTAACCATCCTTGAATCTCTGGCAGTATCAGGAATTGAACCTGGGCCACTGATGAATAGAATTATAATAATAGTATGATAATAACTTACAGAATTGTCCATCCCTCTTAGATCTGTAGATGAATCTCTGCTCATGGCACATTCCTTGGTGTCAAGAACTGGATAACTGACTGTATTTCACATGTGGCGGCCATCCAATTGTCAAAATGATTTCCATTGTAAACTACAATGTGACAAGACAGTCATAGGTTATAAACTTCATGGTCCTGATCTGCATTGAATTGTAATTACGAAATAATTATTAAATTAATGTAGTAATGGTCCACCTCTCAATACTATGATATGCAACATTCTAAATTACATTAATCAGGGACTAGTTTTGTTGAGGGACTAGTTTTGGCTAGGGACTAGTCCCTAATTAATGTAATTTAAAATATTGCATATTATAGTATTGAAAGGTGGACCATTACTACATTAATTTAATAATTATTTTGTAGTGGCAAGACAGTACCAATGTGGCAACAAGCTTGTGTTTGTGCACAAGGGATGCTGGGAGTCATTGTGCATGTGTGAAAGAAGAAATGCACAGGATATTAAAGTATATGGATAGCTGGTCCTTAATTAAAAAATAGCCTTCATATATGCCTTTTTTCAGTTATCATCATCAAAATGATGCAGTCTCTTGTAGTCATAAATTCAAGTAATTCTTCTGAAGTTCTGTCTGCGTGAACAGTTTTGGGTGGTTCTATGCTAGTCAAGTCCAGTGATCGAAAGAGTGGCTATGTGATTTGGGTAACTTAGCTGTCAACTTACATTCAGGAGATAGAGGTTACGAACCTCACCGCCAACAGCCCTGAACATAGTTTTCTGGGAACCAGGGAACTAACATACTCACCTCGATAGCTTCTTTCCCACTAGAAGCCATTTCCTATCCAATCGTCACCATAAGACCTATTTGTGTTGGTGCAATGTAAGATAAATTGTAAAAGAACTCTAGCAATCTTCTGCGCATCTTTATCCCATCAGTCTAGTGATTTTAGCATCAGTTGGTACTCCTAGATCAATTTCATCCATCTGTCATCTTTCTTGCAGGCAAAAAAACAGACCCACTGCCACTTCAAGGTGATTTTTCTTTTCAGGATATCATTAACCTTTTGTGGTTGTCTTCTTCCCTCTCCCTATCTTTCCATATAAAACCAGCATTGATCTTTCCTTACTGTCAAACCATCTGGAGTCGACCATTTTCCTGAATACTTTTATTGCAACTTCATAGAGAAACTGAACTGCATTAAGAATGAAAGCACAATCACCCATAACTTGCAAAGTGTTACTTGTTATTTTTATGTTCTGAAATCCGCAGATGACCGAGGAGAAGAACGTTTGTTAAGAGCCAGTCGACTCAACCAAGCAAAGAGGGTACTTGGAATGACGTGCTAGTTGGTCTTGACCACCTTATTTGATTGTTCATAGTTTTTTAAATCATTACATAATGTATCTGCAAACTGGAACTATTAATGTCAAAACCGTAACTGGAAAAGTCGAGGAGATAGTGAACACCGGATATACTGGGACTTAAGGAGATGAGATGGTGAGAGGAAGGTAGACAAGAGCTGAGATACAGTTTCAGATTAATATTGGAGGGTGTATGAAGAAGGAAGGCAAAATGGAGTTGGATAGTTGTGAGAACAGGACTAAATGGGGAAACACATGAGTGATAGGATACTGAAAATTAAGCTGTCAATGAAAGTTAGAAATGTATGTGTCACAAGTAGGAAGCACAGCAAAAAACAAGGAGCTATTAGAGAAAGAGCTGCTAGGAGACATGAGTGGCCAGAATACCATGGTTATAGCAGATCTAAATGCTCATATAATCAGGGATAGGGAAGGATAAAATAAATGTACTGGGAGCAGAAGGCTGGAGAACCAGGAAGGAGAAAGGCAGCCGCATTTTTGTATGAGCAATGGTTTTAGTGATAAGAAACTTAGGGTTTATAAAGAGGGAGAGCTACGAGATGACTTGATATAGCAGGGACTGGTTATAAAAGTCTGTAGTGAATTACATGCTCTTTGATGGGGAAACTAAAAGACATACAACTGATGTAAAAGTAATTGCTTTGGAGGCCTTGCAGAGTGTCCAGCAGTTGCTCAGTTGCTAATAATGCACCACAGAGCACAGCACCCATAGAGAGGGAATCCAAGAAAGATGAATAAGGATATGAAAACTCAAAGCGCATGGAAACAAAGAAAAATAATCAAAGAAGAACCTGGGAAGAATTGTAAAAATCTATATATATAAAGTAGCTTGTCCTGACTGACTGACTGACTGATTCATCATCGCCGAGCCAAAACTACTGGACATAAAGAAATGAAATTTTGGAGATATATTCATATTAAGGTGTAGGTGCTCACTAAGAGAGGATTTTTGGATATTCTGTCGCTAAGGGGGTGAAAAGGGGGGTGAAATTTTAAAATGAGTGTGTCTATATCTCAAAACTTTAAAAGTTTACAGATGTGAAAATTGGTATTTAGAATCTTCTTTAAAAATAAGGAAACACGTATTTTTTTGGTTTGAGACAATCCCAATAGGAGGGGCGAAAAAGGGTGAAAAATGGGTTGAATGCCTTTAATCGGGATACCGGTACTTATATCTCAGAAACTGAAGATATTACAGACATGAAAATTGGTACTTTTGATCTCTTTTAAAAATAAAGAAACACGTATTTTTTTGTTTTGGGGAAATCCAATTAATGGGAGGGTGAAAAGGGGGTTAATTTTTAAAATGGGTGCATCTATATCTCAAAACTTTTAAAGTTTACAGATGTAAAAATTGGTACTTAGAATCTTCATTAAAAACAAAGAAACACGTATTTTTTTGTTTTCGGAAAATCCCAATAGGAGGGGTGAAAAGGGGTGAAAACGTGGTTGAATGACTTTAATGAGGATACTTATATCTCAGAAACTGAAGATATTACAGACCTGAAAATTGGTGTTTAGGATCTCCTTTAAAAATAAAGAAATACATATTTTTTGTTTTTGGAAAATCAAATTAATGGGGGTGTGAAAAGGGGGTGAATTTTTTAAATGAGTCTATCTATATCTCAAAACTTTTAAAGTTTAAAGATATAAAAATTGCCATTTAGAATCTCCTTTAAAAATAAAGAAACACGTATTTTTTTGTTTTCGGAAAATCCCAATTGGAAGGGTGGAAAAGGGTGAAAAAGCGGTTGAATGCCTTTAATGAGGCTACTTATATTTCAGAACCTGAAGATATTACAGACCTGAAAATTGGTATTTGGGATTTACTTTAAAAATAAAGAAACAGGTATTTTTTTGATTTTGGAAAATCCAAATAATGGAGGGTGAAAAGGGGGGTGAATTTTTAAAATGAGTGTGTCTACATCTTAAAACTTTAAAAGTTTACAGATGTAAAAAAATGGTATTTAGAATCTTCTTTAAAAATACAAGAACACGTATTTTTTGCTTTCTTTAAATCCCAATAGGAGGGGTGTAAATGGGTGAATAATGGGATGAATGCCTTTAATGAGGATACATATATCTCAGAAACTGAAAATATTACAGAAATGAAAATTTGTATATGGGAGCTCTTTTAAAAATAAGGAAACACGTATTTCTTTGTTTTTGGAAAATCCAATTAATGGCGGTTAAACAGGAGTGACAAACTGGGGTGAATTTTTTGAAAGACTATATCTACAGAATATCTGAGAAACGTAAAATGTTACACACGTAAAAAGTGGGTATTTGGAATCTCCTGTAAATGTAAAGAAAGATAGGTGATTTGTTTTTGGAAACTCCACTTAAGGGGAAATAAAAAGGGGTGAAATTTTAAAAAGCGAATTTCTACAGTATATCTCAAAAACTTAACATGTTACAGAAGTGAAAAATGGTATTTTTATCTCTATTAAAAATAAAGAAACGTGTATTTTCAGCTTTCGGAAATAAATGAAGATATTACAGACGTGAAATTAGACATTTGGAATCTGCTTTAAAAGTAAAGAAACACGTATTCTCGGAAAATCCAATGAAGGGGGGGGGGGGGGGTGGTGGTGAAAGAATTGAAAAATTAATTGAATTAATTGTATGAGAATACATACATCTAATAGAAACTAAAGTTGTTACGGGCGTGAAAATTGGTATTTGAATCTCCTTAAACAAAGAAAAACGCGTTTGGGGGGCGGGAGTGAAAAGGAGTTGAATTCCTTTCATGAAGACACATAAATCAAAAACTGAAGAAGTTAGAGTCGTGATAATTACTATTTAGAAGATCCTTTACTATTAAGGAAACAAGTATATTTTGCCGGAAAATTCACTTACGGGGTGTCGGAGGGGGGGGGGGGGCGGAGGGGAGTGTGAAAGGAAGTGAAAATAAAGGTGAATTATTTTTATGGGGATACTTATATCTCAAAACTGAATGTAACAGATGTGAACATTGGTGTTTGGAATATCCTTTAAACATAAAGAAACACGTCTTCTATTTTTTTTGGGGGGGGGGGGATTAAATAAACTTAACGGCGGTGGGGTGTAAAAGGAGGTGAGATCAATTGATTTTACTGTTCATAATGTACTTAAGGAGCCTCCGTTGCTCAGGCGGCAGCGCGCCGGCCTCTCGCAGCTGGGTTCCGTGTTTCAAATCCCGGTCATTCCATGTGACATTCGTGCTGGACAAAACGGAGGCGGGAGAGGTTTTTCTCCGGATACTTCGATTTTCTCTGTCATCATTCATTCCAGCAACACTGTCCAATATTTCATTTCATTTGTCATTCAACGATCATTGCCCCAGAGGTGTGCTTCGGCAGCCGGCACAATTCCTATTGTCGCCGCTAGATGGGGCTTTATTCATTCCATTCCTGACCCTGTCGAATGACTGGAAATAGACTATATAGTTTCGATGTACTTATTCTGATCATAAACCGATCATTTTTAATCTTTCCTGGGTTCGTTTTCAACAGCCATCTTTTCCTTCGGAGAACGTTCTTAGATTACAGTAGATTCTCCTGGCATGTAAATAAAAATTTAAACACATTTGAAATAAACGATAGGAATGAGATGGACCGTCAAATTGTTCACCTCTATAATAAGGTCAACAATGCACGGAAGTATGTCATTGGTATCGCCAGAAATCCCGCACACTTGCCTACGCGCGACGATGGTGCTGGTCACATTGTAACAATGACACTGGCAGCAGATGTAATTTACCGCCAAGTAGCGATCTTGCATCTTGCTGTGGGGTTCAGAACATCTTTTAATAATAATAATAATAATAATAATAATAATAATAATAATAATAATAATAATAATAATAATAATTGTACCGGGCGGTACACCTCCACGCTGCTAATTCAAACTTTGCGCCAGTTGAAAATCCTCTGCTGGAGGAAGTCCGAACTTTATCTAATGTATTAATTTTCAAGTTACCCAGAAGATGTCACTACTTGGAAATTTTGAAGTTTCTGAACTGGGTCGTTTTCGACGTATTTTTGTTTTGCTTGTAGTAAGAAGTGTGAACTTTCTCTTCTAGAGGACACTACTGAAGAACTACAATAGTGCACCCTAGTGCAAGGTGAAAGAACTGTTTTTTGGAGATATTTTTGTTTCAAAAGTTTGTTTCTTGTTAAATTTATTTCTGGTATTGTTTAAGTTGGCTGTATTCCCCTTTCTTTCCCCTGGTTTTGAATTTAGCCAATCCCGAATTTTTAAAATTAATTTATAACCAATCAGGTGTATCTTCCCCAGAGGGGATATATTGCTTAACGCTAGCCAATAAAGTTTTTGGTGGGCGGGTGTTCTCATTTCCGAAACGCCTCGAACTTTCCACGAGAGTATATAAACTGCTGATTTTCGGGTCTCTGCGCCACTTCTGTACCAACTTTCAAAGTGTAAAGTACGTAGCAGGGGGCGGGAAGCGCCTCTTTCTTCGGGGAGCAGTTCAACACCAAGGTAATGGCCTTTTAATAACTTCTTTTCTTGCTAGCTCAGCAGTTTAACTCTCGGGGCGGGTCCGAAGCGTTTCTACCATGTAACTTTCCCTAAAATGTAAAGACTCTTAGCATCTATTCTCTGTCAAAGCTACATATTGGGATAGAGAGTGCTTAACCCTCTCGAGCTCCCACTCATATTGTTTTGAGGTGAACTTATTTTTCATAACCGATTCTTCCTTAACGTAATGTAAATTGTTCTTTTCTAAAGTCACCTCCGTAGTATGGGATTAGCCCTTTCATTACCGGCCTAGAGCCAGATTAGGTTTTAAACCAAATGTATTAGGAGTGTGGATCGCCTCATCTCATATTGTTATTTTAGAGGTCATGTAATTAACCTTTTTCTCACTTAATAGGCCTCAGTAGGTTGGATATTTTACCCCTGTGTCTATGTCCTTAGAGGACAACTTGAAGGTGGAGTTTGGTGTGGCTTTTGATAGGCTTAGAGTTGAGAGCGTGTGGCTCTTTTGAAAATTGAGTATGTATGCCTCGAGGAGGCTTTTCTGTGTAATTGGAGCAAGTGCTCCTGGGCATGAATGGGGTTTTCTGCCCCTCTGTTGAAACTTGTTTTGGGGTAAAACTGGGCTAATTGCTCAAGAATTTCGAGTTCGGGGCTCGAAGCCCAAATCCTGTAAATACTGTAATTGTACATTTGTTACCTTGCTACTCTGTACCTGCCATTCTTGTTATTTCTTCATTTTGCTAAGAAAATATAACGCTGTTAAATTTTAAATTAATTTTAACTTTGTAGCCTGAGACCTGTTCACCACCCGCACCTTCTTTCACCTCTAACTACCACAAAAATACGGTAATAATAATAATAATAATAATAATAATAATAATAATAATAATAATAATAATAATAATAATAATAATCATGGAAACGGGTCCTGGACGGGTAATGACTAAGAATGCAGTCCGGCCGCGGGTTCAGTACCGCCAAGGCACCTAAGACGACACCACGCCGGATCTCCTGAAGGATTTGATCCATATTAAAAACGCTTATAGGAAAAGATGGCAAAGATTTAGGGACCCAACTGACGGGGTGGAATATCTGGACCTAGCCCGGGAAGTACGAAATCGATTGCTGGAAAGAAAGATTGAAAAATGTGAGGAAACGAGTCAGATCGCGAATTTTGGCGGATTCTCGCAGAAAATGAGTCAGATCGCGAATTTTGGCGGATTA